>NC_135232.1:769837124-770158791 GCF_051348905.1 Ranitomeya variabilis
TTAACCGACCCGGTGGTGTAACTTTCCTTTGTAATGACACGCTGCAACCCCCTTGGTAGCGCTGCCCGTCTTCTGGCATCATTGTTTGGCTGCCTGCGCCTCTGCGGCCGCCCTGACCCACACAACGCCCCTCGGTGTCTTATTTATTGGGACTGCGAGGGTGTGATTGATGGGCATGAGCAGTGCATCAGTTCGCCTGTCCCTCATCTCCTTCCGCCTTCTTCAGACTGTGCGGCTTCATGGCCGTGGCATGCGATAAGGGATCAGCTGACGCCGCACAGTCTGCAGCGGGTGTAAGGACCCGAGTGCGAGAGGCGAACATATGTGCTGCGCCAGGCCATGAATCACAGCCACGCAGTGTTTTAACAATGTTAAGACACCGCGGGGCTGGGATTCATGGTCATCGCGAACCGCAGCGGCCGACATTAAATGAGGTCAGAAGATGGGCAGCGCTAACAGCGCTAGGCCAGGGGATAACACGACAGCGCAGACTCCTGTACAGCAAATAACAACGCTCAGGAGGCTGCACCCAGCACCAAGGTGGGATTCTTGACATCTGTGCTGCGTCTCATTACAAAGGGAACTCGCGCCTCCAACACAGTTTGACTGTATAAAGGGCTAAATGTTATATGTGTTTCATTCAGCGTGTGCAAGGAGCAAAATTAAAAGAGCAACCTTTGACTTGTGCAGCACTACTGCTGCATAAGCTGTGGCTCTTCTACTTTGTAACCCCTGAGGGGGGGTTAAAGGTTACCTTTGAAATTGGTTCAATTAGGCTTCGGCCTACACTCTGCTCCCCCTGCAGAGCCCGGGCTCCAACACCGCCAGTTGGGGCCCGGTACTGCTAGCTGCACAGAGAAAAACACCAGCCAATGTGTCAGTGGGGTTCAGCACCGCCAGCTGTTCCCCTGCTGTGCAGCCGGCAACGTGTCCTGCAACAGCCACGCAGGCACAACAGACCCAAAGCTGCCGCCAGTGCAGGCTTCGGCCTACACTCTGCTCCATCTCCTCCTCCTGCTGACCCCGGGCTCTAACACCGCCAGTTGGGGCCCGGTACTGCTAGCTGCACAGAGAAAAACACCAGCCAATGTGTCAGTGGGGTTCAGCACCGCCAGCTGTTCCCCTGCTGTGCAGCCGGCATCGTGTCCTGCAAAAGTCACGCAGACACAAGAACTGAAATTGAAGGGAACCTGTCCCCCCTCCCCCAGGCGTTTGTACGTTTTACAGCCACCTTGTACAGCGGTAATGCTGCATGTGTGCAAGGTGGCTCATAAACGTATTCTCCTCGCACATGTGGAACTGAAAACACGTCTGAAATGTGTCCTCTGTGTGACCATTTAACCGTCCCGGTGGTGTGACTTTCCTTTGTAATGACACACTGCAACCCCCTTGGTAGCGCTGCCCGTCTTCTGGCATCATTGTTTGGCTGCCTGCGCCTCTGCGGCCGCCCTGACCCACACAACGCCCCTCGGTGTCTTATTTATTGGGACTTCGAGGGTGTGATTGATGGGCATGAGCAGTGCATCAGTTCGCCTGTCCCTCATCTCCTTCCGCCTTCTTCAGACTGTGCGGCTTCATGGCCGTGGCATGCGATAAGGGATCAGCTGACGCCGCACAGTCTGCAGCGGGTGTAAGGACCCGAGTGCGAGAGGCGAACATATGTGCTGCGCCAGGCCATGAATCACAGCCCCGCAGTGTTTTAACAATGTTAAGACACCGCAGGGCTGGGATTCATGGTCATCGCGAACCGCAGCGGCCGACATTAAATGAGGTCAGAAGATGGGCAGCGCTAACAGCGCTAGGCCAGGGGATAACACGACAGCGCAGACTCCTGTACAGCAAATAACAACGCTCAGGAGGCTGCACCCAGCACCAAGGTGGGATTCTTGACATCTGTGCTGCGTCTCATTACAAAGGGAACTCGCGCCTCCAACACAGTTTGACTGTATAAAGGGCTAAATGTTATACGTGTTTCATTCAGCGTGTGCAAGGAGCAAAATTAAAAGAGCAACCTTTGACTTGTGCAGCACTACTGCTGCATAAGCTGTGGCTCTTCTACTTTGTAACCCCTGAGGGGGGGTTAAAGGTTGCCTTTGAAATTGGTTCAATTAGGCTTCGGCCTACACTCTGCTCCCCCTGCAGAGCCCGGGCTCCAACACCGCCAGTTGGGGCCCGGTACTGCTAGCTGCACAGAGAAAAACACCAGCCAATGTGTCAGTGGGGTTCAGCACCGCCAGCTGTTCCCCTGCTGTGCAGCCGGCATCGTGTCCTGCAAAAGCCACGCAGACACTTGCTCTTGTACCTTCTGCTCCCCATCCTGGTTCCAGTACCGTCAGCTGGTTCCGGGCAGAGCCTTTGGCTTAGGTGCCTCCCTCTGGGTATCCGAGTTCCACCAACGTCAGGTGGTCCTTGGTAGTGCTTTCAGGCACGGGTACCTCCTGCTTAGTAACCGGGTTCCAGTAACGTCAGCTGGTCTTCGGTAGTTCCATTGGCTCTTGGACCTTCGGCTACCCATCCGGGTTCCAGCACCGTCAGCTGGTTCTCGGCAGTGTCTTTTGCTCTTGTACCTTCTGCTCCCCATCCTGGTTCCAGTACCGTCAGCTGGTTCCGGGCAGAGCCTTTGGCTTAGGTGCCTCCCTCTGGGTATCCGAGTTCCACCAACGTCAGGTGGTCCTTGGTAGTGCTTTCAGGCACGGGTACCTCCTGCTTAGTAACCGGGTTCCAGTAACGTCAGCTGGTCCTCGGTAGTTCCATTGGCTCTTGGACCTTCGGGTAGCCATCCGAGTTCCAGTTCCATCAGCTGGTTCTCGGCATTTTCTCAGCCTTCTTGTACCTTCTGCTACATTTCCAAGTTCAAGAGACTAAACACGATGACCCGGAAGACCACCCCTAAGATGACGACGACACCAGAGACGACAACCACCGTGATGACGACGACCCTGGAGACGATGACCCTGAAGACCACCCCGATGACGACGACCCCGGAGACGACGACCCTGAAGACCACCCCGATGACGACGACCCCGGAGACGACGACCCTGGAGACGACGACGACCTGGAAGACCGAGAAGCAGAAGAACAAGAGGCTGCAGAACAAAGAGCAGAAGAACATTAAGCATAACACTAAATATCAGAGCAAAAAATATTATCTAAATTATAAGCAGAAGAAGACTAAGCAGTGTATGAGTTCCGTTCCTCCTCGTGGTGCCCCTGGATAAAGCCTCATGCTGCAGGCCAAACTGAATGCGGACAAATGTAACTCTTTTGTGACAGGCAGAACGGAAGGTGTAATCTTCAAACTTTTATAGATAACAACTACGGGAATGCCTGTCACAAATAAGAATATGATGAAGAAGTAGAATATGATGAAGATAATAGTAAAATAAAAAGAATATGAACAATGTAACCAAAAAAATAATAGGTAGAAGATGAAGAAGAAGATGAATAAGGTGAAGAAGTTGATGTCAAAGAAGCTGATGATGAGGATAATGAAGAAGAAAGTGTGGGAGAAGTAAAAAAGAAGGTGAAGGGCGTGGAAGTAGTGAAACATCAATATCTGACAAAATAAAAAAAAAATTAACATAGTCAAAATCTTTCTACCGCCGAACGTCATAAAAAAACCCAAAATCCTGCTATTCTATTACATTGGGCTAACCCTCTGTGCCTTTAATGTCTCCGCCACGTCCCCCAATACATCCTACATTATTCTTAGTTGTTTTCCTTCATGTAGAATGAACCTACAAGTTTATAAAGGGTTTATTTTAATTCCGATATTTTCGTCCCATTGACTTGCATTGGGATCGGGTATCGGTATCGGATTAGATCCGATATTTTGACGGTATCGGCCGATACTTTCCGATACCGATACTTTCCGATATCGGAAAGTATCGCTCAACACTATTCATAAGTATTGCTGTCTATGATATCCACCGAAGCTCCTGTATCTATTGTAAAGGTGATATCCGTGTTGCAGATGGTGAGTGTAATACATGGAGACTGCACTGAGCCAGTGACAGAAGTCGTGAACACATAGTTCTCAGCCACAGACATTTCTTCTATATCCTGATTTACCATTTTTTTATTTGCAGGCTTTGTCATTGGCAGAGGAGACTTGTTGGGTGCTGATTTGCAGACAACTGCAAAATGGTTCCCTTTTCCACATTTACTGCAAGTTTGTCCTATAGCTGGACATTTGTTCATGTGTTGTGGGAAATCTTGTCCACATCTATAACATTTCTTCTGTTTCGGGGCTTGCTTGCCTTGTGCACTGTTATGTTTGAGATTATGCACATGTAAATTATCCCCATTCTCCATTGCAGTTGCCTGATGATCTGCTATCTCTATAGCACGGGCCATCTTGAGTAAATCATGCAGAGAGAGATCCTGCTGCAGAGCTTTTCGCCATATGTTATTAGACGAGCAGGTGACAATTACTTGAGTTAGGATTTCATCATCTACATCAGTAAATGCACACCCATGTGCAAGTTCTTTTAGCCGGGTGACATAGGTGTCTATGGATTTTTCTGGAAGCTGCTTAGCAATCCCGAACTTGTATCTTTCATATCTGATGTTTTGTTTAGGGTTGAAGTAGTCAGTGAGAGCTTTGGAGCAGTTGTTGTACGTGTCTGTCTCTGCTGCCGGTAATGTGCTGTATATGTCATAGACTCCTGTGCCCGCGCAATGCAGAAACCCGGCCCTCTTTCTTTTCTCATCCTTTATATCTATTGCTTCCAGGAAATTCTCAAACCGATTTAACCATTTTCTCCAGTTATGAGAGAGATTAGTAACATCAGTCATATGAAACTGTGGGAACGTGTGCAAGTATTCAGCCATGATGGAGTCTCTCAGTGGCGCTGGCGTGTGAAGCAGTAAAGCAGGGGTCAGTACTCACAGTAGCAGGTGATTGTATCCCATCCTCCTCGCTAGTTGTAGCATCCAGTTGTAAGGAATTTAACCCCTTTACCCCCAAGGGTGGTTTGCACGTTAATGACCGGGCCAATTTTTACAATTCTGACCACTGTCCCTTTATGAGGTTATAACTCTGGAACGCTTCAACGGATCCTGGTGATTCTGACACTGTTTTCTCGTGACATATTGTACTTCATGATAGTGGTAAAATTTCTTTGATATAACTTGTGTTTATTTGTGAAAAAAATGGAAATTTGGCGAAAATTTTGAAAATTTCACAATTTTCCAAATTTGAATTTTTATGCCCTTAAATCACAGAGATATGTCACACAAAATACTTAATAGGTAACATTTCCCACATGTCTACTTTACATCAGCATAATTTTGGAACCAAAATTTTTTTTTTTAGGGAGTTATAAGGGTTAAAAGTTGACCAGCAATTTCTCATTTTTACAACACCATTTTTTTTTAGGGACCACATCTCATTTGAAGTCATTTTGAGGGGTCTATATGATAGAAAATACCCAAGTGTGACACCATTCTAAAAACTGCACCCCTCAAGGTGCTCAAAACCACATTTAAGAAGTTTATTAACCCTTCAGGTGTTTCACAGGAATTTTTGGAATGTTTAAATAAAAATTAACATTTAACTTTTTTTACACAAAATTTATTTCAGCTCCAATTTGTTTTATTTTACCAAGGGTAACAGGAGAAAATGGACCCTAAAAGTTGTTGTACAATTTGTGCTGAGTATGCTGATACCCCATATGTGGGGGTAAACCACTGTTTGGGCGCATGGCAGAGCTCGGAAGGGAAGGAGCGCCATTTGACTTTTCAATGCAAAATTGACTGGAATTGAGATGGGACGCCATGTTGTGTTTGGAGAGCCCCTGATGTGCCTAAACATTGAAACCCCCCACAAGTGACACCATTTTGGAAAGTAGACCCCCTAAGGAACTTATATAGATGTGTGTTGAGCACTTTGACTCACCAAGTGCTTCACAGAAGTTTATAATGCAGAGCCGTAAAAATAAAAAATCATATTTTTTCACAAAAACTATATTTTCACCCCCATTTTTTTATTTTCCCAAGGGTAAGAGAAGAAATGGGACATCAAAAGTTGTTGTGCAATTTGTCCTGAGTACACCGATACCCCATATGTGGGGGTAAACGACTGTTTGGGTGCATGGCAGAGCTCGGAAGGGAAGGAGCGCCGTTTGACTTTTCAATGTAAAACTGACTGGAATTGAGATGGGACACCATGTCGCGTTTGGAGAGCCCCTGATGTGCCTAAATATTAAACCCCCCACAAGAGACACCATTTTCGAAAGTAGACCCCCTAAGGAACTTATATAGATGTGTTTTGAGAGCTTTGATCCCCAAAGTGTTTCACTACAGTTTATAACGTAGAGCCGTGAAAATAAAAAAAAAATTTTTTTCACAAAAATGATTTTTTAGCCCCCAGTTTTGTATTTTCACCAGGGTAACAGGATAAATTGGACCCCAAAAGTTGTTGTCCAATTGGTCCTGAGTACGCTGATACCCCATATGTGGGGGGAACCACTGTTTGGGTGCATGGCAGAGCTCGGAAGGGAAGGAGCGCCATTTGGAATGCAGACTTAAATGGATTGGTCTGCAGGCGTCACGTTGCATTTGCAGAGCCCCTGATGTACCCAAACAGTAGAAACCCCCAAAAGTGACCCCATATTGGAAACTAGACCTCCCGAGGAACTTATCTAGATGTGTTGTGAGAACTTTGAACCCCCAAGTGTTTCACTACAGTTTACAACGCAGAGCCGTGAAAATAAAAAAATCCTTTTTTTCCCACAAAAATGATTTTTAGCCCCCCAAATTTATATTTTCCCAAGGGTAACAAGAGAACTTGGACCCCAAAAGTTGTTGTCCAATTTGTCCCGAGTACGCTGATGCCCCATATGTTGGGGTAAACCCCTGTTTGGGCGCACGGGAAAGCTCGGAAGGGAAGGAGCACTGTTTTACTTTTTCAATGCAGAATTGGCTGGAATTGAGATAGGACACCATGTC
The DNA here is from genome assembly GCF_051348905.1 of Ranitomeya variabilis. Lineage (NCBI taxonomy): Eukaryota > Metazoa > Chordata > Amphibia > Anura > Dendrobatidae > Ranitomeya > Ranitomeya variabilis. The sequence continues at coordinate 769,844,076 of NC_135232.1, forward strand.
GCGTTTGGAGAGCCCCTGATGTGCCTAAACAGTGGAAACCTGCCAATTCTAACTGAAACCCTAATCCAAACACACCCCTAACCCTAATCCCAACAATAACCCTAACCACACCCCTTACCCTGACACACCCCTAACTCTAATCCCAACCATAATCCCAACCATAAATGTAATCCAAACCCTAACCCTAACTTTAGCCCCAACCGTAACTTTAGCCCCAACCCTAACCCTAACTTTAGCTCCAACCCTAGCCCCAACCCTAACCCTAACCCTAGCCCTAACCCTAGCCCTAACCCTAACCCTAGCCCTAACCCTAGCCCTAACCCTAGCCCTAACCCTAACCCTAGCCCTAACCCTAACCCTAACCCTAGCCCTAACCCTAGCCCTAGCCCTAGCCCTAACCCTAACCTTAGCCCTGAACCTAATGGGAAAATGGAATTAAATACATTTTTTTAATTTTATTATTTTTCCCTAACTAAGGGCGTGATGAAGGGGGGTTTGATTTACTTTTATAGCACTTTTATAGCGGATTTTTATGATTGGCAGCCGTCACACACTAAAAGACGCTTTTTATAGCAAAAAAGTTTTTGCGTCTCCACATTTTGAGACCTATAATGTTTTCATATTTTGGTCCACAGAGTCATGTGAGGTCTTGTTTTTTGTTTGACTAGTTGACGTTTTTATTGGTAACATTTTCGGACACGTGACAGTTTTTGATCGCTTTTTATTCCGATTTTTGTGAGGCAGAATGACAAAAAAACAGCTATTCATGAATTTCTTTTGGGGGAGGTGTTTATACCGTTCCACATTTGGTAAAATTGATAAAGCAGTTTTATTCTTTGGGTGAGTACGATTACAGTGATACCTCATTTATATCATTTTTTTATGTTTTGGCGCTTTTATACGATAAAAACTATTTTATAGAATAAATAATTATTTTGGCATCGCTTTATTCTGAGGACTATAACTTTTTTTTTTTTTATTTGATGCAGCTCGTTTTTTGCGGGACAAGATTACGTTTTCAGCGGTACCATGGTTATTTATATCCGTCTTTTTGATCGCGTGTTATTCCACTTTTTGTTCGGCGGTATGATAATAAAGCGTTGCTTTTTGCCTCGGTTTTTTTTCCCTACGGTGTTCACTGAAGGGGTTAACTAGTGGGACAGTTTTATAGGTTGGGTCGTTACGGACGCGGCGATACTAAATATATTGTACTTTTATTGTTTGTTTTTTTTTTTTTTTTAGATAATATTATTCCCATAAATACATTTCTTTTTTTTTTTTTCTTTATTTAGGAATTATTATTTTTTTTTTTTACACATGTGGAAATTTTTTTTTTACATTTTTACTTTGTCCCAGGGGGGACATCACAGATCGCTGATCTGACAGTTTGCACAGCACTCTGTCAGATCGGCGATCTGACTTACAGTGCTGCAGGCTTATCAAGCGCTTGCTCTGAGCAGGCACTCGGTAAGCCACCTCCCTCCCTGCAGGACCCGGATGCCGTGGCCATTTTGGATCCGGGGACTGCAAGGGAGAGCCCCCTCCCTGCACGATGCTTCCCTATACCGCCGGTACACTGCGATCATGTTTGATCGCGGTGTGCCGGGGGTTAATGTGCCGGGGGTGGTCCGTGACCGCTCCTGGCACATAGTGCCGGATGTCAGCTGCGATAGTCAGCTGACACCCGGCCGCGATCGGCCGTGCTCCCCCCGTGAGCACGGCTGATCGTGCTGGACGTACTATCCCGTCGGTGGCCATGCGGGCCCACCCCACCTCGACGGGATAGTACGTCCAATGTCAGAAAGGGGTTAAGAGAGAGTAAGCTTTAACTCTATTTTATTCTTCTCCTCTTTTCCTCCAGCACACAGCATAACATCTTCTGCTCAGGCTAAATCAGAAACTGAAACTAAACTCAACTCCAGCCCTCACTTTCTTAAAGAGACAGATCTAATTCTTATACATTACAATAGGCATCACTGAAACTTGGTGTGATGATACACAAGATTGGAATACAAACCTTGCAGGCTACAACTTATTTATTAGAAACAGGATGGGGGTGTGACTTGGACAGCAAGTGAGGAGGATGTGTGTGTGCTGAGCTCCCGATCCAGGATTAATTATATTCGGCCTGCACTTCTATCTCACTTAATAGTGAGCTACATTACAGTCATACCTTCACTCACCTCCCGGGTGACGACTGTGGTGCAGTTCAGATAGCCACTCCTGCGGAGACCACGGGACAGGCGCGGGAGCCTGGATCCACGAGGCTGTGGCCTCAGAGTCTCTGCAGATCAGAGGCAGAGGTGAGGAGAAGGGGAATTCCCCAGCAGCAGCGTCTCAGTAGAGCTGCATTGTAAACACTGCAGTTTCAAGGGTAGCTGTGTCTGTGACTGGTGGGCCAAAGCTAGCACTGAGGGTCATGAAGGTACTTTGGTGCCTCCTGAGCTGAGGGGACTTTACCTTACCATGGGAGAACATCATAAAAGCTTTGTAAGAAGCCAGTTACATTGCAATGGCTTTGCGGAACATTATCTTGGAGACAGAGGCATAGCTAGGGTTTTGGTTCAGGGGGGGCGAAGCTTCTGAGTGGGCCCCTAACCATGTAACCTTGATTTCAGCTGGGTAATGCGCCCTAATAGTGGAGGAGGACCTCAGCAGATGACTGTGCTATTACTGAAGATAATCTCTATACAAAGACCAACATGGATATTACCGCCATATGGTCAGTGGTAGATACCAGCCCTACTGAACATATAAGAGATCACAGCACAGTTACAGATAATGACTTACCGCTGATGTCCTTTCTGATGGAATCGTTCACTTTTCCCATGTGGCCCAGAACGACATGACAACTTCTCCAGCCAGGACTCGTCTGCAGAGAATACAACAAAGACACATTTCACTTCTCATATTCCAGCCCCATCACCATCTATTCCCAACCTGCACAAACTCCTCATCCTACTGATATCCCAATACTGAGCCACTGCTGCCGTATGTGTCCCTATTACTGCACCTGATACCCCGATACTGAGCCGCAGCTGCCGTATGTGTCCCTATTACTGCCCCTGATACCCCAATACTGAGTCGCTCCTGCCATATGTGTCCCTATTACTGCACCTGATACCCCAATACTGAGCCGCTGCTGCCGTATGTGTCCCTATTACTGCACCTGATACCCCAATACTGAGCTGCTGCTGCCATATGTGTCCCTATTACTGCACCTGCTGTGTGGTTCTGTGTGCCCTCTAAATTCTAAAGCACCCCTCTATAATATAGTAATGCTGGGCACAAGTGCCCTAGAAAACAGAGCCCATATTTTGTCCCCTAGAAAGTAATATTGCCCTGTGTGCTCCTTTGATAGTCACAGTAACCTGAGTTCCCCTATAACAATAAGTGCCCACTTTACATTTAATAATATCCCGAGTCTGCCCCCTGTACAGCTCCCCTATACACAGCATGATGCTCTCTTATTCACAGTATAATGTCCCCTCACTGTATAGTACCACCTACACAGTATACTGACCCCTTAGTAGCCTCCAAACTGTTTGATTGCTCCAACACTGTAATCCCCACACTGTATGCCCCTCTAGATAGCCTCTTTATAGTATAATGCACCAGATAGTCCTCAATATAGTATAATGCACCAGATAGTCCTCAATCTATATTTATAATTGTCTAATTGTTTTTCCATCTGTCTGTCTGTCCTGGAAATCCCGCGTCTCTGATTGGTCGAGGCCGCCAGGCCTCGACCAATCAGCGACGGGCACAGCATGGCGACGATGATGTCATAATGGAAATCCCGCGTCTCTGATTGATCAGCGACGGGCACAGTATCGACGTAGATGTCATAATGGTTGCCATGGCGATGATGATGTCATAAAGGTTGCCTCGACCAATCAGCGACGGGCACAGTCTGCCGCGAATTCTGGAATCATCATTGTCCATATACTACGGGGACATGCATATTCTAGAATTCCCGATGCGTTAGAATCGGGCCACAGTTTAGTATAGTATAATGAACCAGATAGTCCTCCATATAGTATAATGCACTCCCCATAGGCCTACTCTATATTGTATAATGCACTCCCCATAGGCAGACTCTGTAATATAAGGCAGCACCCCATAGGAAGACGCTTAAGTATAATGTAGCACCCCGCAGGCAGACCCTGTAGTATAAAGCAGCATCCCTATAGGAAGACCCTGTAGTATAAGACAACACCCCTATAGGCAGACCCTGTAGGTTAAGGTAGCACCCCTATAGGCAGACCCTGTACTATAAAGCAGCACCCTCATAGGCAGACCCTGCATTATAATGCAGCACCCCATAAGCAGACCTGGTACTATAAGGCAGCATCCCCCATAGGCAGACCCTGTACTATAAGGCAGCTCCCCCATAGGCAGACCCTGTACTATAAGGCAGCACCCCTATAAGCAGACCCTGTAGTATAAGACAGTACCCCCATAGGCAGATCCTGTAGTATAAGACAGCACCCCCATAGGCAGACCCTGTATTATTAGGCAGACCCCCATAGGCAGACCCTGTAGCATTAGGCAGACCCCCCATAGGCAGACTCTGTAGTATTAGTCAGACCCCCCCATAGGCAGACCCTCTAGTATAAGGCAGACCCCCCAGAGGCAGACCCTGTAGTATTCGGCAGACCCCCCATAGGCAGACCCTGTAGTATAAGGCAGACCCCCCATAGGCAGACCCTGTAGTATTAGGCAGACCTCCCCCCACAGGCAGACCCTGTAGCATTAGGCAGACCCCCATAGGCAGACCCTGTAGTATTAGGCAGAGCCCCAAAGGCAGACCCCCCATAGGCAGATCCTGTAGATTTAGGCAGACCCCCATAGGCAGACTCTGTAGTATAAGGCAGACCCCCCATAGGCAGACCCTGTAGTATTAGGCAGACCCCCCCATAAGCAGACCCTGTAATAAGGCAGCACCCCTTAAAAAAATAAAAAAATACTCACCTCTCTTCTTCCTGGTTCCTTCGCTGCTCTGAGCTCCCGCTTGTCTTCTGGCATTGGGCGCCGGGCAGTGATGTCATCGCGCCCCCTGTCAGCGTCACCGATGTCTGACGCTGACAGGGGGATGATGGGGGAAGGAGAGCAGCACTCCTTCCCTCATAATTGCGGTCAGCTGTACCGGTAAATGCCTGTACAGCTGACCCTGGGATGACAGGTGGGGGGCCCACTGCTGGCACTGGGCCCCCCCGCCTGCTCAGGGGCCCCATAGGGGCCGGCGGCAGAGCAGGGAGATCGATTCTCCTTGCTCTGCCGCAGAAGGTAACCGTAGCGCAGGTCCGGGTTGGCCCCCTCTGAGCACCGGGCCCGGGGTGCCCGCACCCTCTGCCCCCCAGTAGCTACATTACTGCTTGGAGATCTGCTACAGGGAACTTGTTACTGTCTCCAGCTTAGAACCCACCCTGTGCTCTGATATTTTGCTGGAAGAAGTGGGGAAGTGCCAGAAAAGTAATACTTCTCTGTCATACTGAGTGTGGGGGGGGGAGGGAAACTCTAGCCTCAGTCACAAGACATTCAAAATAACTTCCATAAAACCTAGCTAGTGGAGATGCTAAACGGTCACAGACCCACTCATTACCAGGCCTAAATAATGTACCCTACTGTCATCTAGTGGTCCCTTTAACATAACTATGTCAGTTATCTATACAGATTGGCTCTGCATGGTAATTGATTGAGAATTTGCCCAACAGGCACTCTAGCTCAGTCTGAATTACATCTCTTGCTTTGACCAGGACTGAACGTTATTATAGGGACCAGGCATTTCCATCCCCCTACTGGATCTATACATCCTCCCTGAAGTCTGACAATTTAGGGCAAGAGAGGACAGCAGTAGTGTAGCTACCAGGGGGGCAGAGGGCATGGTCACCCCGGCCCACCGCTCACAGGGGCCCAACGGGAGCTAAGCTATCCTTAATTATATTGGCATGCTGTGCGGTAGAGCAGGGAGACACAATCTCCCTGCACTACCGCTGTCTGTTCTATAGAGGGGCATGTGCCCCATAGGACACTAGGTGTCGCCACTGTACCTGCTGCCTCTGGCATACTGCAGACTTGCACACATTGCAGGCTGTGTGGTGTCTGCTGGAGTGACTTCAGGATGCTGCTTCTTCCCTCCATAGAGGAGCAGGACAGGAGACAGGATGGCTTGTGAGTAACTGCTGAGGCTGCAGGTGCCTTTGTGTCTGCACTGCGCAGTGAGGAGGTGGCAGGACACTGCTTCCCTCCTGACAAGTCCTGGAGGATTCTTATCCTGTATGTGTTTTGCTATCTGAGCCACTAGATTTATGGTGGCTGCTTGAACTTTTAGGGTATGTGCACACGTCAGGATTTCTTGCAGAAATTTACTGAAGAAAACCGCAAACTTTCTGCAAGAAATCAGCATTTTTTTTGCGTTTTTTTGCGTTTTTTTTAGCATTTTGCAAGCGTAATTAGCTTGCAGAATGCTAAAGTTTTTCAAGCGGTCTGTAGCATCGCTTGGTTGGTCACACTTGTCAAACATAGTGTTTGACAAGTGTGACCAACTTTTTACTATAGATGCTGCTTATGCAGCATCTATAGTAAAAGATAGAATGTTTAAAAATAATAAAAAAAATAAAAAAATGGTTATACTCACCCTCTGCAGATAGCCGATATCCTCAGCGGCGTCCGTTCCTATAGATGGTGTGGTTCAGGACCTTCGATGACGTCGCAGTCACGTGAGCGGTCACATGACCGGTCTCGCGACCAATCACAAGACAACGACGTCATCGCAGGTCCTGAACCAGTGACCACACCATCTATAGGAACCGAAGCGGCAGCATGCAGCGGTGAGAGGCGGGAACACTCCGGGGGCCATCGAAGGTGAGTATATGACTATTTTTTATTTTAATTCTTTTTTTTTTGACCAATTATATGGTGCCCAGTCCGTGGAGGAGAGTCTCCTCTCCTCCACCCTGGGTACCAACCGCATATAATCTGCTTACTTCCCGCATGGTGGGCACAGCCCCGTGCGGAAAGTAAGCAGATCAATGCACTCCTAGGTGTGCGGAATCCCCGCAATTCCGCAAATTTAATGAACATGTTGCTTTTTTTCCGCAATGCGATTTTTTCGCGGAAAAAAATGCAGCATGTGCACAAAATATGCCGAATACACTGAAAATAATGGGAATCATATGTAAGCGTTTTTTTGCGTTTTTATCACATTTTTATAGCGAAAAAACGCAAAAAAAACCGCAAAAAATACTGAACGTGTGCACATGGCCTTAAACAGAATAGGTGTCTGTCAGTGCAAATCCTCCCAGCATCACCCGATCTGTAAATGACTTCAAAGCAGCTGCCATAAATCTCGTCCTGCCCCTGATAGAGTGACAGACAAGACTGGTCAATATCTGACCCCAGTTGCAGGACACCACAGATGATGATGTGTCTCTTCCTCTCTCCATACATATACTGTATATAAATATAGCTTGTAATGTGGTCCTGTAGCCGGGGTCAGGATCCTATCAGTCCAGTGTCTATGTCATCTAATATCAGTAAATCCAAGGTGACAAACATGAACATCCCATTATAAAGCCTTTCATTTAAAAAACCCCCACAAAGTTAAGGATATAAATATATGTATGATAAAAAGCCAAATATAGGAAAATAGGAACAGCTAGTAGGTGCGTATAGATAATCATATATGAATGCATATGTATACTCAGTCTGGATAACATTGCCCCCAAAGGAGGATAAGGGAAAAAGAGAAGAGGGGTGCACTTTCTTCTTTACATGTGTGATATTTTACCTCTCCCTCTTTCTTCTTCTTTTCTCTTTCTTTCTGTTCCCCTCTTTCCAGACAAGAGTATTACTTTTAGGGTTACCTGGATACATTCAGGGCTTATACTCATACTGCACGTTGCAGCCAACAGAAAGGGACAGACAGAGACTAGAATCCAAGGCGTGGGAGATAAAGTGGACGCCACAACACCACATGGGAGCTAAATTGGGGTCTGGGGACTAATTCAGGGCCCATTATACAGCGTGGGGGCTAGTGCGCGGTCCATTACATAGCATGGGAGCTAATGCAGGGATCTTTATACAGCCTGGGAACTAAAGTGGGGCACATTATACAGCCTGGGAACTAATGCAGGGGCCATTATACAGCATGGGAGCTAATGCGTGGTCCACTATACAGCCTGGGAACTAATTCGGGGCCCATTATACATCCTGGGACATAAAGCGGGTCCCATTATACAGCCTGGGAACTAATGTGGGGCCCATTATACAGCCTGGGAACTAATGTGGGGCCCATTATACAGCCTGGGAACTAATGCTGGGGCCATTATACAGCATGGGAGCTAATGCATTGGCTATTATACAGCCTGGCAGCCAATGCGGGGGCTATTATACAGCCTTGCAGCTAATGCAGGGGCCATTATACAGCCTGGCAACTAATGTGGGGGCCATTATACAGCATGGGAGCTAATGCGTGGTCCATTTTACATCCTGGGAACTAATGTGGAGCCCATTATACAGCCTGGGAACTAATGCGGGGCCCATTATACAGCCTGGGAACTAAAGCGGGGCCCATTATACAGCCTGGGATCTAATGTGGGGTCCATTATACAGCCTGGGAGCTAATGCGGGGGCCATTTTACATCCTGGGAACTAATGTGGGGCCCATTATACAGCCTGGGAACTAATGCGGGGCCCATTATACAGCCTGGGAACTAAAGCGGGGCCCATTATACAGCCTGGGATCTAATGTGGGGTCCATTATACAGCCTGGGAGCTAATGCGGGGGCCATTATACAGCATGCGATCTAATGCGGGGCCATTATACAGCATGGGAGCTAATGTGGGGCCCATTATACAGCCTGGAAACTAATGTAAGGGCCATTATACATTATGATAGCTAATGTGAGGGCCATTATACAGTTTAAAGGCTACTGTGGAGGCCATCATACAGTGTGGACACTACGGTATTACTATGTAAGAGGCACAGTGGTGGCATTATTATGTGGGGAAGTATGAGGAACGCTTTGTGCCACAAAGTAGGTGCAGTAATAGGGACACATACGGCAGCAGTGGCTCAGTATTGGGGTATCAGCAGGACGAGGAGTTTGTGCAGGTTGGGGATAGATTGGAGCGATGCTGGAAATGTGAGAATTAAAATGTGTCTTTGTTGTAATCTTTGCAGTAGAGTCCTGGCTGGAGAAGTCATCATGTCAGTCTGAGCAAGATGGAAAAGACGGGAGAAGTGAAAGATTCCATAAGAAGGAACGTCAACTGTATGTCACTATTTGTTATTGTACTGTAATATCTTTTCAACATATGGCGGTAGTGTTGGTCTTTTTGTACTGATTTATTTTCAGTTACAGCAGGATCATCTGCTGAGGTTCCCCTATACCCTTGATTAAAGTGTGCCACCATAGATGTAATCAAGAGATAGGGGCCCACTCAGATGTTTCGCACCCCCCCCCCCGAGCTGAAACTCCAGCTACGCCTCTGGAGGGCAGATTATAATATCAGGGCTCTGGCAGACACTGCACTGAAGCAAATTGATAAATAAGGGAGATTGAGTACACTCCCACATCATGGTGGAGTTAGACCCCACATTGACTGTGCCCCACGACTCTGGACATCTGTCATGGACTTTATCCTTTGCATGTGGGTATGCCCGGAAAAAAATTTGATGTTTTTTCTTACGTAATACTTTAGATGTTGCTAACCCCTCTTTGCCAAAAATGACACCAATGCCTAACTTAACTGATGGTTCAAAGGGAATCACACAACAGTCCTGAGATACCTCTCATATGTCCCAGAGTGTCACTTCTATCGAAAACACCACCATTCGCAAGTCTCTAGAAACTTCTAAGCTACGTATTGAAACGGTAGACCTGTCACAATCTACATCAGCACACAGTGCAAGTTCTCCATCCAAATGGTGCTCAGACCTTCAAGTATTACAGGAATGAATACAGGCTTTAGCAACAAAGCAGGATTCAAACTTTCTGGCTCAGAGGATTGAAGCCTCACATCAACACGCTATTGATTTTATACAAGAGGACATTAACCAGCTGTCATACAGGATCTCAACGACTGAGGAAACCTCAAAGAACCTTTCCAACCAGATCCACATGATAGAGAGCAAACATGAGATTCTTGACTTCCAGATACAAAATCTGACCGTTCTCTTCAATGATCAAGAAAACAGGAGGTGGAGAAACAATATTTGTATTAAGGAGATGCTGGAGAGTACGGGTCAGGAAGATCTTAAGGGTACTGTCACACTCTGCAACTTTCCAGCGATCACGACCAGCGATACGACCTGGCCGTGATCGTTGGAAAGTCATTGTGTGGTCGCTGGAGAGCTGTCACACAGACCGCTCTCCAGCGACCAACGATGCCGAAGGCCCCGGTGTTGTGAACTCTGTTTTCAGGCTCCCTCTTGTGGTCACAGGTGGTATTGGGTAACTTTTGTTTTGGGCTCCCCCTGGTGGCTTTGTTTGTTATCCTGCGGGTCTGTGGCTGATCAGCTGCCTCGTTATTCACTTGGGAGTTTCCTATTTAGCTCTGTTTCACTTCCACTTGTTGCCGGCTGTCAATGTACTCAGTGCTATTCTGATTACTCCTGATTATCTTCGGTTTCAGTCTCTTCAGGAGAAGCTAAGTTCTGTTTAATTATTTTTTGCTCATCAGTCTGCAATATTATTTCTGTGTATGATGAGTTTAATCCAGCTTGCTAATATGTGATTTCTTCTGCTGGTTTGCTCTTGGGTACAGAGTTGCTTCCCCCGCACCGTTAGTTGGTGCGGGGGCTCGAGCGATCTCTGCGTGGATATTTTGAATAGGGTTTTTAATTGACCGCACAGTTCCCTTTCTATTTTCTGCTTTCTAGTGTTAGCGGGCCTCATTTGCTAAATCTAATTTCATCTCTGCGTTTGTGCTTTCCCCTAACTCACCGTTAATATTTGTGGGGGGCTATTCTATATCTTTGGGGTCATTTCACTGAGGCAACTGAGGACTTTCGTTCCCTCTAGGAATAGTCAGTTTCTCAGGCCGTGAAGAGACGTCTAGGATTTTCAGGTAACGTTCCACGGCTGCCTATAGTTGTTTGCGGATAGGATCAGGTTGCGGTCAATTCAGTTACCACTTCCCCAGAGTTTGTAGTCGGTTTAGTTACTTAGCTAGTCCTACTTGCGATCCTTGCCACTAGGATCATAACAGTACAGCCGGCCGGTAAAGTGTTAATTGCATGGCAGAAGCAGGAGAAAAGAAGCCTTGAGAATTTTTTTTTTTTTTTTGCCGTGTGTCTAGCTGCTGTGTGTCTAGCTTCTCTCCTCCTCTTAATCTTGGTGTGGCTCTGAACTCAGCTGCTGATATGGATATTCAGAGTTTGGCCTCCAGTGTAGATCATCTTGCTGCAAGGGTACAAAGTATTCAGGATTTTGTTGTTCACAGTCCTATGTCAGAGCCTAGAATACCTATTCCGGAGTTGTTTTCTGGAGATAGATCTAGGTTCCTGAATTTTAAGAACAATTGTAAATTGTTTCTTTCTTTAAAAACCTCGTTCCTCTGGTGATTCCGTTCAGCAAATTAAAATTATAATTTCTTTCTTGTGTGGTGACCCTCAAGATTGGGCCTTCGCATTGGCTCGAGGGGGAAAGCAATGTCTGTGTCAAGTTGGGGTTGTCAGGGAATTCATGGCGACGCTCCTGTGGTGTCAATTGCTTCATCCACTCCTTCTGAAGTCCCTGCGTTTTTGTCAGACTACCAGGATGTATTTGATGAGCCCAAACTCAGTTCTCTACCTCCTCATAGGGATTGTGATTGTGCTATAAATTTGATTCCTGGTAGTAAGTTTCCTAAGGGACGACTTTTCAATTTGTCAGTGCCGGAGCATGCTGCCATGCGGAGTTATATAAAGGAGTCTTTGGAGAAAGGACTTATTCGCCCCTCCTCCTCCCCTCTAGGTGCGGGGTTCTTTTTTGTGGCTAAGAAGGATGGTTCTCTGAGACCTTGTATTGATTATCGCCTTCTAAGTAAAATCACGGTCAAATTTCAGTATCCTTTGCCATTGTTATCTGATCTGTTTGCTCGCATTAAGGGGTCTAGTTGGTTCACCAAGATAGATCTTCGTGGTGCGTATAACCTTGTGCGTAATAAGCAGGGTGATGAATGGAAAACTGCATTTAATACGCCCGAAGGTCATTTTGAGTACTTGGTGATGCCTTTTGGACTTTCTAACGCTCCTTCTATCTTTCAGTCTTTTATGCACGACATCTTCCGCGAATATCTGGATAAATTTATGATTGTGTATCTGGATGATATTCTGTTTTTTTCTGATGATTGGGAGTCCCATGTTAAGCAGGTCAGGATGGTGTTTCAGGTCCTGCGTGCCAATGCTTTATTTGTGAAGGGCTCAAAATGTCTTTTTGGAGTCCAGAAGGTTTCTTTTTTGGGTTTCATTTTTTCTCCTTCTACTATTGAGATGGACCCAGTCAAGGTTCAGGCTATTCATGACTGGACGCAGCCTACATCTGTTAAGAGTCTTCAGAAGTTCTTGGGTTTTGCTAATTTTTACCGTCGCTTCATCGCTAATTTTTCTGGTGTTGTTAAGCCTTTGACGGATTTGACCAAGAAAGGTTCTGATGTTACTAACTGGTCTCCTGCGGCTGTGGAGGCCTTTCGGGAGCTGAAGCGCCGGTTTTCTTCGGCTCCGGTCTTATGTCAGCCAGATGTCTCTCTTCCTTTCCAGGTCGAGGTTGATGCTTCCGAGATTGGAGCGGGGGCTGTTTTGTCACAGAGAAGCGCCGATGGCTCTGTGATGAAGCCATGTGCTTTCTTTTCAAGAAAGTTTTCACCTGCCGAGCGGAATTATGATGTCGGTAATCGGGAGTTGTTGGCTATGAAGTGGGCATTTGAGGAGTGGCGACATTGGCTCGAGGGAGCTAAGCATCGTGTGGTGGTCTTGACTGATCACAAGAATCTGATTTATCTCGAGTCGGCCAAGCGGCTGAATCCTAGACAGGCTCGTTGGTCGTTGTTTTTCTCTCGTTTTGATTTCGTGGTCTCGTACCTGCCTGGTTCGAAGAATGTAAAGGCTGATGCTCTTTCTAGGAGTTTTGTGCCTGACTCTCCTGGAGATTCAGAGCCGGCTGGTATTCTCAGAGAAGGGGTGATTTTGTCTGCCATCTCCCCAGATTTGCGACGAGTGCTGCAGGAGTTTCAGGCGGATAGACCTGACCGTTGTCCACCGGAGAGACTGTTTGTCCCGGATAGATGGACCAGCAGAGTTATTTCCGAGGTTCATTCTTCAGTGTTGGCAGGCCATCCTGGAATATTTGGTACCAGAGATTTGGTGGCCAGGTCCTTTTGGTGGCCTTCCTTGTCGCGGGATGTGCGTTCCTTTGTGCAGTCTTGTGGAATTTGTGCTCGGGCTAAGCCTTGCTGTTCTCATGCCAGTGGTTTGCTGTTACCTTTGCCTGTCCCGAAGAGTCCTTGGATGCACATTTCCATGGATTTTATTTCGGATCTCCCTGTCTCTCAGAGAATGTCTGTCATCTGGGTGGTGTGTGATCGTTTTTCTAAAATGGTCCATTTGGTGCCCTTGCCTAAGTTGCCTTCCTCCTCCGAGTTGGTTCCGCTGTTTTTTCAAAATGTGGTTCGTTTGCATGGGATCCCTGAAAATATTGTTTCCGACAGAGGATCCCAGTTTGTGTCTAGATTTTGGCGGACCTTTTGCGCTAAGATGGGCATTGATTTGTCTTTTTCGTCGGCCTTCCATCCTCAGACGAATGGCCAAACCGAACGAACTAATCAGACCTTGGAAACCTATTTGAGATGTTTTGTTTCTGCTGATCAGGACGACTGGGTGACTTTTTTGCCATTGGCCGAGTTTGCCCTTAATAATCGGGCTAGTTCTGCTACTTTGGTTTCTCCTTTTTTTTGTAATTCGGGGTTTCATCCTCGTTTTTCCTCGGGTCAGGTGGAGCCTTCTGACTGTCCTGGAGTGGATGATGTGGTGGATAGGTTGCATCAGATTTGGAATCATGTTGTGGACAATTTGAAGCTGTCACAAGAGAAGGCTCAGCGCTTTGCCAACCGCCGTCGCTGTGTGGGTCCCCGACTTCGCGTTGGGGACTTGGTGTGGTTGTCTTCTCGCTTTGCTCCTATGAAGGTCTCCTCTCCTAAGTTCAAGCCTCGGTTTATCGGTCCTTATAAGATTTTGGAAGTCCTTAACCCTGTGTCATTTCGTTTGGACCTCCCTGCATCGTTTGCTATTCATAATGTGTTTCATCGGTCGTTGTTGCGGAGGTATGTGGTGCCAGTGCGTCCTCCGGTTGAGCCTCCTGCCCCTGTGCTGGTTGAGGGAGAATTGGAATACGTGGTGGAGAAGATCTTGGATTCTCGTATTTCTAGATGGAGGCTTCAGTATTTGGTTAAATGGAAGGGCTATGGTCAGGAGGATAATTCCTGGGTTGTTGCCTCTGATGTTCATGCGGCCGATTTGGTTCGTGCCTTCCATGTGGCTCACCCTGATCGCCCTGGGGGTTTAGATGAGGGTTCAGTGACCCCTCCTCAAGGGGGGGGTACTGTTGTGAACTCTGTTTTCAGGCTCCCTCTTGTGGTCACAGGTGGTATTGGGTGACTTTTGTTTTGGGCTCCCCCTGGTGGCTTTGTTTGTTATCCTGCGGGTCTGTGGCTGATCAGCTGCCTCGTTATTCACTTGGGAGTTTCCTATTTAGCTCTGTTTCACTTCCACTTGTTGCCGGCTGTCAATGTACTCAGTGCTATTCGGATTACTCCTGATTATCTTCGGTTTCAGTCTCTTCAGGAGAAGCTAAGTTCTGTTTAATTATTTTTTGCTCATCAGTCTGCAATATTATTTCTGTGTATGATGAGTTTAGTCCAGCTTGCTAATATGTGATTTCTTCTGCTGGTTTGCTCTGGGGTACAGAGTTGCTTCCCCCGCACCGTTAGTTGGTGCGGGGGCTCGAGCGATCTCTGCGTGGATATTTTGAATAGGGTTTTTAATTGACCGCACAGTTCCCTTTCTATTTTCTGCTTTCTAGTGTTAGCGGGCCTCATTTGCTAAATCTAATTTCATCTCTGCGTTTGTGCTTTCCCCTTAACTCACCGTTAATATTTGTGGGGGGCTATTCTATATCTTTGGGGTCATTTCACTGAGGCAAGTGAGGACTTTCGTTCCCTCTAGGAATAGTCAGTTTCTCAGGCCGTGAAGAGACGTCTAGGATTTTCAGGTAACGTTCCACGGCTGCCTATAGTTGTTTGCGGATAGGATCAGGTTGCGGTCAATTCAGTTACCACTTCCCCAGAGTTTGTAGTCGGTTTAGTTACTTAGCTAGTCCTACTTGCGATCCTTGCCACTAGGATCATAACACCCCGGGTAACCAGGGTAAACATCGGGTTACTAAGCGCAGGGCCGCGCTTAGTAACCCGATGTTTACCCTGGTTACCATCATAAAAGTAAAAAAAAAAAAAACGTACATACTCACATTCCGGTGTCCGTCAGGTCCCTTGCCGTCTGCTTCCCGCTCTGACTGAGTGCCGCCGTAAAGTGAAAGCAGATCACAGCGGTGACGTCACTGCTGTGCTCTGCTCTTACATTCCGGCCGGCAGTCAGTCAGAGCGGGAAGCAGACTGCAAGGGACCTGACGGACACCGGAATGTGAGTATGTACGTTTTTTTTTTTTTACTTTTACAATGGTAACCAGGGTAAACATCGGGTTACTAAGCGCGGCCCTGCGCTTAGTAACCCGATGTTTACCCTGGTTACAAGCGAACGCATCGTTGGATCGGTGTCACACACACCGATCCAACGATGACAGCGGGAGATCCAGCGACGAAAGAAAATTCCAAACGATCTGCTACGACGTACGATTCTCAGCAGGGTCCCTGATCGCTGCTGCGTGTCAGACACAGCGATATCGTATGGATATCGCTGGAACGTCACGGATCGTACCGTCGTAGCGACAAAAGTGCCACTGTGTGACAGTACCCTAAGACTTTTATCACTACCCTTTTCAATATGGTCACCAAGAGACCTCTAGTTGCACCATACACGATAGATAGAGTGCACAGAGTCACTAGAATGGACCCGATAGACCCTACCAACCCAAGAGACATATTGTGCAGACTTCACTACTTCACAGATAAGGAAGATATCTTTTGCTGTGCTTGGTCAGCCTACTCCATAACTATGGAAGGTGCAGAGGTCAAACTCTTCCCGAATGTCTCTGGACGTACCCTCTACATGAAATATCTCCTTCAGCTTCTACTTTCAAAGATATGAGAAATTGGAGCCACCTAAAGCTGGGAACACCCCATCATCTCCTTGTGAAAAAGGAAAGAACAACCTGTTAGGACTGGCAGAACGCACCAAATAATATTTAGAGAGGATATGAGGTGTGTTCGCAGTCCGGGGTCCACTGTGCAGAAAGGACTCCTGCTGCTCGGTAATGGCGGACTAGATGGCGGCATAATGTGAATACACACGGGTTAGCTTCACCCGGTATGAAGGAAGCAAACTCTGTTGCGTCACAGGGCCGCGATACCGCACAGAGAGCACAAGTAAAGGGTCACAGAACTCTGTCCCAAGATACGGGGAAAGCGTTCCTCTAGACCGCTTACGCTCGACACCATTACTGTGGTGTCAGGGATAGAACTCAAGTAATAATAATTTATCGCACAAGAGTGCGTACAACACCGCTCTGGCGGACGACACTAACCACCCTAACCAGGGCCAGGAAAGCACACTAAGCGCATGGCGTGGCACTGGTGGTCGCTGCTGAGAGATGCTAAATTGTGTGCTGGATCTGCAGAGTTGCACTGTCTGGCACTAGGTAGCTTCCACCATTCGCGAGCAGGCAACAACACTAGGGATGGGAATGATTCGGAGCTTTCATCCACCGACAGGCATTCATCTACACACACACAAGTAAATAAGTTTTCACTAGCGCATGGCCGAGCGGCCATGTGAACCTTTTATAGCAGTAGCGCTCCGGGACCTTCCTGATGGTCCAATAGGAGCCGCAACAGGACCTGAGCATGTGACCCCCGACCTCCAATGGGAGGTCGTCCCGTGGGCATGCTCGGTATGGGAAAAGCAGGACTTAGTCCCAGAAAGGCCTGCTTGCTGCTGATCAGTGCTGGCTACAAAGGCAGAGCTTGGAAAGGCAGCAGTAACCATTCACACAGTATCAGCTTGAGCCAGACGCTGGGATCAGCATCTCCGCTGAGCAGGTTTCACGGCTGGAGGAGAAAGGGAGACCACAGCGGACATGGTTTGAGATTCCCCCTGTACAGCGGTGGGAACTCGACACCTAACTCAACCTTTTTTCTCAAAAGACATGCAGATCTGCCCATGAGCTTCAACTTTGTGGGCCAGGAATCCCTTCCCCAACTGGCTTGTAACACACAGATACCCTCCTCTACAGCAACATCTCCATCAAAGACGTCATGACCGTTCTTCACAAGATCCAACTTGACTAAGTTTACGAGTCTCCCTAACTTATAATACCGGATGATTTGCCTGACACCCAAAATGCTACCCTACAATTATAGTTTTTCACCAAATTGGTTATTTTCCTATATCCTTTGTTTCCCTTTCAATAGCCAGAAGATATCACTGGATAGTTTAGTTGGAGTCTGAGACATTAACTGAAAACATATGGGTTTAGAGTTTTAAAGGTTATACAGATTTCCATCAGGAGAATGGGATAGCGGAGGATATGGGTGGGATATATAAGGGGGGAAAAAGGAAAAGAGGATGGAGGGAAAAATTTAATACTATCTATATAATGTGTAGTTCATTTCTATGTTTTTGTGTATTTATTTACCGTACATGTAAAATTGACGCTGTTTCATTTTAGTTTTCAAGGAATAGACATTAAAACACTGTTAAAGATTTAAATGATCGTACCTCCCCTCACCCGGCAGGGACTTCCCCGAGTGGCTGGTGGGTGGGTTTATGGTTTTGGCTCAGTGTTTTAACTAATAGATGTCCAATGACATTCGGCACCCTTTCCCCCTGGTTTTTGTCTAACCGCGGTTTGCCCCTTCCATTGCTTCCAAGAGATTGTAGGCTACCCAGGATTTTTGCCTGGATAATTAGCGATAGCTTTGTTCTTTTCTTTTTTCATCTTTCTATTTGAATAATCTACTCCATAGTCGGTGGGGTGTCTATTGTAATATCCTTTATTTTCTTACTTTCTTTTCTTTTTTTCTTTCTCTCTTCTTTTCCTCACGCCTACTCATTCATCTTCTGATAGTGTGTCTCTCCCTTGTGTTTATACCTTACCCTCTTCTGTAACTGAATACTTGTCCCAACCCAATATAATATTGTAGCCAGAGCATCAATTGGAACTTACAATCAGCTCCTTAAATGTCCAAGGCCTACATAGCCCTGAGAAAAGGTCTATCTTACTGAATCTTTCATATAAACAAAAGATAGATGTAGCATTTCTACAGGAAACCCATTTCTGTCAAAACAAATCCTACAAGATCTCGATTCAAAGGTTCCCCATAGGTTACCACAGCCCTACACCCGATTCTGAATCCAGAAGTTTTTGTATCCTCATCTCACGGTCAGTTACATGGACATTCACTGAGACTCACACTGATGGAGAGAGCCATCTGCTAATGGTAAAAGGTCTGATCGGTTCTCTTAGGGTCACATTTGCCTCCCTATATCTACCCAGTTTTGGTCAGGACAAATCACACTACACTTATCTAGAACAACTAGAGGGTATTCAGATTCTAGGAGGTGAATTTAACACAGCCCTCAACCCATCTATAGATAACTCCAAGGGAGTGTATTCCAGCCTTTAGAGTAAAACAGTGCCATAGGCATCTGAATGCATCTCTTCTAGATGACCCTATTGTGAGAACCAAACTACAGGAGTCCCTTGACACATACTTTGCGCTTAATGCTGTGGAAGGGGTGGACCCCTGTATTGTGTGGGGAGGGGCACAAGTGTGTGATTAGGGGAATCCTCATTAAGCATGGCGCTCGTAAAAAGCGAGAACGCTCTCTGGAGATCACTGGTCTTTTGGGAGAGATTGAAAACCTAGAAAGTTCACATAAACATCACCCGTCTGATGATATGAGAAAGTCATTAATAATAAAATGTGAATCATTACGTTCCCTACTCATACATAAAGCAAACGCTGATCTCATCAGATACCACTGTAATTATTATGAACATGGCGACAAAAGTGGGAAGTCCTTAGCCAGAACCCTGAGAACATAGAGAGCTAACACCTATATCTCATCCATCATCAATCAGTCGCAACATATAATAGTATTAACACATTCACTGTGCTAGAGAGGGCACACATTGACTGATAGCTGTGCTGCAGAAGAGCAATCAACATTAAGCTGGTAGAAAATCCCTCAGGGAATTCATCTACCAGTAGATCGCTGGCCAGCACTGTGAGTGTGCCAGTACTGTATGTGTTGAGTGCTGCTGCCAGCTAGTGTTGAGGATAAGGGGCAAGTTTTGTAAAAGGTAAATCGTGCTGACTTTTAGTGCAGGAAACTGACTGCTGCCCTGCTGATAAGCGATAAGTAGTGATACTAGCTACTTACTGTACAACCTACCTGGCACTGAGATTATACTAATAGTCATGCTGTGATGATGACAGTTTCTGGAAGGGCTAAATTGCTCTTAGTGCAATGGATATTGAAAATAGGAGAATAACTATCTTTCCCATGATGTTCTACAGCAGAGATAGGGATGGGCACCATGCACACCAGAATAGGGATGAGGGGGCCATGGATACCAGGATAGAGATGAGGGGGTCATCCATACCAGGATAGGGATGAGGGGGCCATGTATACCTAGATTGGGGACATATACAGTTCTGGCAAAAATTAAGAGACCACAACATCAAAACCCTGTCATGGGCAACCCAATCTCCAGACGTGAACCCCATTGAAAACTTATGGAATGTAATCAAGAGGATTATTGATAGTCGCAAGCCATCAAACAAAGAAGAACTGCTTCAATTTTTTGCGCCAGAAGCAGTGTGAAAGACTGGTGGAAAATATGCTAAGACGCATGAAAGCTGATATTAAAAATCATGGTTATTCCACAAAATATTGATTTCTGAACTCTTCCTGAGTTAAAACATTAGTATTGTTGTTTATAAATGATTATGAACTTGTTTTCTTTGCATTATTTGAGGTCTGAAAGCACTGGGTTTTTTTTAGTTTTAACCATTTTTCTTTGTCAGGTTTAATACAAAAATTATTGCTTGGAAATTTGGTTACATGTTGTCAGAAGTTTATAGAATAAAATAACAATTTATATTTTACTCAAAAATATACCGTATATACGCAAGTATAAGCCAACCCGAGTATAAGCCGAGACCCCTAATTTTGCCACAAAAAACTGGGAAAACTTATTGACTTGACTCACTCGAATATAAGCCTAGGGTGGGAAATGCTGCAGCTACTGTCAAATTTCAAAAATAAAAAATAGATACCAATAAAAGTAAAATTGATTGCGACAACAGTAGGTTAAGTGTTTTTGAATATCCATATTGAATCAGGAGCCCCATATAATGCTCCATACAGTTTATGATGGGCCCCATAAGATACTCCATGCAAAATACGCCCCATATAATGCTCCATAAAGTTCATGATGAGCCCCATATGATGCTCCATATGAACCCCTTCATGACCCAGCCTATTTTGACCTTAATGACCTGGCCGTTTTTTGCAATTCTGACCAGTGTCCCTTTATGAGGTAATAACTCAGGAACGCTTCAACGGATCCTAACAGTTCTGAGACTGTTTTTTCGTGACATATTGGGCTTCGTGTTAGTGGTAAATTTAGGTCGATAATTTTTTGCGTTTATTTGTGAAAAAAAAGGAAATTTGGCGAAAATTTTGAAAATTTTCCAATTTTCCAATTTTGAAATTTTATTCTGTTAAACGAGAGAGTTATGTGACACAAAATAGTTAATAAATAACATTACCCACATGTCTACTTTACATCCAGACAATTTTGGAAACAAAATTTTTTTTTGCTAGGAAGTTATAGGGGTTAAAATTTGACCAGCGATTTCTCATTTTTACAACGAAATTTACAAAACCATTTTTTTTAGGGACCACCTCACATTTGAAGTCAATTTGAGGGGTCTATATGGCTGAAAATACCCAAAAGTGACACCAAAAGTGACACCATTCTAAAAACTGCACCCCTCAAGGTACTCAAAACCACATTCAAGAAGTTTATTAACCCTTCAGGTGCTTCACAGCAGCAGAAGCAACATGGAAGGAAAAAATGAACATTTTACTTTTTAGTCACAAAAATGATGTTTTATCAACAATTTTTTTATTTTCCCAAGGGTAAAAAGAGAAACTGGACCCCAAAAGTTATTGTACAATTTGTCCTGAGTACGTCAATACCCCACATGTTGGGGGGAACCACTGTTTGGGCGCACGACAGGGCTCGGAAGGGAAGGAGCGCTATTCGACTTTTTCAATGAAAAATTGGATCCAATCTTTAGCGGACACCATGTCGCGTTTGGAGAGCCCCTGTGTGCCTAAACATTGGAGTTCCCCCACAAGTGACCCCATTTTGGAAACTAGACCCCCTAAGAAACTTACCTAGATGCATAGTTAGCACTTTGAACCCCCAGGTGCTTCACAAATTGATCCGTAAAAACGAAAAAGTACTTTTTTTTCACAAAAAATTTCTTTTAGCCTCAATTTTTTTATTTTCACATGGGCAACAGGATAAAATAGATCATAAAATGTGTTGGGCAATTTCTCCTGAGTACATCGATACCTCATATGTGGTCACAAACCACTGTTTGTGCACACGGCAAGGCTCGGAAGGGAAGGAGCGCCATTTGACTTTTGAATGAAAAATTAGCTCCAATCGTTAGCGGACACCATGTCGCGTTTGGAGAGCCCCTGTGTGCCTAAACATTGGATTCCCCCACATGTGACCCCATTTTGAAAACTAGACCCCCCAAGGAACTTATCTAGATGCATAGTGAGCACTTTGAGCCCCCAGGTGCTTCACAAATTGATCCGTAAAAATGAAAAAGTACTTTTTTTTCAGAAAAAATTTCTTTTAGCCTCAATTTGTTCATTTCCACATGGGCAACAGGATAAAATGGATCCTAAAATTTATTGGGCAATTTCTTCTGAGTACACTGATACCTCACATGTGGGGGTAAACCACTGTTTGGGCACACGGCAGGGCTCGGAAGGGAAGGAGCGCCATTTGACTTTTTGAATGAAAAATTAGCTCCAATCGTTAGCGGACACCATATCACGTTTGGAGAGGCCCTGTGTGCCTAAACATTAGAGCTCCCCCACATGTGACCCCATTTTGGAAACTATACCTCCCATGGAACTAACCTAGATGTGCGGTGACCACTTTAAACCCCAAAGTGCCTCACAGAAGTTTATAACGCAGAGCCGTGAAAATAAAAAATCATTTTTCTTTCCACTAAAATTATTTTTTAGCCCTCAATTTTTTATTTTCACAAGAGTAACAGGAGAAATTGGACCCCAAAACTTGTTTTTCAGTTTGTCCTGAGTACACTGATACCCCATATGTGGGGGTAAACCACTGTTTGGGCACACGTCGGGGCTCGGAAGGGAAGTAGTGACTTTTGAAATGCAGACTTTGATGGAATGGTCTGCGGGCATCACGTTGCGATTGCAGAGCCCCTGATGTGCCTAAACAGTAGAAACCCCCCACAAGTGACCCCATTTTGGAAACTAGACCCCGCAAGGAACTTATCTAGATATGTGGTGAGCACTTTGAACCCCCAAGTGCCTCACAGAAGTTTACAACGCACAGCCGTGAAAATAAAAAATAATTTTTCTTTCCTCAAAAATTATTTTTTAGCCCGCAATTTTTTATTTTCACAAGAGTAACAGGAGAAATTGGACCCCAATAGTTGTTGTCCAGTTTATCCTGAGTACACTGATACCCCATATGTGGGGGTAAACCACTGTTTGGACACACGTCGGGGCTCGGAAGGGAAGTAGTGACTTTTGAAATGCAGACTTTGATGGAATGGTCTGCGGGCGTCACGTTGCGATTGCAGAGCCCCTGATGTGCCTAAACAGTAGAAACCCCCCACAAGTGACCCCATTTTGGAAACTAGACCCCCCAAGGAACTTATCTAGATATGTAGTGAGCACTTTGAACCCCCAAGTGCTTCACAGAATTTTACAACGCACAGCCATGAAAAAAAAAAATCATTTGTTTTCCTCAAAAACTATGTTTTAGCAAGCAATTTATTATTTTCACAAGGGTAACAGGAGAAATTGGACCCCAATAGTTGTTGCCCACTTTGTCCTGAGTACACGGATACCCCATATGTGGGGGTAAACCACTGTTTGGGCACACATCGGGGCTCGGAAGGGAAGTAGTGACTTTTGAAATGCAGACTTGATGGAATGGTCTGCAGGCATCACGTTGCGTTTGCAGAGCCCCTGATGTGCCTAAACAGTAGAAACCCCCAGAAGTGACCCCATTGTGGAAACTAGACCCCCCAAGGATCTTTTCTAGATATGTGGTGAACACTTTGAACCCCCCAAGTGCTTCACAGAAGTTTACAACGCAGAGCCGTGAAAATAAAAAATCATTTTTCTTTCCTCAAAAATTATGTTTTAGCAAGCAATTTTTTATTTTCACAAGAGTAACAGGAGAAATTGGACCCCAATAATTGTTGCCCAGTTTGTCCTGAGTATGCTGATACCCCATATGTGGGGGTAAACCACTGTTTTGGCGCACGTCGGTGCTCGGAAGGGAGGGAGCACCATTTGATTTTTTGAATACAAGATTGACTGGAATCAATGGTGGCACCATCTTGCGTTTGGAGACCCCTGATGTGCCTAAACAGTGGAAACCCCTCAATTCTAATGCTAACACTAACCCCAACACACCCCTAACCCTAATCCCAACTCTAGCCATAACCCTAATCACAACCCTAACCCCAACACACCCCTAACCACTACCCTAACCAAAACGCAACCCTAACCCTAATCCTAACCCTATCCCTAATCCTAACCCTAATCCCAACCCTAACCACAACCCTAACCCTAACACACCCCTATCCATAACCCTAACCACAGCCTAATCTTAACCCTATTTCCAACCCTAGCCATAATTCCAGCCCTAACCCTAAGGCTATGTGCCCATGTTGCGGATTCGTGTGAGATTTTTCCGCACCATTTTTGAAAAATCTGCAGGTAAAACTTCGTTTTACCTGCGGATTTCCAGCGGATTTCCAGTGTTTTTTGTGCGGATTTCACCTGCGGATTCCTGTTGAGGAACAGGTGTAAAACGCTGCGGAATCCGCACAAAGAATTGACATGCTGCGGAAAATACAGCACAGCGTTTCTGCACGGTATTTTCCGCACCATGGGCACAGCGGATTTGGTTTTCCATAGGTTTACACGGTATTGTAAACCTGATGGAAAACTGCTATGAAATCAGCAGCGGCCAATCCGTGGCGGATCCGCAGCCAAATCCGCACCGTGTGCACATAGCCTAATTCTAACCCTAACCCTAGTTCTAACCCTAATTCTAGCCATAACCCTAACCCTAACCCTAGCCCTAACCCTAGCCCTAACCCTAACCCTAACCCTAGCCCTAACCCTAGTGTAAAAAAATAGATAAAAAAATAAAAAAAATATTTTCTTTATTTTATTATTGTCCCTACCTACCCATTTTGGAAGATGGCGGTGCCCATGCAGCACACGGACGGACACGGGAGGGACACCGGAGGTCGGTAAGTATGAGGGGGGGATCGGACAGTGGGGGGGGATCAGACTGCGGGGGGAGCGGACAGGAGGATGGAGGGGAGCGGAGGACAGCAATGACAGGATGGAGGATGGAGAGGAGGAGATCGGTGGTGGTGGAGGGGGGCAGATCGCGATCTCCAGCCATGGCTGATGCTATTGCAGCATCAGCCATGGCTGGATTGTAATATTTCACCAATTTTCATTGGTGAAATATTACTATCGCTCCTATTGAAAGTGAAAGTGAAACGTCACTTTCAACAGCCAATCAGAGCGATCGTAGCCACGGGGGGGCTCAAGTACCACTCCCCCTGTCCCTCCCCCTGTCCCTGCAGGTCAGGTGAAATTACAGTTAACCCTTTCACCCGGCCTGCAGGAGCGCGATCTGACCATGACGCATATGCTGTGTCACAGGTCGGATTGGCAAAGGTTTTCATGACGCATACGCTGCGTCAAAGGTCGGGAAGGGGTTAAAATACACCCCATTTAATGCTACATAAAAGGATAATGATGGCCCCCTAAGATGCTCCATAGAATATTATGCCCCATATAATGCTGCACAAAGGTTGATGGCCCCATAAGATGCTCCATAGAATATTATGCCCCATATAATGCGGCAACTTCAAGCTCTTCCCCTCTTCAGCGGTCACGTGGTACCGCTCATTAAAGTTATGAATATGAACTCCATGCCCATAGGGGTGGAGCCGCATATTCATTACTGCAATGAGCGGTACCATGTGACCGCTCACTACAGGAAGAAGCTGCCGCGCCGTACACCGTGGGACATGCAGGGACAACGTCAGGAGTGCCGGGAGCAGGTGAGTATATTTACCTTCCCTCGTTCCACCAAAGCTCCATCTTCCCGTCCTCTTGCTGTGACTGTTCATGTCAGAGGGCGCGATGACGTATTAGTGTGCTCGCCGCCCTCATCCTGAACAGTCAGTGCGAAGAGACGGGACGCTGAGGAGCAGCGGGCAGCGACGAGAGGTGAGTATGTGATTTTTTTTTTAGTGCAGCAGCAGCAGCATTATATTACATGTGGCACAATGTTATATGGAGCATCTATGGGGCCATAACTGCATGGAGCATTATATGGGGCATCTATGGGGCCATAACTGCATGTAGCATTATATGGGGCCATAACTGCATGGAGCATTATATGGGGCATCTTATGGGGCTATAATGAACTGCATGGAGCATTATATGGGGCATCTATGGGGCCATAAAGAACTGCATGGAGCATTATATGGAGCATCTATGGGGCCATAATGAACTGCATGGAACATTATATGGGGCATATTTGTATATGGAGCATCTTATGGGGCCATAATTAACTGTATGGAGCATTATATAGGGCTCCTGATTATATATGGATATTCTAAAACACTTAACCTACTGATGTCTCAATTAATTTTACTTTTATTGGTATCTATTTTTATTTTTGACATTTACCGATAGCTGCTGCATTTTCCACCCTAGGCTTATACTCGAGTCAATAAGTTTTCCCAGTTTTTTGTTGCAAAATTAGGGGGGTCGGCTTATACTCGGGTCAGCTTATACTCGAGTATATACGGTACTCACCTCTCGTTGCTGGGGGAGAGGTGCCGATGTCTGAGCAGGTGGGGACACCGTCGCGCTATGGTGGCCAGGTGCGGGAGTTGCCACTGGCTCAGGACACCGGCAGTTGCAAAATTCACCTGTCCCTGTTCCACCGCCGCATGCCTCTGTGTCTTCCAGGTCTCTGCAATGACTGTTCAGGTATGGGGCACGCTCTAAACACATCATTGCGCCTTCTGACCTGAACATCACAGCCAGAGGATCTGAAAGACAGAGCACAGAGGTGGAACGGGGACAGGTGAAAATCGCATGGCTCACCCTCCTCCGTCATACTCCTGATGCGATCCCTGCTTCTCTGATGGTCTCTGGCGCCAGCAGCTTGATCCTGTGTTCAGCGGTCACATGGTACCGCTCATTAAAGTAATAAATATGTGCTCCGCCTATGGGAGAGGAGTCAAGTCCATATTTATTACTTTAATGAGCGGTACCATGTGACCGCTGAACACAGGAAGATCTGTGGGTGCTGGAGACCATCAGAGAAGCAGAGACTGCGCCGGAGCAGGTGAGAATGATGTGACAGCTGCCACTCCTGCGTCTCCCCCTCCCCCGCCGACCTCCTGGGACAATGACTCGAGAATAAGCCGAGAGAGGCACTTTTAGCCTAAAAAAATGGGCTGAAAATCTCTGCTTATACTCGATTATATACGGTAACTATAAAGAGAAACATCAAACAAAATGAACATTTTGCAGTGGTCTCTTAATTTTTGTCAGAGCTGTATATCCTAGGATGGGGGATATTAGTATAGAATTGACAACATTTTTGTTACACTTTTTTTCTATTTTCATCCTCTCAAACCTAGGGACATAACTACAATAAGAGGACCTGGATGGGGACATGACTTCAATATGTGTAGCTGGATATGGGGACATGACTACAATTTGGGTACCTGGATTGGGACATGACTTCAATATGGGGACCTGGATGGTGACATGACTACAGTATGGGGACATAACTACAATATGGGGACCTGAATGGGGACATATCTACAATATGAGGACCTGGATATGGGGACATGACTACAATATGAGAACCTGGATGGGGACATAACTACAATATGGGGATCTGGATGGAGACATAACTACAATATGGGGCCATGGATGGGGACATAACTACAATATGGGGACACAACTACAATATGAGGGCCTGGAAGGGGACATATCTACAATTTGGGGACCTGCATATGAGGACATAAATAGAATATGAGGACATAACTACAATATGGGACCTGGATATTGGGACATAACTACAAAATGGGGACATACAGTAACTACAATATGAGTGTACATTTATTATCACCACATCCATAAAGACCCAAGCTCTAAAATTTCAAAAATGTTCAAAAGGTATATAGAAAAATGGTATTGCTAAAAATGTCACTCTGTGCTTCAAAGAATGCGGCCCTCCAAGTTCAAATTTTTTCTATATGCGGCCCATATACCCAGCCGAGTTTGAGACCCCTGCTCTACATTATGGGAAAGTGATGTCAGCAGAGTAGAGGAAAATGGTTGGATGAAGTCACCTCATTTACCTCATTTGTGCCATGAAAAAGGATTTTTTATCAACTTTAGCATATGCTTTGTTAGTGAATTTTCGATGAAATCATATGTTTTATTATATCTCCTTTTAAAATGGAATAATAAAAGGTTTAGTGATTAGTCCCCTTTAAATGGCAATATTTTTCACAAAGCATATGAAAATAAAAACAAATATGTACGGTATTTTGTCATTGCTTTATGCGCCTTAAAAATGTAATTCCAATTTCTTGCTTTTATGCATTAGCTGCTTCTGCCGCAGTAAGGCAGCCTGCCTGGTGATTAGTTCATGCACTGATAGAATCTTTTACCTCTCCGACTGGGCACTGCTTTCTGAATACTTATTGCTGTTGAACAGCAATTAAAAGTTTGCTGCTTCAATTCTGTGCATTCATCCAAACCTCATTCTTTCTATCATTATGAGTCTCACTGGATTTGGTTGTATGAATTTAAAAGCTCTCTGGAATAATAATAATAGGGTTTCCCAGTATTACCACATTACTACAGATGAGCACCGGTTCGGTCTGGTTCGGCGAACGTCACAATGTTCGCCGAATGGTTCATCGAACATACCTGAGCCCCATTCAACTCATTAAATTCAGTGGGAGGCAAAACCAAAAGCATAGACAACACCTTCAGGGTGGCCAAAAACAGATCAAATTAGGGGCAGACACCAGGAAAAGTGGCAACAATTGACCCAGAGTACAAATAATGTAATTGCGCAGCATGGATGCATACGACAGGGCCTAGGACAGGGCATGGACCAGAAATTCTAGCTGAAACATTGATCACCTGAAACAGGTGGATAAGTGACAGGTGTAGGCCTGGTGCTTTGAGAGGCCTGCTAAATTCAGGCAACACACAACAAGACCCAACTTGGAATTCAAACATTTTAAAAAATTAGAGGCAGGCAACTGGAAAAGTGGCATCAGTTGACCCACAGTTTAAATTTGATAATGGTACAGCAGCAGTCAGCCATGGGCCATGCATGAGATATCAGGGTCTGAAATGGCATCTATAGCTTTTAATTTACGTTTAAACTAAGACAAGGTGGGTGGGAAACTGGTGTGAGCCCACTGTGTTGGGAGCCCTGATACTTCATGCAACAGCTCAATCTGCTTTTCTGCTCAGCCACACTCGGGTGGAACAAATATCAGCTTCGCAGACTATTACTGTTATAAACATTTAAGGATAGTAACACAGGTAGTTGAAAGTAAGTGCAGGCATGCCGGTATGAGAGCATTTCTGCTACAGGCAACACACATGAAGGAGACCAAACTTGTAGTTCAAACATTTCCAAAAATTATAGTTACACACCACTAATGTGGCATCAATTTCACCACAGTAGAAATAGTATAATGGGCCTCTGACAGTACTTCCAACACAGTCAACCCACCAAATGGAGACCCATATTACAGTCTCCACATTCCCAAAAATGGTTTGTAACATCAGCAGCAGTAGCAATAGCAGGCACTGAAGCCACGACAAAGGTGTCGCAGACTGCAATAACACAAGATCAATACATCAAACTAAAAGCTACACCAACACCTAGTCTGCCCAGTCTGCGACATCTACTCAGCCTGATATGAAGAAGACCAGGATCTTGTGTACTTACTGTACAAAGTCACCTGTCCTGGTTGTGAATTCCTCTTTGCAGTGTAAGAACTCCCTATGTGACAACAAGTGATAAGCAAATATTTCAATGTTCGGTTCGGATTACAATTGCTAATTTATTTGTTGAATACTCGCCGAACATATCCATTGAAGTCATGGAGAGGCAAAAACCAACACATACAAAACACCTTCAAAGAGGCCCAAAAGCTGTCAAAACACATCAAATTAGGAGCAGAGATAAGGAAAGTGGCCTCAATTGCCCCACAGTGCAAATTTTAGAATGGCATGGCAGCAATTAGGCATGCATGAGGTATCAGAGTCTGAGCAAGCATTTACAACTTTGAATTGAACTTCAATTTAAGATGATGTGGGTGAGGCATTGGTGTAGGCCTGCTGTGCTGGGAGCCCTGATATGAAATGCAACAGCTTATCCTGCTTTGATGCTCAGCCACACTCATGTGGCACAAATATCAGTTTCGTAGACTACAATTGTCAGAAAAATGTAAGGATAGTAACACAGGTAGTTGATTCACAGGAAGTAGATGCCTGCTGGTCTCGGAGGCCTACTGCCACAGGCAACACACATGAAGGAGACCCAACCAGGAGTCTACGAGTCTACACATTTCCAAAAATTAGTGGCAGACACCACCAAAGTGACTTCAAATGCAATAGAGTAGAACTAGTATAATGGGGACCAACACCTCAGCCAACAGCCAACCCAGCAGATGGATTGAGGGCCCAATCAGGATTATTCAAATTTTAAAAAAAATAGGGCTCGACAACACCGAAGTGGCATCAATTTCACCAGAGTATAAATAGCATAATGGGGACAGATATCTCTTCCACTACAGGCAACCCAGCAGATGGAGACCCAATCCGGAGTCTCCATATTTCCTAAAATTAGTGGCAGACACCAAAAAAGTGGCATCAATTTCACCAGAGTAGAAATAGTATTATAGGGATCAACACGTCTTCCACTACAGCCAACCCAGAAGATGGAGACCCAACCAAGAGTGTTCACATTTTGAAAAATTAGTGGCAGGCACCAACAAAGTGGCATCAATTTTACCAGAGTAGAAATAGTATAATGGTGAGCGACACCTCTTCAACTACAACCAACCCAGCAGATAGAGCAACCCAATCAGGAGTCTCCATATTTCCAAAGATTAGGGGCAGACACCAACAAAGTCGCATCAATTTCACCAGAGTAGAAATAGTATAAAAGGAGCTGACACGTCTTCCACTACTGCCAACCCAGGAGATGGAGACCCAACCAGGAGTGTTTACATTTCTAAAAATTAGTGTCAGACACCAAGAAAGTGACATCAATTTCACCATAGTAGAAATAGTATGATAGCGACCGACACCTCTTCAACTACACCCAACTCAGCAGATGAAGACCCATTGTTGAAATGCTGTTGGTGCACAAGTAGGGTATCCGGCCCGTAATTAAAGGGACTCTGTCACCTGAATTCGGAGGGAACAATTTTCAATCATATGGGCGGGGTTTTCGGGTGTTTGATTCACCCTTTCCTTACCCGCTGGCTGCATGCTGGCTGCAATATTGGATTGACATTCATTCTCTGTCCTCCATAGTACATGCCTGCGTAAGGCAAGATTGCCTTGTGCAGGCATGTACTACGGAGGACAGAGAATGAACTTCAATCCAATATTGCAGCCAGCATGCAGCCAACGGGTAAGGAAAGGGTGAATCAAACACCCGAAAACCCCGCCCATATGACTGAAAATTGTTCCCTCCAAATTCAGGTGACAGAGTCCCTTTAATAGTTTAAAAAAACTTGGCTCTCAAACTTCAAAGAAAAAAGTAGTTATTTATTATCAGAGACTGCAAGCTGTAATAAAAGCCAGACGTTGTGAAACAAAATATTAGTGATGTGTTGGAGTTTTTGTTTGTTTGTTTTTCATGATTCCATAATTTTTTCCCTCAGAATTGAGTGACTCAATAATTTTTACCCTATTCTTGGTTAAAAAAAAGTAACCATTACTGACTACCACATTTTTTGTTCTTGATTTCTGTTAGTGTTTCTTAAAGCCAGAAAGTTGCCATTTGAAATGACTTTAGTTTTGTGCCATGTCTGTGATTTGCTTTTTTTCTACAAAATTAAACAACTGAATGAACATCCTCCAAGGTCGGGGATTACATAATCTTTGCCAGGGGTTGTATTCAACTGATAACAGCGAGAGCAGGAAGCAGCTGATTGGACTATTAGGCCATGTGCACACGTTCAGGATTTTTTGCGTTTTTTTCGCGTTTTTTCGCTATAAAAATGTGATAAAAACGCGAAAAAAACGCTTACATATGCCTCCTATTATTTACAGGGTATTCCGCATTTTTTGTGCAAATGTTGCGATTTTTTTCCGCGAAAAAATCGCATCGCGGAAAAAAAAGCAACATGTTCATTAAAAATGCGGAATTGCGGGGATTCCGCACACCTAGGAGTGCATTGATCTGCTTACTTCCCGCACGGGGCTGTGCGCACCATGCGGGAAGTAAGCAGATTATGTGCGGTTGGTACCCAGGGTGGAGGAGAGGAGACTCTCCTCCACGGACTGGGCACCATATAATTGGTAAAAAAAAAGAATTAAAATAAAAAATAGTCCAATACTCACCTTCTGATGGCCCCCGAAGTGTTCCCGCCTCTCCGGTGCATGCTCTCTCTTCGGTTCCTATAGATAGATGGTGTGGATCAGGACCTGTGATGAATTCACTGTCTTGTGATTGGTCGCGTGACCGCTCATGTGACTCACGCGACCAATCACAAGCCGCGACGTCATCACAGGTCCTGAACCACACCGGCATCTATAGGAACGGACGCCGCTGAGGAGATCGTCTGGGTGAGTATAACCATTTTTTATTTTTTTTATTATTTTTAAACATTCTATCTTTTACTATAGATGCTGCATAAGCAGCATCTATAGTAACAAGTTGGTCACACTTGTCAAACAGTATGTTTGACAAGTGTGACCAACTTGTCAGTCAGTTTTCCAAGCGATGCTACAGATCGCTTGGAAAACTTTAGCATTCTGCAAGCTAATTACGCTTGCAGAATGTTAAAAAAACGCGAAAAAAATGGGAAAAAAACGCAAAAAAAATGCGGATTTCTTGCAGAAAATTTCCGGTTTTCTTCAGGAAATTTCTGCAAGAAATCCGGACGTGTGCACATACCCTTATTCAAATCAATCTATACCTGCTGCCGCTAATAACATGAGAAAAAGCCACTAAGCTCATCACAGTTCAACTCCATGAGTTCACCCCAGATCTTTGAGGGTATGTGAACACATTGCAGATTTTGCTGCGGATCCGCAGCGGATTGGCCGCTGCGGATTCACAGCAGTTTTCCCTAAGTTTACAGTACCATGTAAACCTATGGAAAACAAAATTCACAGTGCACATGCTGCGGAAAAAAATGCTCGGAAACGTAGCGTTGTTTATTCTGCAGCATGTCAATTCTTTGTGCGGATTCCGCAGCGGTTTACAACTGCTCCATAATAGGAATCCGCAGGTGTAAAACCGCAGGTGGACTTCACAAAATAATCGCGGTAATTCTGCAGTGCGGTATACCTGTGGATTTACCAAAATCAGTCCCAAAAAATCCGCAGCGTGTGCACATACCCTGAAATGTGGTGTACTCACTGTTAGGGTATGTGCACACGTTGCGGATTTCTTGCAGAAAATTCCTGAAGAAAACCGGAAATTTTCTGCAAGAAATCCGCATTTTTTTTTTTGCGTTTTTTTTCCGTTTTTTTCGCGTTTTTTTAGCATTCTGCAAGCGTAATTAGCTTGCAGAATGCTAAAGTTTTCCCTGCGATCTGTAGCATCGCTTGGAAAACTGACTGACAGGTTGGTCACACTTGTCAAACATAGCGTTTGACAAGTGTGACCAACTTGTTACTATAGATGCTGCCTATGCAGCATCTATAGTAAAAGATAGAATGTTTAAAAATAATAAAAAAAATAAAAAAATGCTTATACTCACCAAGACATCTCACCGGCGTCCGTTCCGTATAGCTGGTCTGTGCGCACAGGACCTCCCGTGACGTCACGGTCACGTGAGCGGTCACATGACCGCTCACGACCAATCACAGGACAGTGACGTCATTCGGCGAGGTCCTTCAGCGCACACCAGGTACAGAAACCGAACGGCAGCGTGCGAGGAGGCGGCAAGACATCGAGGGTGAGTATAGGACTGTTTATTATTTTATTTCTTATTTTTTGACCACTTATATGGTGCCCAGTGCGTGGAGGAGAGTCTCCTCTCCTCCACCCTGGGTACCAACCGCATATAATCTGCTTACTTCCCGCATGGTGTGCACAGCCCCGTGCGGGAAGTAAGCAGATCAATGGACCCCTAGGTGTGCGGAATCCCTGCAATTCCGCATTTTTAATGAACATGTTGCTTTTTTTTCCGCTATGCGATTTTTTCGCGGAAAAAATCGCAACATTTGCACCAAAAATGCGGAATACCCTGTAAATAATAGGAGGCTTATGTAAGCGTTTTTTTTCGCGTTTTTATCACGTTTTTATAGCGAAAAAACGCGAAAAAAACGCTAACAATCCAGAACGTGTGCACATGGCCTTAGGTGTCTAATTGTCACCACTGCACAGAGGGGATCTCAAACCATGTCTTCTGCAGTCTCCCTTTCTTCCCCAGCCACAGAGTAGTCTGCTCAGCAGAGACATCGGTACTAGCATCTGGCTCAAGCTGATACTGTGCATCTGGTTTCTGCTGCCATCCAAGGTTCAGCCATTGTAACCAGCATTGATCAGCGGCGAGCAGACGCTCCAGGGCCTAAGTCCTGCTTTTCGTCTAATGAGCGTGCCCATAGGACGACCTCTCATTGGAGGTTGGAGGTCAAATGCCCAGGTCCTGTAGCGGCTCTGATTGGACCACTGGGAAGGTCCCAGAAGGCTGCATCTATAAAAGGTTTGCATGACTGCTCGGCCATGCGCTAGTATAAACCTAATATCTTGTGTGTGTGGATGCATGTATGTTATCTGGTGAAAGCTCCTAATGATCCCCTTCCCTAGTGTTGTTGTATGCGGTTGGGTGTTTGGAGCTGACTAATGCCAGATAGTGCAGTCCAGCACAAGAGCACGAAATACTGCGTCATTTCATCAGCATTCACCAGTGCGGCACAGTGCGCAACTAGTGCTCTTTCGAGGCCCTAGTTAGGGTGGTTAGTGACGTCCGCCAGAATGGCACTGTGCATACCTAGTGCGCTAAATCTATTAGCATTTAGTTTTCCCCTGGCACTGCAGTTGTGGCGCCGAGCGCTAGAGAGACTCTGACCCTGTGTCCTTGGGGTCCTGTGATCAAACACTAGAGTTCGCTCTGTGGTATTGCAGCCCTGTGACGCAACAGGGTTCACCTCCTTACATACTGGATGAAGCTAACCCGTGTGTGTTCACATTATACTGCCATGGACTGTCCGCCATTACCGAGCAGCAGGTGTCATCTCTGCATGGTGGACCCTGGGGTGCGAACACACCTTATATCTTCCTTAATACTATTTGGTGCGTTCCGCCAGCCCTAACATTATACTAGCGCCAAGGTCTGGCTAGTAATGGCAGACAAACAGCGACTGCAGTGGTACATCCAGCAGCTGGAGGGCAGGTTGGCAGCTCTCGAGCTCACAACCTCAGCTGTGGATGTTAACGCAGTTGCTGTTCAGGCTGCTAGCATGGCTGCAGCTAGTTTGTCCACTACCACCCGTGTAACGACCTAATCCCACCTCCCACTGCCATATAAGTTTTCTGGTGATAGCAAGTCATGTAGGGGATTTGTGAGCCAGTGTGCTATACACCTTGTTCTCCTGGCTGCACATTTCCCCTCAGAGCAGGCCAAGGTGGGATTCATAGTATCCCTCTTGTCAGACAGGTCGTTAGAGTGGGCCATGCCACTGTGACGATCATGTGGTGCAGAGTGCTCCACGGTTCCTGAGCACTCTGAAACAGGTCTTTTTGGGACCTCGAGTCAGCCATGATATGGCACTACAACTGCTGGCACTGAAACAGGGCTCGTCCATGGTCAGCCATTTTGCCCTCCACTGCCGGTCTTTAGCATCAGAGCTGGAGCATCAGAGCTGGAGTGGCCAGATAAAGTCCTCATCTCAGTATTTTGAAGGGGGCTGACTGACCATGTGAAGGACGCTTTGGCCACTAGGGAGATTCCTGCCACACTGGAGGGACTAATTGCGGTATCAACTCGCTTTGACCTTTGTTTTAACGAGCGAAGGTTGGAGTGCGCCCAGTGTAGGCAGAGGTTTCGGCTGGCTCCCACCTTCGCCAAACCTCTGGAATCTCCAATTCAGGCGTCCGAGCCACATGAGGCCTTGGAGGTATCACGAGCGGGATTTAAGTCCCGGACTGCTCGCGTACTCAAGGTCTGCCATGTCTGCCTGCAGTCAAGACAACTTGCCTCCAGATGTTCTCAGTGGTTAGGAAAACATCCCCGTTTAGTGACTGTAGGAGGTGGTTCACTAGACACAGCAGTGTTTTCTTCCAAACTGTCCTTCAAGGGGACAATAACCATAGGCCCATCCACTCATACAGTAGAGCTTAGGCTAGTTTCACATTTGCGTTTAAATCTGCAGCGTTTAAAACGCATCCGCAAGTGGTGAAAAAAACGCATGTAAACGCGTACAAACGCTTCTTTTTTTGACGCATGCGTTGACGCATGCGGTTAAAAAAATGCTGCGTTTGTACGCGTTTACATGCATTTTTCCTGCGTTTGCATTTTTGGTGCGCATGATGAGAAATTTCACAAGAGAAAAATCAAGATAACCAGACACCGCCAATGGGACTACAGAGGGCGTGTATTATGGGATCTCTATATATAGACCCTAGGGCTACTGAAATTTTAACAGTTTGCTACTGTATCCTGTGCCATGATGGATCTTCGCATAGAGAGCTTTTATTTCAACCTGAATTTCAGCTTCAAGCTGTTTCTTGCCTGTGCTTTTGCTTGGGAGCAAGACAGAAATCGCCAAAGATGGAGAAGGAGACAACGTAGGCGTTTTTGGAGGCACCCCATTATCAAACTACGTGAGAGCCGTGGAGCCTATCACACGCTCTATGCCGAGCTTAATGCCAACCCGGAGAAATTCCAGGAATACACACGAATGTCGCAAGACTCATTCCTGGATTTGCTGTCTTGTGTCCAAGGAGCCATACGGCGTCAGGACACCCAGCTCCGTAAAGCGATTCCACCTGAGGAACGTCTGCTGGTTACATTGAGGTACGTTCCAAATCTAAACCAATGATAGTCCAAATTTAGTGTTTTCTGACATGTATTTTTTGGGTATTTTCCTTTCTTTCTTTAGCGTAACCACACCATAAAAAGAATAGATTGTAATGGTTTTTGTGTTTGTTTTTCTTACAGATTTCTGGCCACCGGAGAGAGTTTATCATCCCTCCACTTCCAATACCGGCTTGGAATATCCACCCTGTCCGGAATAGTTGCGGACACCTGCCGGGCTTTGTGGAATGTACTCCGGGAAGAGTTTATACCCCTACCCACCTTGGACATGTGGCTAGAAATTGACGAGAAATTATGGAGTGTGTGTGATTTCCCCAACTGTTTAGGAGCGGTGGATGGAAAGCACATTCGCATTATCAAACCAGTCAGAACAGGATCGGAGTACTTCAATTACAAAAAATATTTTTCTGTTGTGCTCATGGCAATAGCCGATGCGAACTGTCGCTTCATCACCGTGGACATTGGAGCTTTTGGCCGTGGCAACGATTCCCAGACTTTCAAGAACTCGGATATGGGCCGCCGTGTGTATGGCAAAAATTTCAATTTTCCCCCGCCACAACCTCTCCCCAACACTCAAGGACCACCGATGCCATTTGTTATGGTTGGGGATGAGGCCTTTCAGATGTGTGAAAACCTACTGAAGCCCTATTCCAGTCGGGACTTGAACCACACTAGAAGGATCTTTAACTACAGACTGACCAGGGCCCGAAGAACTGTAGAGTATACCTTTGGCATTCTGGTCGCTAAATGGTGCATTCTTGCATCAACCATAAATCTAAAAGTGGAAACAGTCGACGAGGTGGTCAAAACCTGTGTGGTTCTGCATAATTATATAATGGTTACGGAGCAACCCAACATTGAACTGGATGAACCAGTTGCACACCCACTGCCCGATTTCCAGCATCACCCGCTGCGGTCAACTACAGCAGTTGGTCACATGCGGGACCAATTTGCGCCCTTTTTTGATTCAGATATTGGACGTGTGTCATGGCAGGACAATGTAGTGTAAATGTCCTGTTGTAATTAGATCTGTACCAGTTATTTTCTACAATGATAATAATATTTCTCATTAATAAACTTTATAATATTTCTCATTAATAAACTTTTGTTTTGGTTGAGTTGACCGTGTCTCCTATCTTTTTCCTCTCCAAACCCAGGCTGTCCTAAACTTCCAATATTTGATCTGTATTTAATATCAGTTTTGTAATCCAAAACCAGGAGTGGGTGATAAAAGCAGAGGTGCTAGTTATTATGTTAATATCATAATTTAACTCTAATTGTTCCACTCCTTGTTTTGGCTTACAAATACTGATATACAACACTGGCCACATACTGCTAGTAATGGCAGCCATGTTGCTTTATTGGTAAGCTTGTTGACGTCATTGCGTCATGATTCTCTTCTCCTGTATCCATTGGACACAAGCTGAAGAGAAAATCACTGTCACACAATCTATACTCATCAACTCAGGTGTCAGAAATAATGAATTCATGATAAACATATACAGGCTCATGAATTCACTATTTCTGAGACCTGTGCATGTGAGCATAGATATGTAGTGTGTGACCACCATTGTCCCTCAAGTTGTGTGTAATATAAGAAGAGAAAATGGTGGTTATACAAGGCAGTTCTCTAATCAACAGGTCAGGTGTCATAAATAATGAGTTTTTTGACACCTGACCTGTTCAGTAGAGGTCTGCACTGTATTTCCACCATTTTCTCTTCAGACTGGCACACTAAGCACAGACCAAAAGAGATTATGGAGATACATGTAATATTTTTTGGGCCACCACATATCTGTATACTAAAGACACATAAAGCTGCAGTCTTTTTATTTGTAACTACTAGTGTTGAGCGATACCTTCCGATACTTGAAAGTATCGGTATCGGATAGTATCGTCCGATACCCGAAAAATATCGGATATCGCCGATACCGATACCCGATACCAATACAAGTCAATGGGACACAAGTATCCCATTGAGCGGCACGCGACCAATCACAAGCCGCGACGTCATCGAGGGTCCTAAACTCCTCATTCTTAGGAACGGAGGCTGCCGGTTACAATCGGTAAGGTCCAGGGGCCGCCGGACGGGTGAGTATATCCATATTTTTTATTTTAATTCTTTATTTTTTACATGAATATGGTTCCCAGGGCCTGAAGGAGAGTCTCCTCTCCTCCAGACCCTGGGAAACATACACTGGGAACTTCCGATTCCGATTTCCGATACCACAAAAATATCGGAACTCGATATCAGAATTCCGATACCGCAAGTATCGGCCGATACCCGATACTTGCGGTATCGGAATGCTCAACACTAGTAACTACTGGAGATATGATGTGGCCCAAAAAATTAGTGTGTGGCGAAGTTTCATGGCGCACGGTGTGTGTTGCCGGCGGCAGAAGACACAATAAACCAAACATAATTGTGGCAAATCAAACTATTTTTATTTTGTTAACAATTTAAAAAATTATTTTTTACTGTGCCGGCTTGGGGTAGAGTGATGTAAACGGGGGTTGTGAAGAACTGAGGCCTGGCTAACCGTGGATGACGCAGAGGTGGCAGGAGAAGGGGCAATGAAACTAGAAGGGTCTGGAAGTTCGGGGATGGGGCTTGACACATAAGAGGCTTCAGATGCACTGGAAGGGTGAGACAAACCTGACATTACAGACACACTGGGAGGTGAAGGGGAAGAAATGCTAAGAGTCCTCTGTTTTTTGTTTTTTGTAATTTTTTTTGGTTTGCCTGGTTGTGGGAGGTCTTGGTGGGCTCATATGGTGTGGCGTGGTGGCGGGTGACCTGTCAGGGTCTGGCTGCACTGTGCCAGAGTCCATAGTGCTCGTAGAGCGTGCAGCCATGCCAGAGTCCATGGCGCTCGTAGAGCGTGCAGCCATGCTAGAGTCCATAGCGCTCATAGAGCGTGCAGCCATGCCAGAGTCCATAGCGCTAGTAGAGCGGAAGGCCATGCCAGGGTCCTGCTGCATCGTGGAGGTGGCGGTACGGAAGGCCATGCCAGGGTCCTGCTGCATCGTGGAGGTGGCGGTACAGAAGGCCATGCCAGGGTCCTGCTGCATCGTGGAGGAGGCAGTATGGAAGGTCATGCCAGGGTCCTGCTGCATCATGGAGGTGGCGGTACGGAAGGCCATGCCAGGGTCCTGCTGCATCGTGGAGGAGGCGGTACGGAAGGTCATGCCAGGTTCCTGCTGCATCGTGGAGGTGGCGGTACGGAAGGCCATGCCAGGGTCCTGCTGCATCGTGGAGTTGGCGGTACGGAAGGCCATGCCAGGGTCCTGCTGCATCGTGGTGGTGGCGGTACGGAAGGCCATGCCAGGGTCCTGCTGCATCGTGGTGTCAGTGGAGGAGGTCCAAGCAGGAGCAGCAGATGTCATGGTGGTGGCAGTGGGATGTCCAACTACACTCGGCATGGTGGTGGTACTGTAGTGGTGTCCGGCTGTGGAAGGAATTGAGGTGGCCATGCAGTGGGATGCAGCAGAGGTCGACATCAAGCGTGACAGTGAAGGCACAGGTGGATGTGCCCCCACTGTCTGCTGAAAATACAGACTCTGCTGCATAGCCTGCACGTAAGCAGCATTGCAGGCCTGCATGACACTCAGCTGGAGATCAGGAGTAAGGTGTTCCGACATGCCCTGCTCAATTTGATTAAAAAAATGATGTGCTGGCCTCTGGAGATCGGCTTTCACTTGATCAAGGCTTTTGCTGACCTCATGGATACGTGCATTTAAGAGGTTATGCGAAACATCCATTCGGTCACCCAAAGCCTTGATCGCGTCATGTAAAACCGAGCTCAAGTGCAAACACTTGGGCATGAGTAACCTGTCCGAAGCCCTCTGCCGCTGCTGGGATGAGCCCCAAAAAAAGGGGGCAGTGGAAGAGGACTGCGAAAGGGGAAGACCTGATGGACCAGCTACCTGGTCTCCAGTTAGTGTGGAAGGCCCACTTGCTGCTGCGCTGCTGGATGGCTGGGACGGGTCCGTGGCGGTCGGACGAAGGACCGCTCCAGAACCTGGGCCGACAGTCGTGCTGTATGTGCTGTGAAAAAAGGAAAAAGAAAATTACTATCAAAAATCTACCAGACGAAAAATCCTGTGGAATTTAAAAATACAGATTATGGCAATACAATACAACCTAATGCACGTGATAAATACTTATGTTCTCTGGGCAAGGACTGGTCTTAAAAATGACAGAACGCAATGGTATTTGTAGCATTTGATCCTTGCTCCTGAACCACTGGGAACACGGCTCTCTTGACGCAGGTCCTTGTTGAAGCGGTCCTTCATCGAACGCCAACATGTTTTGACTTTGGATACTGTTAAAAAAAAATTGGGGTCAGAAAAAGGACTTTTGGCCATGCTCACACAACTGTGTGTGATGAGAGAAACTCCTGAGAGTTTCTTTCATCACACACAGTCGAGTGAGCACGGTCAAGGTCTCTGCTGCTTCACACTGCAGTGCAATACTTACCAAATGCAGCTCGGACCCGTGTCGGGGCATTGTCCCAGCCATCCCACATCGCTTGGGCCACCTCATTCCATAACCGCCGGATCGTGATGTTGTTCGAGTGCAGTGGATCCGGGTGTCCCACAACGGGATTCGCTCCTGGACCAGGGTGATAAGGAGGTCACTCTCGATTAGGTCATCCTCCCGTTGTGAAACCTAAAAATTAAAGAAAGTCATTAAAGTTTGCTCAATTAACATAAGGAAAAGAAATAAAAAAGATGCTGAGAAATGGCATGAATGGGAAAGTCAACATACAAAAGGATTCCAGAAGAAAAAAGTAAAGAAATACGAGTGGAAAGAAAGGAAGATTCAAGAATATTACACTGAGGACAGTCAGCCTTGTATACGTACCCGCTGCCGTCTTTCCACCGGACCTTGACTCCGCTGCTCCTGCCCTGTCTCAGTCGCAGTAGAAGAGCTCTAAAAAACAGAAAAAATCAAATTGTCACATGTGTCGATGTGACAGTGAATACTTACCAATCTGACGAGGCAAGTACTCACCTCACTGACATGCCCCACTTCCGACTGTCGTGGACGAAACTCTTCACCAGAAGATGAATCCGAAGAAGACATTCTGATGCATGTAGAAAGAAAGAAATGCAAGAAATTAGGACATGTAGAGACAGAAAATAGAAAATAATGGCATTGGCTAGGATATACTCACATTGTTCTGAGGCTTGTTTGCTCCAAGGTGCTTTGGTCCGTCTGCTCTGCTTGGCTGTCCACTGTGGTCTGTCTGCTCTGCTTGGCTGTCTGCTGAGAAGTGACCTGCAACTGTGCACACCCTCCCTTTTATCACCTTGATGGTGGGGGGTTGCTTATCAGTGTCTAGAAACTGTTTTCTCAATTGAAACGCATGTGTTCAAAAATGCAACCAAACGCATGTGCAAAAAAACGCATGCGTTTACATCGACCGCATGTGTTTCCTGGCGGCAAATAGACACCTCTAGAAATTATTACATGTTGCATTTCCGCGCCAAGCCGCAAACGATGAGACGACGCATGCATCGTCAAACGTGGCAAAATGCGAACAAAAAAAACGCATGCGTTTTTAATGTTAAATATAGGAAAACACGACGCATGCGTTTATATGCGGTACAAACCCTGCGGCAACAAATGCAAATGTGAAACCAGCCTTAGCGTGCATTCCGAGGAGGAGGGCAACTTCATGTCATCTGCCTTCACCTAACGGCACGCAATACCCCTGGTGATGCTAGCCAAACCAGTGACCGTACGAGTGGTAAACTGGTCGACACTGCCCTCACAGATAACACACCAAACTATCTCATTTACCCTTTCTATGTCACCGTCCCATCAGGGAATTATCTCCCTGCTTGTCATTCTGAGGGAATTGATGAGGTCCTGTGATACCCTGGTTACATGACCACTCTCTCATATAGAGTGGTCCACAGGGAAAATTTTGGGATGGAGTGAATCCTGTGAGGGCAGATGTCTGAGGGAGTGCATTCAGGTTGCTATTACAGAGGTACCCGCAGATCTTTCCTCTCTCCTCAAACACTATTGGCCCTATGCGAACGTGTTCTCCAAGAAGGCTGCAGAGAACCTTCTGCCTCACCGCCCCTATGACTGTCCTATTGACCTCTTGCCTGGTGCAGAGCCTCCCCGGAGTCGAGTCTATCCCCTATCTCTCCCGGAGATGGAGGCCATGACCCAGTACATTCAGTAGAACCAAGAGGATTAATTAGGAAGTCAGTGTCACCTGCAGGGGAGGGGTTCTTCTTTGTGCAGAAGAAGAATGGAGAATTAAGTCCATGCATAGATTACAGGGGTCTTAACACCATCACCGTTAAGAACAAGTACCCTTTGCCCTTTATATCTGAGCTCTTTGATAGATTGCGGTGAGCAAAGATTTTTACCAAGCTTGAACTGCGGGATGCTTACAAGCTGATTCGCATCCGTGAAGTGAATGAATGGAAGATGACATTTAACACCACTGATGGTGACTACGAGTATCTAGTGATGTTCTTCGGGCTCTGTAATGCCCCTGCCATTTTCCAAGACTTTTTAAATGATATCTTCTGGGATATGCTCAACACGTAGGTCATAGTCTATCTGGATGATATTCTCATCTACTCTCCAGATATAGACTCCCACCGGAGAGATGTTTGCAAAGTCTTCAACTTCCTACGGGCAAACTCCCTCTATGCGAAGTTGGAGCAGTGTGTGTTTGGGCAGGACTCCTTGCCTTTCCTGGGCGATATCATCTCTGCTCAGGGATTGGCCATGGATCCTGCCAAGCTACAAGCTGTGATGGACTGTCAGGAACCCCATTCTCTTAAAGCGGTGCAGCGCTTTATGGGGTTAATTAACTATTATCGTCAGTTCATTCCCGACTTCTCAACTTTGGTAGCTCCCTTGGTTGCCGTCACGAAGAAAGGAGCTAATCCTAAATTGTGGTCGGAGGAGGTCTCCAAGGCCTTTCTCTCTATCAAGTCACACTTCACTAGCGCTCCCATTTTACATCACCCCGATGTAGATAAACCTTTCATTATGGAGGTGGATGCCTTATCCTTTGGTGCTGGAGCTGTCGTCTTCCAAAAGGATGCTCAAGGTCAGAAGCATCCTTGCTTCTTCTCTAAGACCTTCTCACCAGCGGAGAGGTGGTATGGGGCAAAAGGTACCATCTGGTGGATTGGAATGGTCATGGCCATGAAGACATGGGAGCCTATTGTGCACATTCGGGCTCCTCAGTTCATTGCAGCTTTTGAGCATAGCGAGGCCCAAGGAGGGGGTCATGTTAGGTGTCGAGTTCCCACCGCTGCACAGGGGGAATCTTGAACCATGTCCTCTGTGGTCTCCCATTCTTCCCCTGCCACAGAGGAATCTGCTCAGCAGAGACATCGGTCCTAGCATCTGGCTCAAGCTGATACTGTGCATCTGGTTTCTGCTGCCATCCAAGATTCAGCCATTGTAACCAGCATTGATCAGCTGCGAGCAGACGCCCTAGCGACTAAGTCCTGCTTTTCTTCTACTGAGTATGCCAGTGGGATGACCTCTCATTGGAGGTCGGAGGTCACATGCTCAGGTCCTGTAGGGGCTCTGATTGGACCACTGGGAAGGTCCCGGAAGGCTGCATCTATAAAAGGTTTTCATGGCCGCTCGACCATGCGCTAGTATAAACCTAAAATCATTTGTGTGTGCATGCATGTATGTTACTTGGTGAAAGCTCCTAATGATCCCCTTCCCTAGTGTTGTTGTATGTGGTTGGGTGTTTGGACCTGACTAGCGCCAGATTTGTGCAATCCAGCACAAGAGCACAAAATACTGCATCATTTCAGCAGCATTCACCAGTGCGGTGCCGTACACAACTAGTGCGCTTTCCAGGCCCTATTTAATATGGTTAGTGGCGTCCGCCAGAATGCCGCTGCGTGCACCTAGTGCGTTAAATCTATTAGCATTTAATTTTTCCCCTGACACTGTAGTTGTGGCGCCGAGCGCTAGAGGGGCTAGAGGGACTCTAACCCTGTGTTCTTGGGGTAGAGTCCTGTGACCAAACAACCAAACACTAGCATTCGCTCTGTGGTATTGTGGCCCTGTGGTGCAACAGGGTTCGCCTCCTTACATATCGGATGAAGCTAACCCGTGTGTGT
Source organism: Ranitomeya variabilis (assembly GCF_051348905.1). Lineage (NCBI taxonomy): Eukaryota > Metazoa > Chordata > Amphibia > Anura > Dendrobatidae > Ranitomeya > Ranitomeya variabilis. The sequence continues at coordinate 769,889,040 of NC_135232.1, forward strand.
TCACATTATACCACCATATACTGTCTGCCATTACCAAGAAGCAGGTGTCATCTCTGCGCGGTGGACCCGGGCTGCAAACGCACCTGATATCTTCATTAATATTATTTGGTGTGTTCCGCCAGCCCTAACACTCACTGAGCTGAACTGTGGTGAACTCAGTGACTTTTTCTCATGGTGCTGAGGTCACTGCAGTTCAGACCGGCTGCCTCAGTGACTGGTGGTAATCTCAATGAGGTCACTGCTGCTCACTGATGCTGCGCTCGCAGCAGCTCATTCATCAGTGGTTCTCAGCCTAGACGGTATCTTGGCACCATCCAGGTTGAAACTATTTATCCCCAGACATGGATTATGATATAGGAATGTCGGGCAGGTGAAAGATATTTTTTTTTATTTTTGTTTTATTACAGGAGATGAGGGCTTCAATGGAATGGGCGTTAGGCAAGTATAATTGTGTTTATTATTTTTAAAGAAAAAAGAAAAAGTGTGTTTTGTTTTGATTACAAATAAAGGACTTTATTCTGGCTGTGTGTTTATTTACCATACAAATATAGGATTAGTAATGGATAGGTGTCTTATAGATGCCTCTCCATTCTTAATCCATGGGCTTGATGTAACTGGACAATACAAAGGTGACATTAGCCCCACAAATATGAATCCCACTTGCTACCACTACAGGGCAAGTGGGTAAAGCTGGGCAAAGCACCCAAAATGGCACATCTATAGATGTTCCTTTTTCTGGGAGGTTGTGAGCTGCTATTTTGAAGGCTGGGGGGTCAAAATCCATGGCCCATTAGCAGCCTGGGAATTCGTGCCCCCATCTGTCTGTTTTAGGGGAGACCTAAAAAAACAGCATGGGGACCCCTCTATTCTTGATAGCTAGCCTTGCTAATGCTGACAGCTGAGGGTTTCAGCCCACAGCTGACAGTTTTGTCTGGCTGGTTATTAAAAATGCAGGATAACCTACTCCTTTTCTTTATATATAGCACAGGCGGCGGCCGATTAATACATCCATCAGCAGCCGTCTGCTCTCAATGTCATCACTTAAATAAAACTCTCTTATCTCTCTGCCAGCGATAAACACGAGCAGGGGAGAATGATGAGAAACGTCTTCAGTACTTGATGCTGGGGAACAGTGCTAACTGTACCGCTACTTTTTGGTGCTGGTACATGTGGTACCGATGCAGCACATGGCTGGCACATGGTTGCCACAAGTGTGTTGCTAGTATTATAAACATGGACACTTGGACACTGATACCTCCGGTACTAGTTTTTCCGGTACCGTTAATATTAGGATGTGTGAAACCGACCTTAATGAGTGCTGCAGTCTCAGAATAATTCAACCCCTTCATGACAAGTATCTTTAGTACTTAGTAGATCACCCTTTGCTTATTATGACTTGTTGCAAACGTGATGCAAACGTAACTACTTAGTAATTGTGAGAGACGAGGGATACTCCATTTTGCATTGGTGTGAGGAATGAGGGTGACTCCATTTTGGATTTATTAATTCATGCCCCAAAGATTATCCAGAGATCTCCCTTCACAGAAGGGTTGTGGCCCCCACCATTGAGATAAGTACACAATTCCCAAAAGAACAAAACCTTTCCTTATGGCCAGAGAATTAGAGGCCACGCATTAATGAAGGCGAGGAGGAGCAAAGCCGGGACCCCCTGCTGTCTTTTGTGCAAGGTGGCTAACATCAATTCACTATCAATGGAAGCTCTAGACTGAGCATCACCGACACCTAGAGATGAATTTTGAGATCACCGTGCTTCTCAGGGTTAAGTCCAATATACTACCAAAACCCTGGGAGCCTTTGGCACACACCCCTGTGTCTCACCTTTCTCTCACTGTCCCGGACACCGAGCTATCGAGACTGGCTCTCCAGAACCGACCAAAGTTTGGACTTTCCATATTGCTCCAGCCACAACGAACCCACTAAGACATCAGTCGTCCCGTTTGGACCTCCCACTAGGAAGTTATGACCCATCCTAGATAGTGGGAATTATTTCAGCTAGTGTCATGATCCAGTCCGGGTTTTGAGTCCTGTCTGCTCTTTTGCCAGACTGATCATTTCAAGGGTTAACTTTGCTCTGCTTCATTCTGGGTTCAGGTTTGCTATTCAGCTCCGCTGCATCCTGCAGGTGGTGTCATTTATATTTTCTGCCTACGGCATGTGTATCTGGCTCTGGTAGTACTCTAATTGGTCCTGCTGCACTTTCTGACCTTGCCCGTGTCTATTCTTAATTCCCTACCCATCTTGTCTTAGTGTTTTCCTGATTGCTGTTGGATTTCCCGATGTTTGACTTGGCTTTGATTCCGACTTGACTTTGCCTCTGGTCCCTGGTACTTCTGCTTTTAATGTGGTATTTACCATTTGGCTCTCCACTGACTCTGTAACTTTGTACTGAGTGATGGTATAGGTTTTGACTCAGCTTGTTTGACTATTCTGCCACCTGGTGGTAGCTTCGCTACAGCACTGCAGATCTGCTTTTGCAGACTTGTTACTATCCTTCCACTCTATTGCCATCTAGTGGAAATTGCAGTTACCTGCATAGCTGCAACGTGACAGCTAGGAGGTCAAAGGGAGGAGATTTCAGTCCAACCCTGAGGGGCGGTGGTGAAAATGGGAGGTGGCAAGCTAGGAGTTAAAAGCTAGCTACACACCTTTAACCAGTGTCATTGTTCTGCCATGGAAGCTGCCTCACATCACGTGTTGAGACGGACCAGAAACTAAGACAGTGCCTGTGGACATGAGAGCTTCCCTTCATCCACAAGTTATAAGGAACGGTAGCATGACACACACAGCTAACTGCAATCCCATACCTGTACCCTCACTTTATCTGTACTTCTGGCAACAATATCTGTATATTACTCTGTATATATTTGTGTTTGCTAGTGCGCTTTCGGCAATAAAGATATCAATTAATTTTGGGCTGCTCTTTTATCTCGAAACCCGAATTCCCAAGTCCATGAGTCCGGCTAGTACTTATGTGAAGGGCCAAATTAAGAAAGATTCTCCATTTTGTGCTTTTCGACTCCATTTTGCTGTTCTAAGATAAATTTTGTTAGTAGGCTAAAGTTTACAGCTGTTATGAGACCTTGATTGTTGCAATCTAAACAGAACATGAGACTGAGGGTGTATTGTTCTACGAAACTTTGACGCACAGAGTGTTCCTTTCATTCTTATAGGTTAAGAACTGTGAGCGTGTTCTTATGCTGATTGGTTGAAGTATAATTTCTATGACTATGAAAAGTCATACACAATAAACGGGGGCCAGAGAGATCAGCTTGATCCCCCCAAACAGAGACACATGTCTCCGTCTGGTCATTTTCAGTTGCCAGCAACACCTTGTAGATTAATTTGTAAATCACTGAGTTAACCGTGAAGGATCACTTTAGATCCTCCCCCAACAGTTGGCGCCCGAAACGTGGGGCCCCAAATAGGAACGCCTCTGCCCCCCGAAGGACAACAAGACAAAGGACCCTCGGACCGGATGCAGGCACTGGAAAATTGGGACTGATCATCCCCCACAACAACCATGGTAAGTTGGCAGTTATACTGTTCAGACTGACCGTTTGGTGTGGTTTTCCTGTGTTTGTGCTGCAAAGAGGATCTGAGGTTTGTCCCCGATGGTGGGGTGATTCTTGGGTGGAATCATATAGAGGTGTAGTTCCGTTGGGAGCCCAGTGCTCGAACCATACCTCATAAGGGACGGACACTCCGGATTGACCAGTGATGTAATTCTCTTTATAGTCAAAATATCCTGAATTCCTGATCACTGTTAGAATCAGGCGTGGTGAGGTGATCGAAGATGGGTAGGATGCGTAACTCAGGAATATATAGATATATATGTGTATTTCCAGAGGTGTCCGGAGGGCTAGTTTGAGACGACGCCCTCCTCCTTTCACTGAGTACCGTGTATTTTGGGTTGTCCCAGTGGGGGACAGGTAAACCCGGTAGAATAGATTATACGGCTGTTTAAGTATTGCACACGACTAAGTAAGGATATTTAGCTCTAAAGGAGAATCAGTTTCAGTGGAATAAGAAGAAGACTTTGAATATGTGTGATGAATTTGATATTGTTAGCCCAAAGATGGGGAAAGAAATCTGTCAGGAATGCAGGGAAAATATTCTCAATCATTGGTTTTTCTAAGGTGTTCTGGCATGTGAATTGTGTGATGAAGGTTTTGTAGAAATTAATTAAATCTGAGAACTGCTGTATTCTGTTTCTGTGTGTTATCTCTAAGATACCAGATGGGAGGGGTCAAACAGCTGCGCGATTGCTTTCTTCTTTCTGTGCTGAGGAATGTTGCGATTTTCTTATCTATGCTGTGTCTCTGGTATGGAGGGGGCATGTAGCTGCGTTCTAAGTCTCTCTGTATTTTCTTGGTGTAGCATGCGCTGGGAGATCTGTGTTTTATTTAAAGCGACAATATTGATCTGAAGTACAAAGAAATATTGTAAGTTGAAATTGGAAATTGAAAGTGAAATATAGTGCCTAGTTTTAGAAGGAAACTTGTAAATGATTGTTTGGTTATCAGTGTGATTGAAAGATTGGTAAAAGATTCACCTGTTTCAAGTTGAGTGGTTGATATATAGCAAATTGAGGAGCAACAGAGGACGTGAATTCTGATTGTTTTGTCACGTTGAAAAGGGAAAGTTGTCTATTACTATGACAAAAAACAGGATTTTTGAGGTACTAGAAGGAACTGAGAAAGTGACTGAGATTAATGTGTCAGGAAAGCAAACAATTAAAAATGTGGGACAGGGGTCTCCCTGCTAGATAATATGGTCCCTCCCCAGGAAATTAAGCCTCTACTCCCGACTGTAAGCCCTATGCCCCTTAACCCCAATGCACCAATATATCCTGGACTGCCGAGAAGTTCTATGGGCGTCTTATGGTAGTATTTAAAGATCTGGGATTCTCATTGTAACAAAAAGCCCATACACACCTTTTTGTAGTAGCTTTAATGTCCGGCCTTAAATCTGAATTGAAAGAGGCAATAATGTCAGTCAGACCCGATATTGAGACTTCCACTCCGGATGATGCATTAAAAGTAGTAAAAAAGGTTTTAAGAACTTACCCCGCTCTGCATCAGCAGGGAAATTAAAGGTTAAATCAGTGGCCGCAGTGATTCCTGCTCCAATCTCAGCCCCCCCGTCCCCACAGCTGCAAGGACACAGCTCCGGCCCTTATCAGTGGCCCATGTAACAGACTTCAGCTCCTGCCCTCCCCACCTTACACAAATCCAATATCCTTTTTAACCCTATGTCTGGGAATCTCCCTCCCCAGCCCCCCATGTCAATTCTCAGACCAAGAGCTTGTTTTAATTAGAGTAGATGGCAAACCCAATAAATATACTCTTACAAAACCCAACCCATTAGGACCCTTCCCTGAAGTCAATGTTCAGTTCCTAATCTCTCCCGTATGTCCGGTAAATTTACTGGGGGCAGATTTATTATCACAGTTCCGCTCCAGAATACAATTCCAAGATGATGGTCAGATGGTCCTTACGTTATATAACCCTTATGCAGAGGAACAATGTGGATGATCTTTTGTTGTGTGCACGAACAGAGCGGGAAGCCATTGCTGCCACTGTTAGCCTCCTCAAGTATCTGGCAGATCTGGACTGTCGGGTTTCGGCCTCGAAACTTCGGTTCTGCCTTGGTCAAGTGATATTTTTGGGTCACTGACTCCTTCAGGGTGTCAGACACCTCACAAAAGAAAGAAAAATAGCCGTCAGCTCCCTTCCTTTTCTGAAAGATGAGACTGAACTCAAGCATTTTCTTGGACTATGTACTTAATGACGATGCAGAGAATGTCCCCAAAGGAAGAAGTGAAGCAGTGGAAGGCTGATGGAACATGTATGGACAATGGTCTCTGGAAAAAGGACCAACTTGTGTGTCCCTAAGCGGATGTACCCTGCTATTGCCATGTGGGCACATGGGCCCACACATCGAGGAAAAAACCAGGCCCTCGCCCTGGTACAAAAATTCTACTGGGCTCCAGGTATTTCTACAGTCCTGACAGCACTCAAACGTGCATGTAACATGTGTCAGACCTGCAATCGCAGTCAACTTCAACGTGTACCCCCGAAGCACCTTGCTAAGCCCGACTATCTGTTCCAAAGGCCCCAGGTGGACCACATCATGTTGCCTAAGTCTGGAAGGTATGAATATTGTCTGGTGGTTGTCGACATGTTCTCCAGTTGGCCGGAAGCATTCCCCGATACTAACATGACTGCAAAGACTACAGCGTAGAAACTGGTGAAGGAAGTCATATGCAGATATAGTGTTCCAGAAGTTGTCAAAAGTGACCAAGGCCCGGCCTTTTCTTCTCATGTGTATCAGGAGGTTTTGATAATGCTTGGATCCACTGTAGCCCTCCATACTCTGTACTATCCACAATCCAGTGGGAAAGTTGAGAGGCTGAACGGAACACTGAAGGGACAATTGACCAAAATGATGCAGGAGACTACGGCTCCATGGCCAGAGCTCCTACCCATTGTACTGTACCACATTCGTACTACCCCTAAGGCAAAACATAGCCTGTCCCCATATGAGATATTGTTTAGTGCTAGGCCCCCAGTTGCAAATTTCCAGTCTCAGTAGTTGTCAGAAGAAACTGACTGTGCTGTTCAATATGTTATTCAGCTTAGTAAAAATCTTGCTAACACACATGTTTTAGTTTCTTCTTCCCTTCCAGATTCAGCAGAAACCGACACTTGTCACAACTTGAAGTCTGGTGATTTTGTGGTCGTGAAAAGCCATGTCAGAAAATATGGACTAGAACCCTTGTATGACGGTCCCTACCAAGTCCTCAGTATCACTTCTATGTCAGTAAAGCTGGAAGGAAGGCTGACGTGGATCCACGTATCGCACTGCAAGCTGGTCAAACAGACTAGTAGCAAATAAGGGGACATAATGTTTTGGTTTTTCGTATTTCCATATATTATTATTGGTAACCGCATGGGACAGCCTAATTTCCCCAATATCCTTTAATAATAAGTTTGTCCAATATTATGAAAGATTAGTAGTACAGCTGGGTATAGCCAATAAAATTGTCAGTTCTATTTTCATTTACCCTATGATTACATAAATGTGGGATAAATTGGTTAGGGCCACAGATTATCTAGATGATCAAATTTGGGATATATTGGATATACTTAATACTACTGTTGCTGTCCAAAACCAATTTATTATAGTCACTAATCAATACACTGTAATACTGGATTACTTAACAGCAGCACAGGGTGGTATGTGTCAGGTTATTGGACCCGCATGCTGTCATTATATAGATCCCAATAGCACTATGAAGTTTAAGTTAAAGTTAGAGGACATTCAAAGACTAAGAGATCAATATAATAAAGACAATGACCGTAATAAGGACAGTTGGTGGGCAGACACCTTCTCCTGTCTTAATCCAGCAAATTGGTTTAAGGGATTTGGGGGCTGGATAGCTGGAATCTTGCAAAGTTTGTTACATATCGCTGCCTTTATCCTTGTCATGTATGTAATACTAAAACTTGCTCTTTGGTGTATTTCTGTGTGTATTAGGAAATTCTGCACTAAGACAACTAATGATGAAACCAAAAGCATTGCCACCCCTGCTCTTCTCTACACCGATTTCACAAAGTTATCTGATGAAGATGTTGAAGCCAAGCGCATGGCTATCTTCAAAAGATCCCCACTACTGTTATCAATAATTGTTATTCGTAAATTCTAGTATACAGGGGGGATGGGTACGCCGCAACAGCCATGGCTGGTAACAAGGCACCAGCCATGTGAAGACCAGTACCCCTCGAACTTATAGCTTGGGATAGTACCTCTGATGCTGGACATTAATTAACAAAATTTATCTAGGGGGGGATGTGAAGGGACAAATTAAGAAAGATTCTCCATTTTGTGCTTTTCGACTCCATTTTGCTGTTCTACTTTGACGCACAGAGTGTTCCCGCATTCTTATAGGTTAAGAACTGTGAGCGTGTTCTTATGCTGATTGGTTGAAGTATAATTTCTATGACTATGAAAAGTCATACACAAAAAACGGGGGCCAGAGAGATCAGCTTGATCCCCCCCCAAACAGAGAAACACGTCTCCGTCTGGTCATTTTCAGTTGCCGGCAACACCTTGTAGATTAATTTGGAAATCACTGAGTTAACCGTGAAGGATCACTTTAGATCCTCCCCCAACACTTATACGCTACCTGGAGTTTGTTTCTGACCCGATATAAGCTTGTTAATGGACCGGGCTTATATCTAACGAGGAACTGGTGGCAGCATATACTGTTCTAGTGTTATGGGGGGATCCTGGCAGTGATGGACCAGAGGTTTATATATACAGTGGGTACGGAAAGTATTCAGACCCCTTTAAATTTTTCACTCTTTATTTCATTGCAGCCATTTGGTAAATTCAAAAAAGTTCTTTTTTTCTCACTAATGTATACTCTGCAAGCCATCTTGACTGAAAAAAACAGAAATGTAGAAATTTTATCACATGGTCATAAGTACTCAGAACCTTTGCTCAGTATTGAGTAGTAGCACCCTTTTGAGCTCGTACAGCCATGAGTCTTCTTGGGAATGATGCAACAAGTTTTTCACACCTGGATTTGCGGATCCTCTGCCATTCTTCCTTGCAGATCCTCTCCAGTTCGATCAGGTTGGTTGGTGAATGTAGGTGGACAGCTATTTTCAGGTGTCTCCAGAAATTCTCAATTGGATTTAGGTCAGGGCTCTGGCTGGGCCAGGCAAGAATGGTCAAAGAGTTGTTCTGAAGCCACTCCTTTGTTATCTTAGCTGTGTGCTTAGGTTCATTGTCTTGTTGGAAGGTAAATAGTGATGGGCGAGCCCCAAAATGCTCGGGTGCTTGTTGCTCGGGTCGAGCAAATTGGAATACTCGGGTACTCGGCCAGAAAAATGAGCCCAATGTAAGTGTATGGGAGACCCGAGTATTTTAACCGCGATCCCCCCGGGGGTCCTTTTCAGGTCTAAAAACATCTGAAAATGATGGAAAAACTGCTCAAATGAAACAGAGACCGAAAATTTCCTCTCCCACTTAGGCTTAGTTCAGAAGCTGTATTTTTTAAGCGTTTTTCAACTTTAACATTGCTTTCAACCACTACAAACGCATTCACTGGGAAATGTCATTGTAACATTTAACACCCCTAGCTGGCCATGTGGTGTGTGACACATAAGCAGACCCATCTTGTTTCATTTACGAAGGAGGGACTCTTAAAGTCACAGGACCTATTTTTACTGGTGCCTCAGGCGGCATTAATCTTCTTAAAGGGCCATTGTGAAACAGTGGGTCTCCTAAGCTGTTGTAGCCTATGCTGGGAGTGGATGGGCTGCCAAGAATTATGGCGCACCACAATACCCCTGTCATAAGATGTCCAGGGGGGAATCCTGAAAAAGTGTTGCATTGAATTCAAGGCCTGCCCTGCTACCAATTCATATGCACCCCAATAAGCCTTTGAACCCACATACTGGATGGGCCCAGGAAAATCCAATTCACAATATGCATTGTGTGCTCCATACTCTTTTTTTATACATTGGTGGCAAGGCCAGCACTGCTGCATAGTCAGTCATATGCACCTCATTAGGCCTTGGAACCCACATACCTGGATGTGTCCATGAAAATCCACTTCACAATATGCATTTTGTGCTCCATACTCCTTTGTTTTATACATTGGCAGGAAGGCGAGCCCTGCTGCATAGTCATATGCACCCCATTAGGCCTTGGAACCCAGATACTGGATTGGCCCAGGAAAATCCACTTCACAATATGCATTGTGTGCTCCATAATCCTTTGTTTTATACATTGGCTGCAAGGCCAGTCCTGCTGCATAGTCTGTCATATGCACCCCATAAGGCCTTGGAACCCACATACCTGATGGGCCCAGGAAACTCCACTTCACAATATGCATTTTGTGCTCCATACTCTTTTTTTATACATTGGCGGCAATGCCAGTACAAGCTGCATAGTCAGTCATATGCACCCCATTAGGCCTTGGAACCCACATACCTGGATGTGCCCATGAAAATCCACTTCACAATATGCAATTAGTGCGCCATACTCCTTTGTTTTATACATTGACAGGAAGGCGAGCCCTGCTGCATAGTCATATGCACCCCATTAGGCGTTGGAACCCAGATACTGGATGGGCCCAGGAAAATCCACTTCACAATATGCATTTTGTGCTCCATACTCCTTTGTTTTATACATGGGCAGGAAGGCAAGCCCTGCTGCATAGTCATATGCACCCCATTAGGTCTTGGAACCCACATACTGGATGTACCCATGTAAATCCACTTCACAATACGCATTTTGTGCTCCATACTCTTTTGTTTTATACATTGGCAGGAAGGCGAGCCCTGCTGCATAGTCAGTCACATTCACCCCATTAGGCCTTTGAACCCACATAGTGGATGCGCCCATGAAAATCCACTTCACAATATGCATTGTGTGCTCCATACTCCTTTGTTTTACACATTGGCAGGAAGGCCAGCCCTGCTGCATAGTCAGTCATATGCACCATATTAGGCCTTGGAACCCACATACTGGATGGGTCCAAGAAAATCCACTTCACAATATGCATTTTGTACTCCCGTACTCCTTGGTTTTACACATTGCCAGCAAGGCCTGCCCTGCTGCATAGTCAGTCATATGCACCCCATTAGGCCTTGGAACCCACATAGTGGATGGGCCCGGAAAATCCACTTCACAATATGCATTGTGTGCGCCATACTCCTTTGTTTTATACATTGGCAGGAAGGCGAGCCCTGCTGCATAGTCATATGCACCCCATTAGACCTTGGAACCCACATACTGGATGGGCCCAGGAAAATTCACTTATTTTTTATTGGTATAATGGTTCCCTCTTTGTACAATTAATAACAGGAGAATTTAGCAATTTTATTTGACATGTTTTTAACACAAAGGTTCAGATACGGCTTTAAAAAGGCAAATACTTGCAATACAAGGCAAATGTTTTGCAAGCTACCAAATTCAATGAATAGTATGATTGAATAGTGTGAGTGCGTACACTTTTGTATGTGTTAACATACACAGGTTAATAACTACATGTAAGGATTAAATGAATATAGTAATTACGAATATATGAAGATTAACTACATACAGTATAGTTAGATCATCACCAACAGGCTTTTAAACATCATCCGTCTGGAATATCAGAAGCAACACCAAGACAGAGAACCCCTGGGAGATTACCTATACTGCATGGGCGTCCCCAATTATGCAGATATCTGCACACTATACATGTACAGGTACCCCAGTTTTGGCATCTGTCTTAGTCATGTTTCTCTGGTCTTATATAGTGAATAACACTATGTAGTAACTCTAGTTTCACCCACACCTTCAAGTGCCCACTTTTCAAGGTTGGATGAAACTGAGATATCATGGAGTCAACAGACGAGGGGCCATAAACCCCTAGAAAATAAAAGCCACAAGGATTAAGATCAAACCACCACTGGCATAGTTTCAGTAAACCTTAATGTTTTACAATGACAAACAGCAAACATATAGAGGCTTAGAACTGTTTGTGAAGTGAATAAACAAACATTTATCAAGATTGTGTCACTATGAGCATTGTCTGTCACATCTCTAAATGTTTTACAAGAAATGCAGCTATGTGATTGTCTGAATGCATTCGGTATACAGTATTTCAATCTTGTTTACAAATCACCATTTAAATATTCTCCATTTGCACATTTGAGGCAGACAAAGTTAAGGCTCACTAGGAGAGAAACAAATATAGTGGACAAAGCTATATTTTTAATGAACTACTGAGGCAAAGTAACATCATTGCTTTATCAAATTAATATGAAGTGTATTGTGTCCAATGTCAGCAACCAGGCAACACAAAAAGGAGCTTTTCAAGTGAGCTCTTTAAGGTACACAAATGTTTTGAAGTGTTTTCCAACAAGGATGTGGATTCACCAATGGGGGGTACCTTTTGTAATAATAGACTAATGCCATCACAGCCCCCCTTGACCAAACTTTACCAGCCTTTAACAGTAGAAAGCACGTTCACCCTGGAGATCTAGTGGCAGTTAAACAAGAGACATTGCAGGAGACAGAGTTAAGAAGTAGGCCCAATGGAATACCATGCCCAATTCCCCAACGTGGGGTCATTTTTGGACAGATTAAAATAGTGCCATTACAGCCCCCTAGACCTAAATGCCCCGCACAGACCACATTCACCCTGGTGATCTACTGGCAAGAACTGGACAGATTGCAGGTGACAGAGTTAAGAAGTAGGCCCAAAGTAATGTCATGCCCAATTCTCCAATGTAAAATCCTTTTTTAAAAAAAATAAAAGAGTGGCATGACAGCCTCCTTGGCCAAAATACACCATACAGTTCACGTTGACCCTGGTGATCTAGTGGCAGGTACAGGACAGATTGCAGGAGACCGAGTTAAGAAGTAGGCCCAAAGAAATGTCATGCCCAATTCCCCAATGTGTTGTCTTTTTTGGACTTAAAAATATAGTGCCTTCACAGCCCACTTGCCCAAAAATTCACCGGCCTATAATGATACTGAGCACGTGCACCCTGTTCATCTAGTGGCAGTTAAAGTACATATTGCAGGAGACAGACTTAAGATGTAGGCCCAATTTAATGTAATGCCCAATTCCCCAGTGTAAAATCCTTTTTTTTTTTAAATAAAAGAGTGGCATCACAGCCCCTTTGTCCAAAATACACCGTACAGTGCACATTGACCATGGTGATCTAGTTGCAGGTACAGGACAGATTGCAGGAGACCGAGTTAAGAAGTAGGCCCAATGTAATGTCATACCCAATTCCCCAATGTGTTGTCCTTTTTTTAAAAATAAAACAGTGCAATCACAGCACCCTTGCCAAAAATGCACCGTACAGACCACATTCACCCTGGTGATCTACTGGCAGGTACAGGACAGTTTGCAGGAGACCGAGTTAAGAAGTAGGCCAAAAGAAATGTCATGCCCATTTCTCCAATGTGTTGTCCTTTTTGGACTTAAAAATATAGTGCCATCACAGCCCACTTGCCCAAAATTCACCAGCCTATAACAGTACTGAGCACGTGCACCCTGGTCATCTAGTGGCAGTTAAAGGACTCATTGCAGGAGACAGACTTAAGAAGTAGGCCCAATGTAATGTAATGCCCAATTCCCCAATGTGGGGTCCTGTTTTTACAAAATGAAATAGTGCCTTCACAGCCCCCATGCCCAAAAATCACCGGCCTATAACAGTATTGAGCACGTCCACCCTGTTGTGGATTCTGTTTGTGGGCTCCCTCTGGTGGTTACTGCTGGTACTGGGTGACTTTGGTGGGTTGCGGCCTTTGGTTTCCACCTGTCCATCAGTGGCTGGGTGTTTCCTATTTTACCTGGCCTTTCTGTCATTTCCCTTGCCGGCTATCAATGTATTCAGATGTGCTCTGTTTGGTTCCTGCCTACCTGCTCCCAGATCTTTCAGGATAAGCTAAGTGCTGATTTTCAGTTGTTTGGTTTTTTGTCCAGCTTGCTTATTATTAGTGTTGAGCATTCCGATACTGCAAGTATCGGGTATCGGCCGATATTTGCTGTATCGGAATTTCCGATACCGAGATCCGATACTTTTGTGGTATCGGGTATCGGGTATCGCAACAACATTAATGTAATAATGTGTAAAAGAGAGAATTAAAATAAAAAATATTGCTATACTCACCTCTCCGACGCAGCCTGGACCTCAGCGAGGGAACCGGCAGCGTTGTTTGTTTAAATTTCGCACTTTTACTTGGTTACGTGAAGTCCCGGCTTGTGATTGGTCAGGGCGGCCATGTTGCCGGGACGCGGACCAATCACAGCAAGCCGTGATGAAATTACGTCACGGCTTGCTGTGATTGGTCTGCGTCCCGGCAACATGGCCGCCATTAACCAATCACAAGCCGTGACGTCACGGGAGGCTGGACATGCGCGTATTTTAAAAAGCGCGCGTGTCCAGCCTCCAGTGACGTCCCGGCTTATGATTGGTCACGGCGCCATGTTGCCGGGACGCGGACCAATCACAGCAAGCCGTGACGAAATTACGTCACGGCTTGCTGTGATTGGTCCGCGTCCCGGCAACATGGCCGCCATTAACCAATCACAAGCCGTGACGTCACGGGAGGCTGGACATGCGCGTATTTTAAAAAGCGCGCGTGTCCAGCCTCCAGTGACGTCCCGGCTTATGATTGGTCACGGCGCCATGTTGCCGGGACGCGGACCAATCACAGCAAGCCGTGACGAAATTACGTCACGGCTTGCTGTGATTGGTCCGCGTCCCGGCAACATGGCCGCCATTAACCAATCACAAGCCGTGACGTCACGGGAGGCTGGACATGCGCGTATTTTAAAAAGCGCGCGTGTCCAGCCTCCAGTGACGTCCCGGCTTATGATTGGTCACGGCGCCATGTTGCAGGGACACGGACCAATCACAGCAAGCCGTGACGTAATTTCGTCATGGCTTGCTGTGATTGGTCCGCGTCCCGGCAACATGGCCGCCCTGACCAATCACAAGCCGGGACTTCACGTAACCAAGTAAAAGCGCGAATTTTAAACAAACAACGCTGCCGGTTCCCTCGCTGAGGTCCAGGCTGCGTCGGAGAGGTGAGTATAGCAATATTTTTTATTTTAATTCTTTATTTTACACATTTATATGGATCCCAGGGTCTGAAGGAGAGTTTCCTCTCCTTCAGACCCTGGGAACCATCAGGAATACCGTCCGATACTTGAGTCCCATTGACAAGTATTGGTATCGGGTATCGGTATCGGATTGGATCCGATACTTTGCCGGTATAGGCCGATACTTTCCGATACCGATACTTTCAAGTATCGGACGGTATCGCTCAACACTACTTATTATGTCTCTATGCTAGCTGGTAGCTCTAGTGGACTGAAGTTCTCCCCATGTGCCATGAGTTGGCACATGGGTTCTTGTAATCTCAGGATGGTTTTTTTTGATTAGGGTTTTTTGCTGACCGCTCAGTCCCCTTTTGTGTCGTTCTGCTTTCTAGTTTACAGCGGGCCTCAATTTGCTAAAACTATATATATCATCTCTATGTGTGTGCCTTCCTCTCATTTCACCGTCAATACATGTGGGGGGCAACTATATCTTTTGGGGTTCATTCCGCTGGAGGCAAGTGAGGTCTTTATTTTCTCTGCAGTGCTAGTTAGCTCTTAGGCTGGTGCGTGGCGTCTAGAACCAACGTAGGCACGCTCCCTGGCTATCTCTAGTTGCGTTTGTCAGGGGTAGGGCAGCGGTCAGCCCAGGTTCCATCACCCTAGAGCTTGTCCGTAATATATTTGTACTTTGCTTGTCCTGTGCTATCCCTAGCCATTGGGATTCATGACAGTATAGCCGGCCAACAAAGTGTTAATTGTTTGGGCTGAAGCAGGAGAAAGAGAAGTGTTTAAGGTAAATTTTTTTTTTTTTTTCCCTTCAGAGTTTTGCTGCCTAGCCCTTAATTGCTGTCTAGCTGCTTCTTACCTCCTCTTAACCCTTGAATGGCTCTGATCTTAGCTGTTTAATATGGATGTCCAGAGTTTGGCTTCCAGCCTGAGTAATCTCGCGGCAAAAGTTCAAAACATACAGGATTTTGTTGTTCACACTCCCATGTCTGAACCTAGAATTCCTATTCCAGAGTTCTTTTCTGGAGATAGATCTACCTTCCTGAATTTCAGGAACAATTGTAAATTGTTTCTTTCTTTAAAATCTCGCTCCTCTGGAGACCCTGCTCAACAGGTCAAGATTGTAATATCTTTCCTGCGGGGCGACCCTCAGAATTGGGCATTTGCATTGGCACCAGGGGATCCTGCATTGCTCAGTGTGGATGCGTTTTTTCTGGCATTGGGATTGCTCTATGAGGAACCTAACCTGGAGATTCAGGCTGAAAAGGCTTTATTAGCCCTCTCTCAGGGGCATGATGAAGCGGAGATATATTGTCAGAAGTTTCGGAAATGGTCGGTGCTTACTCAGTGGAATGAGTGCGCCCTGGCTGCAAACTTCAGAAATGGTCTTTCTGAGGCCATTAAGGATATTATGGTGGGGTTCCCTACGCCTACAGGTCTGAATGAGTCTATGGCTATGGCCATTCAGATTGATCGGCGTTTACGGGAGCGCAAACCCGTGCACCAGTTGGCGGTGTCTTCTGAACAGGCACCTGAGACTATGCAATGTGATAGAATTCAGTCCAGAAGTGAACGGCAAAATTATAGGCGGAAAAATGGATTGTGTTTCTATTGTGGTGATTCAGCTCATGTTATATCAGCATGCTCTAAACGCACAAAAAGGGTTGATAAATCTTTTGCCATTGGTACTCTGCAGCCTAAGTTCATTTTGTCTGTGACTCTGATTTTTTCACTGTCTTCCATTTCCGTCGATGCCTATGTGGATTCGGGCGCTGCCCTGAGTCTTATAGATTGGTCATTTGCTAAACGCTGCGGTTTAAGTCTGGAACCTCTGGAAGTTCCTATTCCTCTGAAGGGAATTGACTCTACACCATTGGCTATGAATAAACCGCAGTATTGGACACAAGTGACCATGCGCATGACTCCCGTTCATCAGGAGGTGATTCGCTTCCTTGTACTTTATAATTTACATGATGTACTAGTGCTTGGTCTGCCATGGTTACAAACTCATAATCCTGTCCTGGACTGGAAAACAATGTCTGTGTTAAGCTGGGGATGTCAGGGGGTTCATGATGATGCACCTCTGATTTCAATCGCTTCATCTACTCCTTCTGAGATCCCTGCGTTTTTGTCTGACTATAGGGATGTTTTTGAGGAGCCTAAGCTCAATTCGCTCCCTCCGCATAGAGATTGTGACTGTGCTATAGAATTGATTCCTGGCAGTAAGTTCCCTAAGGGTCGTTTATTTAATCTGTCACTGCCAGAGCATACTGCTATGCGGAATTATATTAAGGAGTCCTTGGAAAAGGGACATATTCGTCCATCTTCGTCCCCTCTGGGAGCAGGTTTTTTTTTTGTGGCAAAAAAAGATGGTTCCCTGAGGCCTTGTATAGATTATCGCCTTCTGAATAAGATTACAGTCAAGTATCAGTATCCATTGCCATTATTGACTGATTTGTTTGCTCGCATTAAGGGGGCTAGGTGGTTCACTAAGATAGATCTTCGCGGTGCGTATAATCTGGTGCGGATAAAACAGGGTGATGAGTGGAAAACCGCATTTAATACGCCTGAGGGCCATTTTGAGTATTTGGTAATGCCTTTTGGACTCTCCAATGCTCCGTCAGTCTTTCAGTCCTTTATGCACAATATTTTCCGTGAATATCTGGATAAGTTTATGATTGTGTATTTGGATGATATTTTGGTGTTTTCTGATGACTGGGAGTCTCATGTTCTACAGGTCAGGAAGGTGTTTCAGGTTCTGCGGGCCAATTCTCTGTTTGTGAAGGGCTCAAAGTGTCTCTTCGGAGTCCAGAAGATTTCTTTTTTGGGGTACATTTTTTCTCCTTCTACTATTGAGATGGATCCCGTCAAGGTTCAGGCGATTTGTGACTGGACACAACCTACATCTGTTAAGAGCCTTCAGAAGTTCTTGGGGTTTGCTAATTTTTATCGTCGGTTCATTGCTAATTTTTCCAGTATTGCTAAACCTTTGACTGATTTGACTAAAAAGGGTGCTGATGTTGCTGATTGGTCTCCTGCGGCCGTGGAGGCCTTTCAGGAACTTAAGCGCCGGTTTTCTTCTGCTCCTGTGTTGTGTCAACCAGATGTTTCACTTCCTTTTCAGGTTGAGGTTGATGCTTCCGAAATTGGAGCGGGGGCGGTTTTGTCACAGAGAAGTTCTAATGGCTCGGTGATGAAGCCATGTGCATTCTTCTCTAGAAAATTCTCGCCCGCCGAGCGCAATTATGATGTGGGTAATCGGGAGCTTTTGGCCATGAAGTGGGCACTTGAGGAGTGGCGTCATTGGCTTGAGGGTGCTAAACATCGTGTGGTGGTCTTGACTGATCACAAGAATCTCATTTACCTTGAGTCTGCCAGGCGTTTGAATCCTAGACAGGCTCGTTGGTCGTTGTTTTTTTCTCGTTTCAATTTCGTGGTTTCATACCTGCCAGGTTCAAAGAATGTGAAGGCAGATGCTCTTTCCAGGAGTTTTGTGCCTGACTCTCCTGGAGACTCTGGGCCTACTGGTATCCTTAGGGATGGGGTAATATTGTCCGCCGTATCCCCAGACTTGCGACGTGCATTGCAGGAGTTTCAGGTGGATAAACCGGATCGTTGTCCACCAGAAAGACTGTTTGTTCCGGATGATTGGACCAGTAGAGTCATCTCCGAGGTCCATTCTTCTGTGTTGGCTGGTCATCCTGGAATATTTGGTACTAGAGACTTGGTGGCCAGGTCTTTTTGGTGGCCTTCCTTGTCTAGGGATGTGCGTACCTTTGTGCAGTCTTGTGAAGTGTGTGCTCGAGCTAAGCCTTGCTGTTCTCGGGCCAGTGGGTTGTTGTTATCCTTGCCCATCCCGAAGAGGCCTTGGACGCACATTTCCATGGATTTTATTTCTGATCTCCCGGTTTCACAGAAAATGTCCGTTATCTGGGTTGTGTGTGACCGCTTTTCTAAGATGGTTCATTTGGTGCCCTTGCCTAAGTTGCCTTCCTCCTCTGAGTTGGTCCCTTTATTTTTTCAGAACGTGGTTCGTTTGCATGGGATTCCGGAGAATATCGTTTCTGACAGGGGATCCCAGTTTGTGTCTAGATTTTGGCGGACGTTTTGTGCCAAGATGGGCATTGATTTGTCTTTCTCGTCTGCATTCCATCCTCAGACGAATGGCCAGACGGAGCGAACTAATCAGACCTTGGAAACTTATTTGAGGTGTTTTGTTTCTGCTGATCAAGATGACTGGGTTGCTTTTTTGCCACTGGCCGAATTTGCTCTTAATAATCGGGCTAGTTCGGCCACGTTGGTCTCTCCTTTTTTTTGTAATTCGGGGTTTCATCCTCGTTTTTCCTCTGGTCAGGTGGAGCCTTCGGATTGTCCTGGAGTGGACGTGGTGGTGGACAGGCTACATCAGATTTGGAATCAGGTGGTGGACAATTTGAAGTTATCTCAGGAGAAGACTCAGCAGTTTGCTAATCGCCGTCGCCGCGTGGGTCCCCGACTTCTTGTTGGGGATTTGGTGTGGTTGTCTTCTCGTTTTGTCCCTATGAAGGTCTCTTCTCCTAAGTTCAAGCCTCGGTTCATCGGTCCTTATAGGATCTTGGAGATTCTTAACCCTGTATCTTTTCGTTTGGATCTCCCAGCAACGTTTGCTATTCATAATGTGTTCCATCGGTCGTTGTTGCGGAGGTATGAGGTGCCCGTTGTTCCTTCGGTTGAGCCTCCTGCTCCAGTGCTGGTGGAGGGAGAATTGGAGTATGTTGTTGAGAAGATCTTGGATTCTCGTGTTTCCAGACGCAAACTCCAGTATTTGGTTAAGTGGAAGGGTTATGGTCAGGAGGATAATTCCTGGGTGGTCGCCTCCGATGTTCATGCGACTGATTTGGTCCGCGCCTTCCATAGAGCTCACCCTGATCGCCCTGGGGGTTCTCGTGAGGGTTCGGTGACCCCTCCTCAAGGGGGGGGTACTGTTGTGGATTCTGTTTGTGGGCTCCCTCTGGTGGTTACTGCTGGTACTGGGTGACTTTGGTGGGTTGCGGCCTTTGGTTTCCACCTGTCCATCAGTGGCTGGGTGTTTCCTATTTTACCTGGCCTTTCTGTCATTTCCCTTGCCGGCTATCAATTTTATTCAGATGTGCTCTGTTTGGTTCCTGCCTACCTGCTCCCAGATCTTTCAGGATAAGCTAAGTGCTGATTTTCAGTTGTTTGGTTTTTTGTCCAGCTTGCTTATTATGTCTCTATGCTAGCTGGTAGCTCTAGTGGACTGAGGTTCTCCCCATGTGCCATGAGTTGGCACATGGGTTCTTGTAATCTCAGGATGGTTTTTTTGATTAGGGTTTTTTGCTGACCGCTCAGTCCCCTTTTGTATCGTTCTGCTTTCTAGTTTACAGCGGGCCTCAATTTGCTAAAGCTATATATATCATCTCTATGTGTGTGCCTTCCTCTCATTTCACCGTCAATACATGTGGGGGGCAACTATATCTTTTGGGGTTCATTCCGCTGGAGGCAAGTGAGGTCTTTATTTTCTCTGCAGTGCTAGTTAGCTCTTAGGCTGGTGCGTGGCGTCTAGAACCAACGTAGGCACGCTCCCTGGCTATCTCTAGTTGCGTTTGTCAGGCGTAGGGCAGCGGTCAGCCCAGGTTCCATCACCCTAGAGCTCGTCCGTAATATATTTGTACTTTGCTTGTCCTGTGCTATCCCTAGCCATTGGGATTCATGACACATGCCCCTCTCAAGTGGATGCATCTCCACAAGGACCATAATAGTCGGGTAACCCGGTGGTTCCTTGCTCTGCAGGCTTACTGTTGTGAATCTGCTTTTGGGCTCCTTCTGGTGGTGGCTTGCGGTACTGGTGACTCGGGTGTGTTTTCTTTCTCAGTTCACCTGTTTTCATCAGTAGTGGGGAGTTGCTATTTATTTCTGCTCTTCAGTCATTGCCTTGCCGGCCATCAATGTAACCAGAGCCTTTCTGTTGCATGTTCCTGCTCCTAGACTACTGATCAGCTAATTTGGACTCTTAGTCCTAAGTTTGTTTGCATTTTTGTTCCAGTTTACAGTTAAGTCATTCTCTGTAGCTGGAAGCTCTTGTGGGCTGAAATTACCACTCCGGTGTCATGAGTTGACACATGAGTTTTAAAGTAATTTCAGGATGGTATTTTAAAAGGGTTTTCAGCTGACCGTGCAGTTCCCTTTTGTATCTTTCTACTATCTAGTAAGCGGACCTCGCTTTGCTGAACCTACCTTCATACTGCGTATGTCTTTTCCTCTGAACTCACCGTCAATACATGTGGGGGGCAACTATATCTTTTGGGGTTCATTCCGCTGGAGGCAAGTGAGGTCTTTATTTTCTCTGCAGTGCTAGTTAGCTCTTAGGCTGGTACGTGGCGTCTAGAACCAACGTAGGCACGCTCCCTGGCTATCTCTAGTTGCGTTTGTCAGGCGTAGGGCAGCGGTCAGCCCAGGTTCCTTCACCCTAGAGCTCGTCCGTAATATATTTGTACTTTGCTTGTCCTGTGCTATCCCTAGCCATTGGGATTCATGACACCACCCTGGTCATGTCATCGGAGATAAGGAAGAGACAGAGTTAAGAATTTGGGCCAATGTAGTGGTGTGGGTCTCTGAGACTTTTAATGCAGTGCATGATCTGCCAAACAATTCCCCAATGGGGGTAACTTTTTTAAAAATACACTAGTGTCATCGCATGCCCCTATCCCAAACTTCAACGGCCTTTAACAGTACTGAGCACGTTCACCCTGGTGATCTAGTGGCAGGTATATTTTAGATTGCAGAAGACCGAATTAAAAAGTAGGCTGAAAGAAATGTCATGCCCAATTCCCCAATGTGTTGTCCTTTTTGGACTTAAAAATATAGTGCCATCACAGGCCCTTGCCCCAAATTCACCAGCCTATAACAGTACTGAGCACATGCACCCTGGTCATCTAGTGGCAGTTAAAGGACACATTGCAGGAGACAGACTTAAGAAGTAGGCCCAATGTAATGTAATAGCCAATTCCCCAATGTGGGGTCCTGTTTTTACAAAATGAAATAGTGCCTTCACAGAACCCGTGCCCCCAAATCACCGGCCTATAACAGTACTGAGCATGTGCTCCCTGGTCATCTAGTGGCAGTTAAAGGCCACATTGCAGGAGACAGACTTAAGAAGTAGGCCCAATGTAATGTAATGCCCCATTCCCCAATGTGGGGTCCTGTTTTTAAAAAATAAAAGAGTGCCATCACAGGCCCCTTGGCCAACATGCACCGTACAGACCACGTTCACCCTGGTGATCTACTGGCAGGTACAGTACAGATAGCAAGAGACCGAGCTAAGAAGTGGGCCCAATGTAATGACATGCCCAATTCCCCAATGTAAAATCTTTTTTTAAACTAAAGAGTGCCATCACAGGCCCCTTGGCCAACATGCACCGTACAGAGCACGTTCACCCTGGTGATCTACTGGCAGGTACAGGACAGATTGCAGGAGACAGAGTTAAGAAGTAGGCCCAATGTAATGCCATGCCCAATTCCCCAATGTGTTGTCTTTTTTAAAAAAAATAAAAGAGTGCCATCACAGCCCCCTTGGCCAAAATGCACCATACAGAGCACGTTCACCCTGGTGATCTAGTGGCAGGTACATTTTAGATTGCTGGAGACTGAATTAAGAAATCAGCCCAATGTAATGCTTTGCCCAATTCCCCAATGTGTTGTCCTTTTTAAAAAAATAAAAGAGTGCTATCACAGCACCCTTGGCCAAAATGCACCATACAGACCTCATTCACCCTGGTGATCTACTGGCAGGTACAGGACAGATTGCAGGAGACAGAGTTAAGAAGTAGGCCCAATGTAATGTCATGCCCAATTCCCCAATGTAAAATCCTTTTTTTTTTAATAAAAGAGTGCCATCACCGGCCTCTTGGCCAACATGCACCGTACAGAGCACGTTCACCCTGTTGATCTAGTGGCAGGTGAAGGACACACTGCAGGAGACAGACTTAAGAAGTAGGCCCAATGTAGTGGTGTGTCTCTCTGAGACTTATAACGCAGTGCATGAGCTGCCAAACAATTCCCCAATGGGGTTCCTTTTTTAAAAATAGACTAGTGCCATCACAGCCCCCTTACCCAAAATGCACCATACAGAGCACGTTCACCCTGGTGATCTAGTGGTAGGTGAAGGACACACTGCAGGATACAGACTTAAGAAGTAGGCCCAATGTAATGTAATGCCCAATTCCCCAATGTGGGGTCCTGTTTTTACAAAATGAAATAGTGCTTTCACAGCCCCGTGCCCAAAAATCACCGGCCTATAACAGTACTGAGCACATGCACCCTGGTCATCTAGTGGCAGTTAAAGGCCACATTGCTGGGGACAAACTTAAGAAGTAGGCCCAATGTAATGTAATGCCCAATTCCCCAAAGTGGGGTCCTGTTTTTAAAAAATAAAAGAATGCTATCACAGGCCCTTGGCCAACATGCACCGTACAGACCACGTTCACCCTGGTGATCTACTGGCAGGTACAGTACAGATTGCAGGAGACCGAGTTAAGAAGTCAGCCCAATGTAATGCCATGCTCAATTCCCCAATGTGTTGTCCTTTTTTAAAAAATAAAAGAGTGCCATCACAGCCCCCTTGGCCAAAATTTGCCATACAGAGCACGTTCACCCTGGTGATCTAGTGGCAGGTATATTTTAGATTGCACGAGACCAAATTAAGAAATCGGCCCAATGTAATGCCATGCCCAATTCGCCAATGGGTTGTCTTTTTAAAAAAAATAAAAGACTGCCATCACAGCACCCTTGCCCAAAATGCACCGTACAGACCACATTCACCCTGGTGATCTACTGGCAGGTACAGGACAGTTTGCAGGAGACCGAGTTAAGAAGTAGGCCAAAAGAAATGTCATGCCCATTTCTCCAATGTGTTGTCCTTTTTGGATTTAAAAATATAGTGCCATCACAGCCCACTTGCCCAAAATTCACCGGCCTATAACAGTACTGAGCACGTGCACCCTGGTCATCTAGTGGCAGGTGAAGGACACACTGCAGGAGACAGACTTAAGAAGTAGGCCCAATGTAGTGGTGTGTGTCTATGAGACTTGTAATGCAGTGCATGAGCTGCCAAACAATTCCCCAATGGGGTTCCTCTTTTAAAAATAGACTAGTGCCATCACAGCCCCCTTACCCAAAATGCACCATACAGAGCACGTTCACCCTGGTGATCTAGTGGTAGGTGAAGGACACACTGCAGGATACAGACTTAAGAAGTAGGCCCAATGTAATGTAATGCCCAATTCCCCAATGTGGGGTCCTGTTTTTACAAAATGAAATAGTGCCTTCACAGCCCCCATGCCCAAAAATCACCGGCCTATAACAGCACTGAGCACATGCACCCTGGTGATCTAGTGGTAGGTGAAGGACACACTGCAGGATACAGACTTAAGAAGTAGGCCCAATGTAATGTAATGCCCAATTTCTCAATGTGGTGTCCTTTTTTTAATAAATAAACTAGTGCCATCACAGCCCCCGTCCCCAAAAATTCTCCCGGCCTATAACTGTACAGAGCACATTCACCCCGGTCATATAGTGCTTTTGGATGATGAGGATGAGGATAAGGAGGAGGATAACAACAAACAGACCAAATGTGGAAGCGGATACCCATGTGTGGTTGTGAAGAGGTTACATAGTTACATAGTTATTAAGGTTGAAGGAAGACTGTAAGTCCATCTAGTTCAACCCACAGCCTAACCTAACATGCCCTAACATGTTGATCCAGGGGAAGGCAAAAAAAACCCATGTGGCAAAGAGTAACTCCACCATGGGGAAAAAAATTCCTTCCCGACTCCACATACGGCAATCAGACTAGTTCCCTGGATCAACGCCTTATCAAGGAATCTAGTGTATATACCCTGTAACATTATACTTTTCCAGAAAGGTATCCAGTCCCCTTTTAAATTTAAGTAATGAATCACTCATTACAACATCATACAGCAGAGAGTTCCATAGTTTCACTGCTCTTACAGTAAAGAATCCGCGTCTGTTATTATGCTTAAACTTTCTTTCCTCCAGACGTAGAGGATGCCCCCTTGTCCCTGTCTCAGGTCTATGATTAAAAAGATCATCAGAAAGGTCTTTGTACTGTCCCCTCATATATTTATACATTAACATAAGATCACCCCTTAGTCTTCGTTTTTCCAAACTAAATAGCCCCAAGTGTAATAACCTATCTTGGTATTGCAGACCCCCCAGTCCTCTAATAACCTTGGTCGCTCTTCTCTGCACCCGCTCCAGTTCAGCTATGTCTTTCATATACACCGGAGACCAGAACTGTGCACAGTATTCTAAGTGTGGTCGAACTAGTGACTTGTATAGAGGTAAAATTATGTTCTCCTCATGAGCATCTATGCCTCTTTTAATACATCCCATTATTTTATTTGCCTTTGTAGCAGCTGCCTGACACTGGCCACTGAATATGAGTTTGTCATCCACCCATATACCCATATGCATGAGAATACACCTCCCCAAAAGAGAGAATGTATTTGAGGTTATGTTTCCCTGTTTTCACTTGTTGGTGTACAGAAGTCTTTCCCAATCCAGGCCTTGTTCATTTTGATAAGAGTCAGCCTGTCAGCATTTTCAGTTGACAGGCGGATGTGCTTATCTGTTATAATTCCACCAGCGGCACTAAAATCCTTCTCTGACAGAACGCTAACAGCAGGGCAAACCAGGACCTCCAAGGCGTAGAGAGCCAGTTCATGCCACGTGTCCAGCTTGGATACACAATAATTATAAGGCACAGAGGAATCACGGAGGACATTTGTACGATCTGCAAGGTACTCCCTCACCATCTTCCCAAACATTGCACTTCTTGTGACAGCACCCCTTGCATCTGTGCCACCACGATGGGAGGGTCTGAGAAAACTGTCCCAGAACTTGGCCATTGTTCCCCTGCCTGAGTTGGATTGTACTTCTGTCTCTCTCGCTTGGCGTCCTTGGTTGTACAACAAACTCTGAAGTCTGCTGCCAGCATTCTCACATGGGAATTTTCTAAGTAATTCCGCTACCAGGGCCCTGTGGTACTGCAACATTTTAGTACACCTCTCTGCCTCAGGCAGAAGAGATTGAAAGTTCTCCTTGTAGTGTGTGTCTAGAAGTGTCACCAACCAGAAATGAGTGTCACCCAAAATTTTGATAATCCGAGGGTCACGTGAAATGCAGCACAACATAAAGTCAGCCATGCGTGCCAGACTGCTAACAGGCAAGACTTCCGTGTCCTCACCAACAGGACGACTGACCATGCTGTCCTCCTCCTCTTCATCCTCATCCTCCTCCTCCCTGTCCTCAGGCCATCTACGCTGAACAGAAGTTAATACAGATGTGTTTGTAGTACCGTCTATAGCGCATGAAAGTAGCTCCTTTTCTTCCTCCTCCTCCTCATTGCCTACCAATCCACATTGAGAAGACATGAGGCTGGGCTGAGTGTAATCCCCCTGTATGTTTCCTTGCTCCATGTCCTCATGCTCCACCTGCAATGCATCCTCTTTGATTGCTGATTGCAGAATGCTGAGAAGCGGGATGGTGATGCTAATTATGGCGTCATCACCGCTCACCATCTTGGTGCAGTTCTCAAAGTTTTGGAGGATGTTACATATGTCTGACATCCATGTCCACTCCTGAGGTCTTATGTGTGGAGTCTGACCTGATACTCGACAGCCTTGTTGATGTTGGTAGTCAACAACAGCCCTCTTCTGCTCACAAATCCTTTCCAACATATGCAGCGTAGAGTTCCAGCACGTGGGGACATCACACAACAGTCGGTGAGCTGGATTATGAAACCGCTGCTGAAGCATGGCAAGGGTAGCTGAAGCTGTAGCTGACGTTCTAAACTATGCAGACAGACGGCGTACTTTCACTAGCAGACTGGGCTTTTCAGAAAACATTGAATCATGAGGTTAAGCACATGGGCCAAGCAAGGTACGTGTGTGAGCTCACCTTGCCTCAGAGCCGCCACCAGGTTACGGCCATTGTCACACACAACCATGCCTGGCTGTATGTTCAGCGGTGTCATCCAAACATTTGATTGCTCTTTCAGTGCTGTCCACAACTCTTCTGCATTGTGTAGTTTGTCACCTATTCAGATTACCTTCAGCACAGCCTGTTGCCGCTTGGCTGAGGCAGTGGTGCAGTACTTCCAGGGTCTGACTGATGTGTTGATTTCAGACATGGAGGATGAAGAGGAGGAGGTGGTACAGGAGCTGTAGACTGTGGGGGCAACCCTGATTGACGTAAAGCCAGCAATCCTCAGCGTGGGGAGGATGTATTCCATCCCATTGTCTGACTGGGACCAGGATTCCACTATGTTAACCCATTGAGCCGCCATTGAGATATACCGTCCCTGCACACAATCACTTGTCCACATGTCCGTGGTTAGGTGGACTTTCCCAGTAACAGCATTGTTGAGAACACGGGTAATGTTGTGGGACACATGCTGGTGTAATGCCGGTACGGCACACCGGGAGAAATAGTGGCGACTGGGGACCGAGTACCTAGGGACAGCCGCCATCAGGTTGCGGAAAGTTTCCATCTCAACAAGCCTAAAAGGCAGCATTTCTAGTGCAAGCAGAAGAGAAATATTAGAATTGGGGACTGTGGGCTGAGGGGCATTGGCTGGGTATTTTCACTTGCGTTCCAAAGACTGGGTTATAGACAACTGAATGCTGTGGTGGGACAAGGACATGGACGCGCTTGCTGATGGTGCTGCTTGACTGTGGGCCACAACAGGTGCAGGGCTAGAAGCATCTTCACATGCACAGTGTACTGGGGATTGGCTTCTAAGCAAAACAGTGAAAGAAGCAGTGGTGTGACCAGCAGGCAGTGGTCCTGGAGCCTGGGGTTCGGCCCACAAAGTCGGGTGCTTTGCTTGCATGTGCCTGATCCTGCTGGTGGTGGTCAGGCTGGTTGTTTTGCTACCCCTGCTGATGCGGGCATGACAGGTGCTGCAAATGGCCTGTATGGGGTTATCGGCAGAGTCTTTAAAAAATAGCCAGACTCGGGAAGATCTCACAGGTGGAATGGCAACTTCACTCATGTTGGTGTTACGGGGAACGGATGCACGCCTTCTGTCTGTGGCCACACACTGCTTCCTGCCTGTTGGGGGGATATGTGTTGTGAATTCCGTTCTCGGGCTCCCTCCTGTGGTCGTGAATTGTACTTTGGTGAGTTCTGTTCTTGGACACCCTCTGGTGGCTTTGAGTGGAACTGCTGATCTGTGAGGTTGGCTTTCTCAGCTGCCCTCGTTTATTGCTTCTGCTCGCTTCCCTATTTAACTCTGCCCAGGTCGTTAGTCCATGCCAGCTGTCAATGTCTCAGTACTGGTTCAGATCTCTCTTGGAATTCTCAGATGACCTGACTACTCCAGCAGAAGCTAAGTCCTTGCTAATCATTTGCTGTTCATTGGTTTTTTGAATATATTTTTCAGTACATGTTATGTTTCAGTCCAGCCTGCTATTATGATATTTCCTTGCTAGCTGGAAGCTCTGGGGGTGCAGAGCTGCACCTCCACACCGTGAGTCGGTGTGGAGGTCTTTTTGCACACTCTGCGTTGGTTTTGTAGTTTTTAATACTGACCGCATAGTTCCCTTTCCTATCCTCTGTCTTTCTAGAGAAGATTCGGCCTCCTTTGCTAAAATCTGTTTCATTCCTGTGTTTGTCACTTCCCTCTTAACTCACAGTTAATATTTGTGGGGGGGCTACCTTTACTTTGGGGAATTTCTCTGAGGCAAGGTAGGCTACTATTTCTATCTTTAGGGGTAGTTAGCTCTTAGGCTGTGAAGAGGCATCTAGAGAGAGTTAGGTACGCTCCACGGCTATTTCTAGTGTGTGTGATAGGATTAGGGATTGCGGTCAGTAGAGTTACCACTTCCCTGAGCTTGTCCCAGGTTTTCTGTTTTAACCCATCAGGTCACTTCGGGTGCTCCTAACCACCAGGTCATAACAGTACAGCTGGCCAACAAAGTGTTAATGCATCGCAAAAGAGGGATAAGAGAAGTTCTGAGTCAATTTTTTTTTCTTTGCAGCCTGTTTTGTCTTTCTTTTCCCCTTAACCTCTGGGTGGTTCAGGACTCAGGTGTAGATATGGATATTCAAGGTTTGTCCTCTTGTGTGGATCAACTCACTGCTAGGGTACAGAGTATTCAAGATTATGTAGTTCAGAATCCGATGTTAGAGCCTAGAATTCCAATTCCTGATTTGTTTTCTGGGGATAGATCTAAATTTTTGAATTTCAAAAATAATTGCAGACTGTTTCTTGCTCTGAAACCCCGCTCCTCTGGTGATCCCATTCAGCAAGTAAAGATTATTATTTCTTTGTTGCGTGGTGACCCGCAAGACTGGGCATTCTCCCTTGAGACAGGAAATCCTGCATTGCTTAATGTGGATGCATTTTTTCTAGCGCTTGGATTGCTTTATGACGAACCTAATTCTGTGGATCAGGCAGAAAAGATCTTGCTGACTCTATGTCAGGGTCAGGATGAGGCAGAAGTATATTGCCAGAAGTTTAGAAAGTGGTCTGTGCTTACTCAATGGAATGAGTGTGCCCTGGCAGCAATTTTCAGAAAGGGTCTTTCTGAAGCCCTTAAGGATGTTATGGTGGGGTTCCCCACGCCTGCTGGTCTGAATGAGTCAATGTCTTTGGCCATTCAGGTTGATCGGCGTTTGCACGAGCGCAAAGTTGTGCACCATTTGGCGGTGTCCTCTGAGCGGAGGCCTGAGCCTATGCAATGTGATAGGACTTTGACCAGAGCTGAACGGCAAGAACACAGACGTCAGAATGGGCTGTGTTTTTACTGTGGTGACTCCTCTCATGCTGTCTCTGATTGTCCTAAGCGCACTAAGAGGTTCGCTAGGTCTGTCACCATTAGTACTTTGCAGCCTAAATTTCTCTTATCTGTTACTCTGATTTGCTCATTGTTGTCCTACTCTGTTATGGCATTTGTGGATTCGGGCGCTACTCTGAATTTGATGGACTTGGAGTTTGCCAGGCGCTGTGGTTTTTCCTTGGAGCCTTTGCAGAGTCCTATTCCCTTAAGGGGGATTGATGCTACGCCATTGGCCAAGAATAAACCTCAGTACTGGACTCAGCTGACCATGTACATGGCTCCCGCACATCAGGAAAATATCCGCTTTTTGGTGTTGCATAATTTGCATGATGTTGTCGTGTTGGGTTTGCCATGGTTACAGGTTCATAATCCAGTACTGGATTGGAAATCAATGTCTGTGTCTAGTTGGGGTTGTCAAGGGATACATGGTGATGTTCCTTTGATGTCAATTTCTTCTTCCACTCCTTCTGAAGTCCCTGAGTTTTTGTCGGATTACCAGGATGTATTTGATGAGCCCAAGTCCAGTGCCCTACCTCCTCATAGGGACTGTGATTGCGCTATTAATTTGATTCCTGGTAGTAAGTTCCCTAAGGGCCGACTGTTCAATTTATCTGTGCCTGAACATGCCGCTATGCGGAGTTATGTAAAGGAGTCCTTGGAGAAAGAGCATATTCGCCCGTCTTCGTCGCCGTTGGGAGCAGGGTTCTTTTTTGTGGCCAAGAAGGATGGCTCTCTGAGACCCTGTATAGATTACCACCTTCTCAATAAAATCACGGTTAAATTTCAGTACCCTTTGCCGCTGTTGTCTGATTTGTTTGCTCGGATTAAGGGGGCTAGTTGGTTTACCAAGATTGACCTTCGAGGGGCGTATAATCTTGTGCGTATTAAACAGGGCGATGAATGGAAAACAGCATTTAATACGCCCGAGGGCCATTTTGAGTAACTGGTGATGCCATTCGGGCTTTCTAATGCTCCATCTGTGTTTCAGTCCTTTATGCATGACATCTTCCGGAAGTATCTGGATAGGTTCATGATCGTATATTTGGATGATATTTTGGTCTTTTCGGATGATTGGGAGTCTCATGTAAGGCAGGTCAGGATGGTGTTCCAGGTCCTTCGTGCTAATGCGTTGTTTGTGAAGGGCTCTAAATGCCTCTTTGGTGTTCAGAAGGTTTCCTTTTTGGGCTTCATTTTTTCCCATTCTACTATCGAGATGGATCCTGTCAAAGTTCAGGCCATTTATGATTGGACTCAACCTACATCTGTGAAGAGTCTTCAGAAGTTCCTGGGCTTTGCTAATTTTTACCGTCGCTTCATCGCTAATTTTTCTAGTGTGGTTAAGCCTTTGACTGATTTGACAAAGAAAGGCGCTGATGTGGTGAATTGGTCCCCTGCGGCCGTTGAGGCCTTTCAGGAGCTTAAACGTCGTTTCACTTCGGCCCCTGTGTTGCGTCAGCCAGATGTTTTGCTCCCTTTTCAGGTCGAGGTTGATGCTTCTGAGATTGGGGCAGGGGCTGTTTTGTCTCAGAGAAGTTCTGATGGCTCCTTGATGAAGCCGTGTGCTTTCTTTTCTAGAAAGTTTTCACCTGCCGAGCGTAATTATGATGTCGGCAATCGGGAGTTGTTGGCTATGAAGTGGGCATTTGAGGAGTGGCGACATTGGCTTGAGGGAGCCAAACATCGTGTGGTGGTCCTGACTGATCACAAGAATCTGACTTACCTCGAGTCTGCCAAGCGGTTGAACCCTAGACAGGCTCGATGGTCACTGTTTTTCTCCCGTTTCGATTTTGTGGTCTCATACCTTCCGGGATCTAAGAATGTGAAGGCTGATGCCCTTTCTAGGAGTTTTTTGCCTGATTCTCCAGGAGTCCCTGAGCCAGCTGGTATTCTTAAAGAGGGGGTGATTCTGTCTGCCATCTCCCCTGATTTGCGGCGGGTGTTTCAGGAGTTTCAGGCTGATAGACCTGACCGCTGCCCAGTGGAGAAACTGTTTGTCCCTGATAGATGGACTAGTAGGGTTATTTCTGAGGTTCATTGTTCAATGTTGGCTGGTCATCCTGGGATTTTTGGTACCAGAGATTTGGTTGCCAGGTCCTTTTGGTGGCCTTCCTTGTCACGGGATGTGCGTTCTTTTGTGCAGTCCTGTGGGACTTGTGCTCGGGCCAAACCTTGCTGTTCTCGTGCCAGTGGGTTGCTTTTGCCTTTGCCTGTCCCGAAGAGGCCATGGACACATATTTCCATGGATTTTATTTCTGATCTTCCTGTCTCTCAAACGATGTCTGTCATCTGGGTGGTTTGTGATCGGTTTTCTAAGATGGTCCATTTGGTACCCTTGCCTAAATTGCCTTCCTCCTCTGATTTGGCTCCATTATTTTTTCAGCATGTGGTTCGTTTGCATGGCATTCCGGAGAACATTGTGTCGGACAGAGGTTCCCAGTTTGTTTCTAGGTTTTGGCGGTCCTTTTGTGCTAAGATGGGCATTGATTTGTCTTTTTCTTCAGCGTTCCATCCTCAGACAAATGGTCAAACCGAACGAACCAATCAGACCTTGGAAACCTATCTGAGATGCATTGTTTCTGCTGATCAGGATGATTGGGTGACCTTCTTGCCATTGGCCGAGTTCGCCCTTAATAATCGGGCTAGTTCTGCTACTTTGGTTTCGCCTTTTTTTTTGTAATTCTGGTTTTCATCCTCGTTTTTCTTCAGGGCAGGTTGAGTCTTCTGACTGTCCTGGTATGGATTCTGTGGTGGACAGGTTGCAACAAATTTGGACTCACGTGGTGGACAATTTGACGTTGTCTCAGGAGAAGGCGCAACGTTTTGCTAACCGCCGTCGCTGTGTTGGTCCCCGACTTCGTGTTGGGGATTTGGTTTGGTTGTCTTCTTGTTATGTTCCTATGAAGGTTTCTTCTCCTAAGTTCAAGCCTCGTTTCATTGGTCCTTATAAGATTTCTGAAATTATCAATCCTGTGTCGTTTCGTTTGGCCCTTCCAACTTCTTTTGCCATCCATAATGTGTTCCATAGGTCGTTGTTGCGGAGATATGTGGCGCCTATGGTTCCTTCCGTTGATCCTCCTGCTCCGGTGCTGGTTGAGGGGGAGTTGGAGTATGTGGTGGAGAAGATTTTAGATTCTCGTATTTCGAGACGGAAGCTGCAGTACCTGGTTAAATGGAAGGGCTATGGTCAGGAGGATAATTCCTGGGTTGTTGCCTCCGATGTCCATGCTGCCGATTTGGTTCGTGCCTTTCATTTGGCTCGTCCTGATCGGCCTGGGGGCTCTGGTGAGGGTTCGGTGACCCCTCCTCAAGGGGGGGTACTGTTGTGAATTCCGTTCTTGGGCTCCCTCCTGTGGTCGTGAATTGTACTTTGGTGAGTTCTGTTCTTGGACACCCTCTGGTGGCTTTGAGTGGAACTGCTGATCTGTGAGGTTGGCTTTCTCAGCTGCCCTCGTTTATTGCTTCTGCTCGCTTCCCTATTTAACTCTGCCCAGGTCGTTAGTCCATGCCAGCTGTCAATGTCTCAGTACTGGTTCAGATCTCTCTTGGAATTCTCAGATGACCTGACTACTCCAGCAGAAGCTAAGTCCTTGCTAATCATTTGCTGTTCATTGGTTTTTTGAATATATTTTTCAGTACATGTTATGTTTCAGTCCTGCCTGCTATTATGATATTTCCTTGCTAGCTGGAAGCTCTGGGGGTGCAGAGCTGCACCTCCACACCGTGAGTCGGTGTGGAGGTCTTTTTGCACACTCTGCGTTGGTTTTATAGTTTTTAATACTGACCGCATAGTTCCCTTTCCTATCCTCTGTCTTTCTAGATAAGATTCTGCCTCCTTTGCTAAAATCTGTTTAATTCCTGTGTTTGTCACTTCCCTCTTAACTCACAGTTAATATTTGTGGGGGGGCTACCTTTACTTTGGGGAATTTCTCTGAGGCAAGGTAGGCTACTATTTCTATCTTTAGGGGTAGTTAGCTCTTAGGCTGTGAAGAGGCGTCTAGGGAGAGTTAGGTACGCTCCACGGTTATTTCTAGTGTGTGTGATAGGATTAGGGATTGCGGTCAGTAGAGTTACCACTTCCCTGAGCTTGTCCCAGGTTTTCTGTTTTAACCATCAGGTCACTTCGGGTGCTCCTAACCACCAGGTCATAACAGATATGCCTCCTTCCCCATTTGTGCTGCTGTCCTCGCTGTGCATGTCCTCCTGCCAGGTTGCGTCAGTCACTATGTCATCCACCACCTCATCTTCCACATCCGCACCCTGCTCCTCCTCCTGACTTTCTGGCAATTGTGTGTCATCATCATCCACCTCTTGTGACACTTTCCCACCATCGCCTTCGTGTGACCAGGGCTGGTCAAAGCATTGGGCAGCTCTACATGCGATCTCATCTTTCTCCACTTCAAGTTGACCACCAGAGATTTCTGAATCTTGAAATGGAAAACTGAACAGCTCTTCAGCATGTCCAAGTGTGGGATCAGTTGTCTCAGGGCACTCGGCATGGTGGGAGGAAGGAGGATCAGGGTGAGAAATGACCGTGTGGAAGACAAGGTGGTGGTGGCTAAGTGACTGGAAGCATTATCCGCTATCCAACCAACAACCGTTTCACACTGCTCTGGCTTCAATAGTGGTGTGCTGCGGTCCCCTAGAAACTGGGACAGGAAGGTCGAACGAGAAGATGTGGGTCTTTGTTGTTGCCCACTTTCACCTTGCCTACGGCCTCGTCCTCTGGATGCACCATCAGCATCACGTCCACTTCCCTTGCTTTTGCCCCTTGCCTTAACCATTTTAAATGGACTACTGCACTATTTCAAATGCTCAACACAAATGTCTTTATTAGTAGCGAAATATTATGTGATCAGAATGCCTGTAAATCTACTATTTTTCAAACCCAAACACCAGGCAGGCCTCAGCCCTGTATTAAATTTTTTTTTTTTAAAGTTAATTTATGCAAAATAATGCTATATAGAATTTGAGTATCACACAGTCAAAAAATAAGTACACCGACCTACAATGTCCAAACTTGGATCAGAGATATATGAGGGCTCTCACAGTAATACCACAATGGCAAATCTGTGGCCTTTGAACTTTTTTTTATGCAAAATAGTGCTGTATAGAATTTGAGTATCACACAGCCAAAAAATAAGTATAACCGGCCTACAATGCCCTAACTTGGAGCAGAGATATTTGAGAGCTCTCACAGAAATACCGCACTGGCAAATCTGTGGCCTTTGAATTAATTTGATGCGAAATAGTGCTGAACAGAATTTGAGTATCACACAGCCAAAAAATAAGGACACCGGCCTCCAATGCCCAAACTTGAAGCACAGAGATATATGACGGCTGTAACAGAAATACCACACTGGCAAATCTGTGGCCTTGGAATTTTTTTGGATGCTAAATAGCGCTGTATAGAATTTGAGTATCACAGCCACAAAGTAAGTACACCGTCCTCCAATGCCCAAACTTAGAGCACTGAGATATATGACGGCTGCAACGGAAATGCCACACTGGCAAATCTGTGGCCTTTGAAATTTTTTGGATGCTAAATAGCGCTGTATAGAATTTGAGTATCACACAGCCACAAAGTAAGTACACCGTCCTCCAGTGCCCAAACTTAAAGCACAGAGATCTATGACGGCTGTAGCGGAAATACCACACTGGCAAATCTGTGGCCTTTGAAATTTTTTGGATGCTAAATAGCGCTGTATAGAATTTGAGTATCACACAGCCACAAAATAAGTACACCGGCCTCCAATGACCAAACTTGGAGCACAGAGATATATGAGGCCTTTTTCGGTGAATTTAAAACACCAAAAAAAAAAGGGGGCACAAGGGTAGCACACACAACTATGCTACGTATGCCTGACAAACTATCACTTTTCAACAGGCCTCAGTCTGACAGAACAGACTGTATATTTTTTTTTTTTGGGGGGAAAATTTGTGGAAATAAAAAAATGTATATAGACAGTAAATAAGCTGCAGCAGCAGGCAGTTATGGAGCTTTGGGAAGGATGCAGTGGGAGCAATGGACGCAAATGCAGTGCCTGCAGGCCTTGCACTGATGTGGATATGCTGTGTCCTGCCTGCCTAGCGCTGCAATATTGGGACCCATGAATTAGCCCTAGAAAGGAATGTTGGTTTCTCAGAAGTTGTGGATGAAGAGTTGCAGACCTACACTAACTCTAAAAACATGATTCTTACCCTATCTCGGCAGCAGCTGTCCCTACTCTCGCTGAAACAGGAACAGAATGCTGCAAGCAGGGCGGCGCCTGGTCTCTTATACTCGGGATGATCCTGTACGGCCCAGCTAATCACTGCACGACCACAACAAAGATGGCTGCGGAGTTTCATGGCCTGGCAGACAATCCCTGTGCCGTGATTGGGTCTCTAAAGTCCGCCAAAACTGCTGGGTGGAGACTGCAGTTACCGCCGAATAATCCTGGAAATGCACAGCGAGTACCCCGAGTACCCCGATACTCGGGCGAGTAACGAATAGTGGCGAGCACGTTCGTTCATCACTAGTTCCAACGCTTGGGGACATCACATAATACTCGGTGAGCCAGAAGCTGAAAATGCTGCTGAAGCACAGCAAGGGCGGCGGAAGATGTAGCTGACTTTCTAAAATGAGCACGCAGGTGATATACTTTGACAAGCATATCCAGCAGCTCTGAGTAGCTTTTGAGAAAGGGTTGAACAATGAGGTTAAGCACATGGGCCAGGCATCGTACATGTGGGAGCTCGCCTCACCTCAGAGCTGCCACCAGGTCCCGGCCATTGTCTCTAACACGACCATGCCTGGCTGTAGGTTCAGCGGTGTCAGCCACAGATCTGCCTGCTCTTACAGAGCTGTCCACAACTACAGCATTGTGTAGTTTGTCACCTAAGCATATTAGCTTCGGTGGTTCCAGCTTGTGACTGATGTAATTTCAGAGATGAAGGCTGAAGAGGGGGAGGAGGTGCAGGAGCTGCAGACTGTGGGGGCAACCCTGATTGACATACGGCCCGCAATCCTCGGTGTTGGGAAGACTTGTTCCATCCCAAGGTCCGACTGGGTCCCGGCTTTCATTATGTTAACCCAAGTGTGCTGTCAGCAAGATGTACCATCCATGCCCACACGCACTTGTCCACATGTCCATGGTTAGGTGGGCTTTCCCAGCTACAGCTTTGTTGAGGGCACAGCTAATGTTGTGGAACACATGCTTGAGTAATGCGGGGACGGCACACCGGGAGAAATGGTGGCGGCTGGGGATGAAATACCTTGGGATGGTCACCGCCATCGGGTTGCGGAAAGCTTCTGTCTCCACGAGCCTAAAAGTTAACATTTTTTCTGTTGTGTTGGTGTTAAGGGGGACGTTTGCCCATCTTCTGTCTGCGGCCACCACATTGCTTTTTCCTGCCTTTTGGGGTGCTATGCCTCCCTCCCCCTGTGTGTTGCTGTCCTCACTCTGCATGTCCTCCTGCCAGCTTGGGTTAGTTACTATATCACCCACCACCTCATCTTCCAGTTCCACACCCTGGTCCTCCTCCTGACTTTCTGACAATTGTGTCTCATCATAATCCACCTCTTGTGACACATTCCCACCGTCGCATTTGTGTGAACATGGTTGCTTAAATATTTTGGCACTGCTACATGTGATCTCTTCCCCCGCTTCAAGTGCAGTGGGAGAGAGGCCCAAATCTCTAAATGGACAAGTGAATAGCTCTTCAGAGTGTCCAAGTGTGGGATCAGTTGTCTCCGGGTGTTCTGCATGGTGGGAGGAAGGTGGATCAGGGAGAGGAATATGTGTTCCAGACTCACGGCTACTGAGACTTAACCGTGTGGAAGTCAGGGTGTTGGTGGTGGCGGCAAAGTGATTGAAAGCATTATCCTCTATTCAACCAACAACCTTTTGACACTGCTCTCGGTTCAATAGTGGTGTGTTGCTGCGGTCCCCTAGTAATTGGGACAGGAAGGTCAGGCGAGAAGATGTGGGTGTTTGTTGTGGCACAATTTCAGCTTGCCCACGGCCTTGGCCTCTGCATGCACCATTACCATCACATCCACTTCCCCGTCCTTTGGCACGAGCCTTGCCCATTTTAAATGGACTACAATATTTTGCACGTTCACTAAAAATGACTGACTTTGGAGCGAACTTATACGTGATCCGTGTGCGGGAAAACCACAGTTTAAAATATCTGGCCTGTAGGTGACACCTTTTTTTTGTAAGCAAACTGGTGTCAAGAACTAGACTAAGACACAACATCAACAGTTCAATGGAGCCCTCAAATGCTTTTTAGCTCACAGATAGGTGAGCCGTGTGACGGAGATACCCCACTTATCCCCACATAGTGGTTACAATTCTGACCACTGTCATTTTATGAGGTAATAACTCTGGAATGCTTCATCGGATTCTGGTGATTCTGAGATGGTTTTCTTGTGACATATTGTACTTTATGATAGTGGTAAAATTTGCCTTGCGTTTAGCAAAATTTTTTAAATTTCGCAATTTTCAAACTTTTAATTTTTATGCACTTAGATAAGAGAGTCATGTCACAAAAAATAGTTAATAAATAACATTTCCCACATGTCTACTTTACGTCAGCACAATTTTGGGACCAAATTTTTTTTGTTAGGAAGTTATTAGGGTATGTTTCCACGGTCAGGAAACGCTGCTTTTTTGACGCTGCGCAGCGCTGCAGCGTCAAACAAGCAGCGTCCAGATGTTCCTGCATAGTGGAGGGGATTTTATGAAATCCCGT
Source organism: Ranitomeya variabilis (assembly GCF_051348905.1). Taxonomy (NCBI): domain Eukaryota; kingdom Metazoa; phylum Chordata; class Amphibia; order Anura; family Dendrobatidae; genus Ranitomeya; species Ranitomeya variabilis. The sequence goes on from NC_135232.1 coordinate 769,927,287, forward strand.
CTCCACTATGCGTGGAAACCCGCACGCGGCGGCCCTGCGACTCCGGACATGCTGCGCATCTTCTCAGACCGCAGCATGCCCGTACACCTTGCGGGGACGCAGCGTCCCCGCAAGGCATATCACAGGGCCCTATGGGAGAGAGCGATCATCCCGGATGTGAAGAGTTAACACATCCGGCATGATCGCGTCCCATTAAGGGGGCGGGGCTTAGCGCCGAGCGGCTTCGCCGCTGTGGCGATACCGGCCCCCATCCGTACCGTGGAGACATACCCTAAGGGTTAAAAGATGGCCAGTGATTTTTCATTTTTTCAACAAATTTTACATAACCTTTTTTTTAGAGACCACCTCACATTTGGAGTCATTTTGAGGGGTCTATATGAAAGAAAATACCCAGAAGTGACACCATTCTAAAAACTGCACCCCTCAGGGTGTGCAAAACCATATTCAAAAAGTTTATTAACCCTTCAGATGCTTCACAAGAATGAGTGGAATGTGGAAGGAAAAAATAAACATTTACTTTTCTTTCACAACAATTTTCCTTTAGACCTAATTTTTTTTACTTTCGCAAGGGTGACAGGAGAAAATGTACTATAGATTTTATTTTTCAATTACTCCTGAGCATGCTGATACCCCATATGTGGGGGAAATCCACTGTTTGGGCACATAGCAAGACTCAGAAGGGAAGAAGGGCCATTTGACTTTTTGACTGTAAAATATGCTGGAATAATTAGACGTTGCCATGATGCGTTTGGAGAGCCCCTGATGTGCCTAAACAGTGGAAACCCCCAACATGGGACACCATTTTGGAAACTAGATCCCTTAGGGAACTTATCTAAATGTGTATTGATCACCTTGAACCCACAGGTGCTTCACAGAAATTTATAACGTAGAGCTGTGGAAATAAAAATTAATATTTTTTTCCCAAATAAATATTTTTAGCTCCATATTTTGCATTTTCATTAGGGTAACAGGAGAAATTGCTCCATACAGTTTGTTGCGCAATTTCTCCTGAGCATGCCGATACTACATATGTGGGGGAATACTACTGTTTGGGTGCATGGCAGGGCTCAGAAGGGAAGGAGTGCCATTTGACTATTTGAATGTAAAATATGCTGGAATACTCATAATTAGAGGTTGTCATGTCGCGCCTGGAGAGCTCCTGATGTGCCTAAACAGTGGAAATCCCCAACAACTGACACCATTTTGGAAACTAGACCCCTTAGGGAACTTTTCTAGATGTGTATTGAGCACGTAGAACCCACAGGTGCTTCACAGACGTTTATAATGTAGAACCGTAGAAATAAAAAAATAACATTTTTCACAATTAAATCATTTTAGCTCCATATGTTGCATTTTCATAAGGGTAAAAGGTGAAATTGCTCCATACAATGTGTTGTGCAATTTCTCTTGAGCACACCGATACCCCATATGTGGGGGAATACTCATGTTTAAGAGCACGGCAGGGCTTGGAAAGGAAGGAGCGTCATTTGACTTTTGGAAAGCAAAATTGGCTGAAATCGATAGTGGATACCATGTTGCATTTAGAGAGCCCCTGACATGCCAAAACAGTGGAAACCCCCAACAAGTGACCACATTTTGGAAATTAGACCCCTCAAGGAATTTATCTAGATGTCTGATGATCACCTTGAACCTCCAGGGGCTTCACAGAATTTTAAAATATTGAGCAGTCAAAAAAAAAACTTTTTTACCACAAAAATGCTATTTTGGCCCCCATTTTTTTATTTTCATAATGGTAGCAATAAAAAATGGACCACAAAGTTTGTTGTTTAATTTCTCCTGAGTATGACGATACCCAGTATGTTGTGGAAAACTACTGTCTGGGAGCACGGCAGGGCACGAAAGGGAAAGAGCGCCATATTACGGTGCAGGTTTTGCTGCATTGGTTTGAGGGGGCCATGTCACATTGGCAGAGCCCCTGAGGTGCCAGAACAGCAGAAACCCCCATAAGTGACCCTATTTTCCAAACTACCCCTCTCAATGAATTCATCTAGGGGTGCAGTGATCATATTGACACCACAAGTGTGTCATAGAATTTGATACCATTGGGCAGTAAAAAAAAATAATTACATTTTTACCACAAAAAAAATGTTTTAGCCCCAGATTTCCATTGTCACACTGGGAAATGGGTAAAATGGTGCCAAAATGGGTTACACAATTTCTTCTGAACTTGGCAATATCCAATATGTGGCTATACAATACTGCTTAGCCATGCAGCAAAATTGTGTCAATAACTAGGATAAATATATCAGTGTATAACGTGTCACAGCTGTAGTGGTGCTCAAAAGAAGGTTCCCACACCAGAATAATGATGAAATAAATTTTGGCACTCAACTTGTGGAATGACATAAGTTTTATTGGCAGTCATTAGTAAACGTTTCGGTCAATACAGCGGACCTTCCTCAGTACACTGTAAAAGTTCAGATACTAAATAGATGTACAATCAATAATCTTAAGGGTAACAATCACAATCCTAACAGCATGAAACTAATGCAGCAAAATTGTGCAGAGATGGTGAGGTATGGGAAAAGGAAACGGGAAGAAGGGAGGGGGAGGAATGGATGGCAGAGAGATAATGGGATAATGGGATAAAAATGAAAAGTGAGAAAAATAAGATCATACCCCATTGCAGTACATGAAAAAAATTGGTAAAGGGTATGTAGCTCATACCATGGATCGAAGAGGGTCCTAAAGTGAAACCTAGAGAATAGCAGTATCATAAGATTACTAGAAGGTATCAAAAAGGTATCTACAAGGGTAATGTATGGATGAGAGGACCAACCTATAGCTTAGTATTGGTCAGGGGTGACTCAATATAATGGTCCAATCTTGATCCCCTGTAGAGTGTGAGGATTTATGTCTATAACAGAATAAAGAACGGAGAAATGAAAAATGAGGTAAAAAAGTGGCCATATAATGAATCAAATACCATTGATTCGTTTGTTAATGGCAAGGTTGGCTTTATGTGCCTATGAAGTGGGACCTACAGAATGGTAAAGAAATACTATAAATATAAAGTGAACGATGAAAATGGTATAAATATAAAAGAACATACATATACATACCCTATGTTTCTTTATGTGTCTCTAGGATCTGTGTAATGTACCAATTTAGTATCCCCACTATCTGTGTACAAAATATAGTGTGTGTCACTGAAAGGTAATTGCCCTATTACAAGAGAGAAACTAATGTGAATCCCTTACCGGTGGTGGGTAGCTGTGTCACCTGCCAGATGGGAATGTGGTGTCGGCCGCCATTTCCAGGGCTGTGGGAGCATGTGTTAGTATGTTATTTATGGGCTGGGGGTGGGAACAATGTCCCATCTGTGTACCGGAAGTGCGTCACCGGAAGTGACGTCACACCAAGTCCGTGTTGCTCTATGCGTTCCATGAGAGACAGGAAGAGGTACGGCGGTGCGTTCCACCGCCATATATCATAAGTATCACAATGGAATCAGATAGAATGAGTGGAAATCGTGTGTGAACACCTATAACTATCCTAAGATAGTGTTTATGATGCTTGGAAACAATGTAAGGGCAAAAGACAAAAAGGCAGTGGGTAAAAAATAAAATGGAGGGTGAGGCATGGGGTAGGGATGGGGATCCAGGAGGAAGAAGGATCAGGAGGTGAAAAATTGCCTGACATCAATTTAATATATGTGACTCTGTAAAGATAAAATAGCGTGTCAATGTATGCATATATACAGAACTAATGCATATTATAAGAACTAATCATTAAAGCCTCATGTATGTATCTTTAATGGGTTGTGATGTCTCCCCAATGTAAACGAGACCACAAGGACACTTTATGGAATAAGTCACTTGTGACGTGTCACCGGTACTGTAATCCCTAATCTTGTACTGTTTCCCGGAGTGTGGAAGGTTAGAATGATCACCCTTCAAGACATTACCACATTGGTTGCAATGTAAGCAAAGGTACGTACCCGTCTTAGGGAGACATAGGAATCTCTGTGTAGAGAGTCGTGGGCCCGAGCCGAGATCTGCTTTTATGAGAGTGTCTCGAATATTTCGAGGATGTTTGTAACTCGTAACAAGGCAAAAAATTCTGTTGGAATTCCAGTATTTCAGGATGTGCCACTTTCAAGAGGTTCCAATGTTTCCTGATGGTGTGATGGAGGATGTGGACATACCGGTGAAATGTGTGGACAAAAGGGACCTGTCCTGTGACAGGTTGTCTGGGACACGTGGACGGTTCTAGAGAATTATGTAGTAGCTCTGGAGGGTAACACCGTTCCCTAAATTTATGATAAATCTCATTTTTTCTTTCCTTATTTCTGGTAGGGTCTGTGACCATGCATTCTATCCTCTGAAATTGAGAGCGGGGTATGGACTTCTTAGTGGATGCAGGATGTAGACTCTGATAGTGAAGCAGACTATTACGGTCTGTGGGTTTAACATAGAGATCTGTGCTGAGAACACCGTTATCATCTTTTAACACCATAGTATCTAAAAAACTAAGATGGATATAGGAGACAGAATGGAATCTGTGGCAGCTATAATAGGTCGGCCAGGGGGTTGTCTAGGCTCTTATGCACCTTGGGAAGCATATAAAAGCCAGGTGTGACGGGATTAGTCTTTGTTAGGAATTCTTTTGTTTTGGAGTCAATAACTCCTGATTCTAGATAGGTATTGAGGATGGCGGTTATGGAGTTACTGATGTCTTTCGTTGGGTCACTCATTACTCAATTTGATGTACACTGAATTATCTCCCAGTTGACGATGGGCTTCCTTGATGTAATTTGCCTTATCCATGACCACTATGGCTCCGCCTTTATCGGCGGGTTTGATGATAATATTGTTGTCACTACGTAAGGACTCTAAGGCCTGAAAATCTAGACTCATAAGATTAGGGGGAAAAATGTAGCTTACCATTATCTGTATCATGACAGAGTTTGAGAAAGGCATTCTCAATAAACTCAATGAAAGATTCTACCGCATGGGACCCTGGTGGTGGTCTGTACGAGTTTTCATTATGGAGGCCTAGTTCGCCAATAGAGATTAAGGATCGATTCATAGGAGGGGTAGGGTCCCGTGAATGGTCCTTTCCAGCAAAATGTGTTAACAGTCTTATGCGGCGGAAGAACCGTTATAGTTCCATACCAAGTCCTAAAGAACTGAATTTGAAGGAGGGACAGAAGGATAATCCCTTCTGAAGCAGATTTTGTTCTGCCTTGTTACAAACATCCTCGGAATATTCGAGACACTCTCATTAAAGCAGATATTGGCTCGGGCCCACGACTCTCTACACAGAGATTCCTATCTCTCCCTAAGACGGGTACTTACCCTTTCTTACATTGTAAGCAGTGTGGTAATGTCCTGAAGGGAGATAATTTTTACCATCCACACTCTGGGAAACAGTACAAGATTAGGGATTACAGTACCTGTACAGAAAAAATAAAATCATTCAGCTCGCCTTTATGATGGTATTCTCACAGCCCATGAAAAATTTGATCTGAGCACGGAAAAGTCTCTGCTTGACGCCAGATACTTGTGCATGAAAATGAAGGTATCCAGCTCAGGAAATAAAATCAAAAGTCTTTATTTGGACAAATTTAAAAAGTAAGCTGCTTGACAAACCAGTGCATACTGGAGGAAGGAATGTCTTGAATAACTGGACGAGTTTCGAACACGTATAGTGCTCTTAGTCTTCAATTTCACTGAATAGACTTGTTTGGGCTAAAGAACACAAGGAATGGACATTAGACCAATGGAAATCTGTGCTTTGGTCTGATGAGTCCAAATTTGAGATCTTTGGTTCCAACAACCGTGCCTTTGTGCGACGCAGAAAAGGTAAACGGATGGACTCTACATGCCTGGTTCCCACTGTGAAGCATGGAGGAGGAGGTGTGATGGTGAAGGGGTGCTTTGCTGGTGACACTGTTGGGGATTTATTCAAAATTGAAGGCATGCTGAACCAGCATGGCTACAACAGCATCTTGCAGCGGCATGCTATTCCATCCGGTTCGCGTTTAGTTGGACCATCATTTATTTTTCAACAGGACAATGACTCCAAACACACCTCCAGGCTGTGTAAGGGCTATTTGACCAAGAAGGAGAGTGATGGGGTTCTACACCAGATGACCTGGCCTCCACAGTCACCAGACCTGAACCCAATCGAGATGGTTTGGGGTGAGTGAAGGTAAAAGGGCCAACAAGTGCTAAGCATCTCTGGGAACTCCTTCAATGTAGTTAGAAGACCATTCCCGGTGAATGTTTTACAATACCACAAAAATGGCAGAATTTTATGTGCACTCAGATGTGTTCGCTGGCCCGGCCAAACTTCTGTTTTAAAAAGCTGTCTTGGTGGGGGTCGTATCCGGCTTACATAGCCTCGAGGATAATGTCTTGTCTTCCCACAGTTAAAACACATAAGCCCCCATAGGCCCCAAGGGATCTCATTCCCTGGCGGGATCCTCCATCACTCTTGTCTTTATTTTGGGGCGCTCCTCTCAGTGGCTCTTGAACTGGAACAGGGTCTCTCCTGAAGCTGGACCATTCAGTCTGCATCTCTTGTATCTCTTTCTGGATCTCTCAGGCTCATTCTGGCTCTGCTGCATGTGGGGTAGGCACTTCACTGCTCTGGACCATCTTTGCTAAGGCCGCCACCCCCTTTTCCTGCTCTCTTACGTGCGCCTCTGCTCCCAACTCTAAGAAGGTCATGTGTGGGCTAGCGCGCAAGTGTTCTCGCAATGCCTGCTTAAGCGGTGCGTCCTAAGACCCGACACTAGTGTTGAGCATTCCGATACTGCAAATATCGGGTATCGGCCAATATTTGCTGTATCGGAATTCCGATACCGAGTTCCGATATTTTTGCGATATTGGAAATCGGAATCGGAAGTGTGCGGTGCGTATGGTTCCCAGGGTCTGAGGAGAGGAGACTCTCCTTCAGGCCCTGGGATCCATATTCATGTAAAAAATAAATAATAAAAATAAAAAATATTGATATACTCACCCCTCCGGCGGACCCTGGCTCTTAGCGGTGCCTCCGTTCCTAAGAATGCAGGGAGTGAAGGACCTTCGATGACGTCACGGCTTGTGATTGGTCGCGTGAGCGGTCACATGAGCGGTCACGCAACCAATCACAAGCCACGACGTCATCGAAGGTCCTTCACTCTGCATTCTTAGGAACGGAGGCAGACGCTTGGACCGGTGAGAACCGGGGCCGTCGGAGGGGTGAGTATATCAATATTTTTTATTTTTATTCTTTATTTTATACATGAATATGGATCCCAGGGCCTGAAGGAGAGTTTCATCTCCTTCAGACCCTGGGAATCATTCCGATATTTTGTGTCCCATTGATATGCATTGGTATCGGGTATCGGCGATATCCGATATTTTTTGGATATTGGCCGATCCAATCCGATACCGATACATTTGCATATCGGAAGGTATCGCTCAACACTACCCGACACAAATTGATCCCTCAAAATTCTATCAGGAGGCCCCACTCCCATGGTTCTCACATCTTCCCTTTTAGTAATGTGCACATGCACCTCCTGCAAAGTGTCAATATATTGCGTCACCGTCTCTTCTTCCCACTGAACACGACCAAATAACCAAATGCGCAACTCTCCAACATCAGTGGGATCCCTATGCATCTCTTCCAAAATCTGTACCACCTTCTCCAACATATGTATCCAGCTCATGTGAAGGGCAGAATCTTATAGAATACTGGGCCTCTCCCTCTATTGTCATTAACCCCATCTCTGCCTGCAGCGCAGGAGCCACGGGGTGCATCCGCAGCATGCTTTTGACCCTTTCAGTCCAATTTCACAACATTATGTTGTCTCCCAGTGAACTTTGTGAGGTTGCTAAGCATTGCCCTGAATGGCAAACTGGACCTGGTGGTACCCAAAGTAGACTGGTTTGCAGTGTCTGTGTCCACAGACTGTATTCTGCCGACTACACCAAGTGTAACACACAGGTACTTGAATGCAGTGATAAAAACATGCAGAGCAGGGGTTATCTGTGGTTTAATTGTACAATAGGGGTGTACTCCTCGCATGGACTCAACAGGGAGAAAGGAAAGCAAAACAGAACAATATAACAGTTATTTAACTATACAGTCTTTTGTTAACAGATTCTCTTATTGTGACTCCGCTGTCTGTCACTCTCTCTGAGGGTCCGGAGGGTGATGGGATGCCAGACAAGGTCGGCTAGTCCACTTAACTGTGGAGCAGAAAGATAGAGCTCTCTGCAAGAATCCACTCGGCACGTGTCTCTCTGAGCAGATGCCATCACCTGAATGGCTGCTCTGCAATGCTCTGCCCTGTGTTCCTCAATGCTCTACCTGGCATGCGCCCCACTGTGTGCCAGCTGGGGCCTGAAAATCAGTGCTGTGATTCTCTGTCTTGTGCACGTTCCTCTGCGCATCTGCCGATATGGGTGAGTCTCTTTGTTGCAGCTGTCATGTCTCTGCACGCTGCGGCCTACCCCTCTCCTTGTTTGCAGCAGCGGTTCACTCCTGCTCAGCATTCTGTCGGGAAGCCCCCTTCAGTTTCCGTGTAACTCCTTTAACCTCACTTTGCCTAGCCATGCCCTCTTCACCCTGGTTACTGGTTCACTCTGTCTGCAATCTCGTTCCTCCAGGAACAGGAGGTTTGGCCCCAGCAGTTCTGAACCCAGCGCTTCAGCAGCCCTGGCAGCTTGGTCCTTCCTTCTACAGGGCTAAAGCTAGGGTTAGGGATGGGCTAAAGCTAGGATTAGAGTTGGAGCTAAATCTAGGGTTAGGGTTGGGGCTAAAGCTAGGGTTAGGGTTCGGCTAAAGCTTGGGTTAGGGTTGGGGTAAAGCTAGGGTTAGGGTTGGGACTAAAGCTAGGGTTAGGGTTGGGGCTAAAGCTAGAGTTAGGGTTGGGGCTAAAGTTAGGGTTGGGCTAAAGTTAGGGTTGTTTATGAGCAGATTGGGATTTTAAAACTTAACCTTTATTAACTATTAAAAACCTTATATATAGAAAAAGTGCATAAAGTGCTTGTGCAAATATAAATGATGCAAATAAAATTACAAGATGCAAAATGCAGCCATATGCTCTACAATACTAACAGCGAGAGCTTGCCATAATTAGTGATTCTAAGTTCTCTGTATAGTCTGTTTATACCACTTTGACAAAGTACTTAAATGTAACTAGCGATCCCAATTCTCAGTTGTGGGTTGCCTGTTTATATATTCAGCATATTTCATATCATCACAGTTAAACAATATCCTCTTATGCAACCGTGATATGCATTTCCATATGCATATAACAATAGATTTTGTCCTAGGGAGACAATAAATGCTGTTCATTCCCCAGGAATCATATATGTTGCCAGTAATGGACTGGACAGCGGTATTATTGTTGCAGCAAACTATATAGGTACCATACAACACGGGACTACTAGTTTGTTGTCCCATTCTTATTCTCAACAGTTTTGCTCACTAGACGGAATATGTAGTATACATCTATGCCCTCCATACAGATTCAATTAGGACATATGTTCTGTCTATTCTCGTAGTAAGTCCCAAACAATGTTATCAGTATTAAGGCCCCGTCTCACATAGCGAGATCGCTAGCGAGATCGCTGCTGAGTCACAAGTTTTGTGACGCAACAGCGACCTCAGTAGCGATCTCGCTATGTGTGACAAGTACCAGCGACCAGGCCCCTGCTGTGAGATCGCTGGTTGTGTCGGAATGGCCTGGACCTTTTTTTGGTCGTTGAGGTCCCGCTGACATCGCTGAATCGGTGTGTGTGACACGGATTCAGCGATGTCTTCACTGGTAACCAGGGTAAACATCGGGTTACTAAGCGCAGGGCCGCGCTTAGTAACCCGATGTTTACCCTGGTTACCAGCGTAAAAGTAAAAAAACAAACACTACATACTCACATTCCGGTGTCTGTCCCCCGGCGTTCTGCTTCTCTGCACTGTGAGCGCCAGCCAGCCGGAAAACACAGCACAGCGGTGACGTCACCGCTCTGCTTTCCGGCCGCTGTGCTTACACAGTGCAGAGAAGCAGAACGCCGGGGGACAGACACCGGAATGTAAGTATGCAGTGTTTGTTTTTTTTTACTTTTACGCTGGTAACCAGGGTAAACATCGGGTTACTAAGCGCGGCCCTGCGCTTAGTAACCCGATGTTTACCCTGGTTACCTGGGGACCTCGGCATCGTTGGTCGCTGGAGAGCGGTCTGTGTGACAGCTCCCCAGCGACCACACAGCGACAAAACAGCGACGCTGCAGCGATCAGCATCGTTGTCTGTATCGCTGCAGCGTCGCTGTGTGTGACGGGGCCTTTATACTCATCTGAAGGACCAGGAATAGCCACCGATTCCTGCAGCCGAGTTCAGGGGGTCCCAGACTTAGCGATGTATGTGGCCCATTGCCTCACCAGGTGGCCTCTTTTAAGAATAGTGTCTCCCACAAATTTGTTAAAAGTTTTGTGTGACACCACTCTCTGATTTAACGGTACAAAAATTAAAATTTTGAAAATGTTTAATTTTCAAAATTTTTTACAAATTTCTGTTTCTTTTATAAATAAATGCAAGTTAGATATCGAAGACATTCTACCATTAACATAAAGTATAATGTCACGAAAAAAATATTTCAGAAATAGTGGGATTCACTGAAATGTTCTAGAGCTATAACCTCATAAAGTGACAGTGGTCAGAATTGTAAAAATTGGCTTGTTATTAAGTACCAAATTGGCTCTGTCACTAAGGTGTTAAAGATTACTTTATTTGTATTTATGTTAGATGCATTAAAAAGGTTGTCCAAGTTTGTGATGAGTTTGCAGTCATTCTGTGTGACTGAAGACTTCTGAATTCTCACAGCGTGCACTGCACACTGTCAGGATTTTCTGGTGTTGGCCGATAAGATTTGCATACATGCTGTGACTTGCATATATGCAGTCATGTTTATTGAGTGAAGCTGAACACATCTAGCTGGAATGTGGCCGGAAATATGCAAATTGCATACTTGTGGTTACATAACCTTCTGCTTGACAGGGTGCAGTTCACGCACACTCTGAGAATTCAAAACTCTGCAGTCAGCTAGAATGATTGCAGACTTTCATCACAAATCTGGACAACCCCTAATTTTAACATTGAGCACTGTAGTATGCCCAGTCCTAGCAGCGTGTAATATACTCACTGTCAGTATTTGGCTCTACTTGCTTGTTCTAGCAGTCATCACATAATCACTCATATGCGATTTTCATACTTCCTGGTTCTCTCAGTGAAGCAGGGGCTGTAGTATTTCACTGAACATTGAGAGAATCTAAAAAGTAACTCGTTGGCATGTGAATGTACGCATGCAAATCGCATATAAGTGCTCACAGTGACATGACAACTTCTCATACCGCTTGAGCGGGGGGAAGGGTGAGGGGAGCCAAAATGAATTCTTGACCTTGGTGCTGGAAAACGTTTGTCATTCAAAAAACATGGAAACATGTATATTTTAACAAGCATCATAAATTAAAAGTACCATTATAAGCCTATGGATCCGTGAAGCTCACAGATAGCATCGGTGTACAATTTTATGCGTTCCTGAATGAACACGAACATCTTAATGAGGCCGCAGCAAGTGCTATTTTTGTCCCATTGTTTCAGAAAATAATATAAATGACCTGTCACTGGCTCTATAGCAATAGGTATCTGCTTCAACATATTGACTAAATGAAATATATCTGACGTCATTCAGAACACACAAAGTCAGCTACCATAAATATACCATATTGATCTACTACTAAGCTACTACTACCCAAAATACATTATTCAGCCCTGCATTTACTTAGTGACATTTATTCATGACACCATTCTACTGCAACATCTTACTTACTAAATTCTAATGAGAAAATATAATTTAAATAGAAAGAAGTCTGTCAGTATTTCATGCTGCCAACGGTTAGGGCAGCATGAATCTTCTGAAAAGTTCTGTTTTCTAACAATACCTTGTGTATTAGAGGATAAATTCCTCTAGCCAGGGAATATTATAGCAAATAGAAGATTTATGTAACAGTGTCTTCTTTTTTAAGCAACTTTACACACTTTTATATATTTCTAGTCCAAAAGCGTCTTTTTCATGAGGTCATAGCGCCACCTGGTGTTTACAGTTAGGTAGTGATCTAAGTTAGTAAAAGCCTTTTGTAAATGTGACAATGTAAACATATTAACACTCAAATGATATGAATAATTGATAGATGAAGAAAAAAATAGTCATACTCACATTCTATCCAACAGCATAAACATTAGCTAGCATTGTGGGTGTTAAAAACTTGCCTAGTAACTTTGCTGGGCTTGAGGATACTATACAAAATTATATACCCCTATCAAATGGATTTAGGGGAAATGGAAAAGCTGAGAGCATGGTTCAGATGACTAAAAGCACAGAGAAGCATTATTAATTTGATTTTAATGGGCAAACAGGACATGCACGTTACGTTTCAGTGCATTGTGTTTCACTATTTTCAACATAAAGTTGAAAATATTATTATTATTATTATTATTATTACTAGATGGCAGCCCGATTCTAAAGAATCGGGAGTCTAGAATCCATATATACTTTATTTATTCAAATGTAAGAATAATACAATTAATAAATAATAGTAAGAAAGAACAAAAAATGGCTGCACTCACCAGCTCTTGACAATTCTTGACAGTACGGCACATTTCTGATTGGTCGCTCGCGGCAGGCGGCAACCAATCAGAAAAGTGCCGCGCACCACGAAGGCATATATCTTTGTCCACCCTGAGCGGGTGTAGGACGCTGGTGACGTCACTTATCTCCGGACATTATCTCCGGACAAAGCCACGGAAGTTGGCACAAATTGCCGGAAGTAGTATTCTAGGCAATTATATATTAGATTTTAATGTTATCAGTGTTTACCTTTGAACGTTTATATTGTATTGTCCTGTCACCAGCCATGTGTACGATTATCGTCCGAAAGCCTCTCTGGAACCAATAATCACCCCATGTAAAGGTATCTTTATAAGTTAAAGATTCAGAATACTATGACTTTTATCATATCCTGAACAGTCAAGTTTTTTATGAACCGTTAAGGTTTTCTGGTTGAAGTAAAAAAACCTCTGAGTGTTTACAGTTTGAAACCATAAAATGTTGAAAAATTATGTCATTCTTGAGTATATCACTCAATGGTGCTCATAAACGTGTCAAATTTGATCTATAATATACTTTAATATACGTTACTTTAATCTTTAATATACTTAAGAACAGGGCCCCAGACATCACACAGGGGGTCTGAAACACCGCACAGTGGTCCAAAATATCGCTGTGCTCTGCCTGGGGCCCCATATGCTGCCTGGGGCCCCTGTGCTCTGCCTGGGGCCCCATGTTCTGCCTGGGGCCCCTGTGCTCTGCCTGGGGCCACTGTGCTCTGCCTGGGGCCCCATATGCTGCCTGGGGCCCCTGTGCTCTGCCTGGGACCCCATATGCTGCCTGGGGCCCCTGTGCTCTGCCTGGGGCCCCATAGGCTGCCTGGGGCCCCTGTGCTCTACCTGGGACCACTGTGCTCTGCCTGGGGCCCCATATGCTGCCTGGGGCCCCTGTGCTCTGCCTGGGGCCCCTGTGCTCTGCCTGGGGCCCCATGTTCTGCCTGGGGCCACTGTGCTCTGCCTGGGGCCCCATAGGCTGCCTGGGGCCCCTGTGCTCTGCCTGGGACCACTGTGCTCTGCCTGGGGCCCCATATGCTGCCTGGGGCCCCTGTGCTCTGCCTGGGGCCACTGTGCTCTGCCTGGGGCCCCATATGCTGCCTGGGGCCCCTGTGCTCTGCCTGGGGCCCCATATGCTGCCTGGGGCCCCTGTGCTCTGCCTGGGGCCCTTGTGCTCTGCCTGGGGCCCCATGTTCTGCCTGGGGCCCCTGTGCTCTGCCTGGGGCCACTGTGCTCTGCCTGGGGCCCCATGTTCTGCCTGGGGCCACTTTGCTCTGCCTGGGGCCCCATAAGCTGCCTGGGGCCCCTGTGCTCTGCCTGGGACCACTGTGCTCTGCCTGGGGCCCCATATGCTGCCTGGGGCCACTGTGCTCTGCCTGGAGCCCCATATGCTGCCTGGGGCCCCTGTGCTCTGCCTGGGGCCCCATATGCTGCCTGGGGCCCCTGTGCTCTGCCTGGGGCCCCTGTGCTCTGCCTGGGGCCCCATGTTCTGCCTGGGGCCCCTGTGCTCTGCCTGGGGCCACTGTGCTCTGCCTGGGGCCCCATATGCTGCCTGGGGCCCCTGTGCTCTGCCTGGGGCCCCATATGCTGCCTGGGGCCCCTGTGCTCTGCCTGGGGCCCCTGTGCTCTGCCTGGGGCCCCATATGCTGCCTGGGGCCCCTGTGCTCTGCCTGGGGCCCCTGTGCTCTGCCTGGGGCCCCATATGCTGCCTGGGGCCCCTGTGCTCTGCCTGGGGCCACTGTGCTCTGCCTGGGGCCCCATAGGCTGCCTGGGGCCCCTGCGCTCTGCCTGAGGCCCCTGTGCTCTGCCTGGGGCCCCATATGCTGCCTGGGGCACCTGTGCTCTGCCTGGGGCCACTGTGCTCTGCGTGGGGCCCCATATGCTGCCTGGGGCCCCTGTGCTCTGCCTGGGTGTAGGACACTGGTGACGTCACTTATCTCCGGACATTAGCTCCGGACATTAGCTCCGGACATTATCTCCGGACATTAGCTCCGGACAAAGCCACGGAAGTTAGCACAAATTGCAGGAAGTAGTATTCTAGGCAATTATATATTAGATTATAATTATTATATGGTGCTTTTTGCAACTTTCTTAATCCAGAACTGATTGTTGACTGTACGAATAGCCTACAAGACACCAGTATTACAACATTATTATCCAACACATCTAAAAAGTATTAGGCTTTCTTTATCCATAGTGGATTTGGATCCTGTGCACTCGGTGAGACAGGTGAGCCATATATCCTACTTATATATATACTAGATGGTGGCCCGATTCTACCGCATCGGGTATTCTAGAATATGCATGTTCACGTAGTATATTGCCCAGCCACGTAGTGTATTGCCCAGTGACATAGTATATTGCCCAGTAACGTAGTATATTGCCCAGTTACGTAGTATATTGCCCAGTTACGTAGTATATTGCCCAGCCACGTAGTATATTGCCGAGCCACGTAGTATATTGCCCAGTCACGTAGTATATTGCCGAGCCACGTAGTATATTGCCCAGTTACGTAGTATATTGCCCAGTCACGTAGTATATTGCCCAGCCACGTAGTATATTTCCCAGTAACGTAGTATATTGCCCAGTAACGTAGTATATTTCCCAACCACGTAGTATATTGCCCAGCCACGTAGTATATTGCCCAGCCATGTAGTATATTGCCCAGTCATGTTGTATATTGCCCAGCCACATAGTATATTGCCCAGTCACGTAGTATATTGCCCAGCCACGTAGTATATTGCCCAGCCACGTAGTATATTGCCCAGCCACGTAGTATATTGCCCAGCCACATAGTATATTGCCCAGCAACGTAGTATATTACCCAGATACGTAGTTTATTGCCCTGCCACGGAGTATATTGCCCAGCAGTGTAGTATATTGCCCAGCCACGTAGTATATTGCACAGCCACGTAGTATGTAGTACATTGGTCAGCCACGTAGTATATTGCCCAGTAATGTAGTATATTGGCCAGTGACATAAAATAAAAAATAAACATATACTCACCCTAGTCCTGGCTCCTGTGTACGGTGCACGCGGCAGCTTCCGGTCCCAGGGTTGGTATGACTATCAGCGCAGGACCTGTGTTGACGTCGCGGTCACATGACCGTGACGTCATGGCAGGCCCTTCTCGCGCAGGCGCGCAGGACATGTGATGAAGTCGCGGTCACATGACCGTGACGTCATGGCAGGCCCTTCTCGCGCAGGCGCGCAGGACATGTGATGAAGTCGCGGTCACATGACCGTGACGTCATGGCAGGTCCTTCTCGCGCAGGAACGCAGGACCTGTGATGACGTCGCGGTCACATGACCGTGACGTAATGGCAGGTCCTTCTCGCGCAGGCGCGCAGGCCCTATGATGACATCGCGGTCACATGACTGTGACGTCATGGCAGGTCCTTCTCCCATAGCATCCTTAGCACCAGAACCTGCCGGCGGACAGGACGCGACGTCGGAGGGCGAGAATAACGTTTTTTTTTTAATTATTATTATTTGTAACATTAGATTTTTTTACTATTGATGCAGCATACGCAGCATCAATAGTAAAAACGTGGTCACACAGGGTTAATAGCTGCGTAACCAGAGTGCGTTACACCGCGCTCTGGTAACACTGGCATTAACCCTGTGTGAGGGCTGACTGGATGGCTGGAAGGGAGTATGGATCAGGCACTGACTGCGGAGAGGAAAGAGCGGCCATATTGCCGCTGGACTGTGGCCGTCGCTGATTGGTCGTGGCAATGGTTGTGGGCGTTTTGCCATGACCAATCTGCGACTTGGATTCCATGACAGACAGAGGCCGCGACCAATGAATATCCGTGACAGAAAGACAGAAGGACAGACAGACAGACGGAAGTGACCCTTAGACAATTATATAGTAGGCAGCTCTGGCAAAAATTAAGAGACCACTGCAAAATGTTCAGTTTGTCTGATTTTTCTCTTTATAGGTATATTTTTAAGTAAAATGTAAATTGTTCTTTTATTTTATAAAATTCTGACAACATGTCTCCGAATTTCCAAGCAATAAATTTTGTATTTTTTTATTTCAAAGTGGTCAAAATTAAAAAAACAGAGCTTTCAGACCTCAAATAATGCAAAGAAAACAATTTCATAACATTTAGAAACAACAATACTAATGTTTTAACTCAGGAAGAGTTCAGAAATCAATATTTTGTGGAATAACCATGATTTTTAATCACAGCTTTCATTCGTCTTGACATGCTTTCCACCAGTCTTTCACACTGCTTCTGGCACAAAAAATGGAAGCAGTTCTTCTTTGTTTGATGGCTTGTAACTATCCATCATCCTCTTGATTACATTCCAGAGGTTTTCAATGGGGTTCAGGTCTGGAGATTGGGCTGCCCATGACAGGGATTTGATGTGGTGGTCTCTTAATTTTTGCCAGAGCTGTAAATGGGTTGTGCCTGTCAAAACTCTACCAGGGAAGTGTTAACCAAGCACTTACCCACTCTCCCTCCACTTGGTGTCACCCTATAGTGCGCTCTGTTACCCACATGTAGATTCCTTCAATGCTATCATTCATGTTAGCACATGCAGAGTGCAGTTGTAGCCTTTTGTCTGTATATTATGAAGTCAGAGCAGCTTGCGTCTGTTCACAGTTGCTTTATTCTGTTTAGTAGTGCTGGTCAGTTTTTAGCTTTTGTAGCATACTTTTGGAGTTTTAGGGACACTGCGGCTTATGCCGCTGTCCCCTGACTGCTGCGCCTTCCCCTTTTATGTGAGTTCAGAGATCTCCCCTTTAGTGAACCTAGATGAATATGGGGTTAACTCCCCTGGCGGGGGGCGTGGCTTCCTCCCTGATCTTGGCGCCGGGAAGCTCCTGTGGCCACATCCGTCCCAGGACCCGGACCGTTTGGGCTGCCGGAACATGGACCCGCTAACATGTGCGGTGAGGGACAGGATCGGCAGGGAAGGCAGCGCCTGGTTAGCAGCTTTGCTGACCGGGGACAGCTCTTTCCCTGCCGCGATGCAGGCAGCGCCGCCGGAGGGTCGGCGCTCTCGCAGAGCTACCCGACCTCCGGCACGGCTGAGCCCGCCATTAGTTTCAAAGAGGGGCGCGCGCAGCGCTCGTGCGCGCGACTCTGCTGCGGCGGGCGCCAGGAAGTCTGGGGGAAGTACCGTAGGGCAGGTGGGGGAGACACAGGGGACAGCGTGGAGCGATATCAGTATTGTACCCCCTTCTGCTCCGGGAATTCCGAGAGGGAGCTTATGCCAGCAAGCGTCAGCAGGGCCGGCTGAAGCAGCACAATTATTTAGAAGCAATATGGGGGGGGTCCAAGGAACATCTGCCTCATCTCAGGACTCATGCACAGCAATAAAAGAGTCGGATGCTCCGCAGGGAGGCATTCCTTCACTTTCCAGGAGCACAGGGGAGGCTATGCCTAACATGGACAGGAGCAAGGACACGGCAGCTGTAGCTCAGCAGCATGTGGGAACACATCATTTATTATTAGCACAAGGTCATCATAACACGTACTCTCAGGCTAGTTTGGGGGGGGAATCCCAATATCCACCTTTTCCGCTAATATTTAATACACCGGGTCCACATGGGCCGGGCGGGCAAATTGCTCCCTCTCAAGCGTCGGTAGTTGAACACCAGGACGCCTCAGCGTCGCATTCGTTGATGGCAACCGGTGCTCCTGCCCCAATTCAGGGTGCTGGCACGCCGGCTCTGGAGAATAGACAGAGTGCGGTTTCCCGCTCCGCGCGCAGATCATCCTCATCTTCTTCATCATTGTCCCCTAGAGAGCATCGCAGAAGCGCACGCAGAAAGCGGGAGCGTCGGATTAGCAAACGGCGTTCCTATAGATCTAGGTCTAGTCGGCGTAGTAGACGTTCCAGATCTTCGCGCTGGCGCTCGCCTTCTTCATCCGGGAGTTCGTCAGGCAGGTCACACAGGCAGGAGTCTTCTCGCCGTAGGTCGTTACTTCACACGGAGCGTCAGGACCCGGTACCTCCCGCGGCACGGGAGGCAAGCTGTCCGAATGTCGGTGTACCAATTGGTGAGTACCCCTTTATTGGGGCATGGGGTGGGGAGAGAGCCAACGCCATCCCTTCAGATTCCGCAGTCAACAATATCGCAGGTAGCAGGATTTATGTCAATCCAAAACTGCTGCAACCAGCCGGATTCACCAGGCAGCCCCCTCCTCCTCGGCCGGATGTGTACAAGGATGGCTTATTCTGTAGAATCCCTCCTTTAGGAGCCCACTTGGATAACGCCATCAAGGAACAAATATGGTCCAACGATTTCATTGACATATGGTCTCTGGTTTCCACGGACCAGCATTCGGTTGACAGAGAGAGGCGGCTGGGCGATAAAACTTACGAACGCAAGCCAAAAGTTGCAAAAACCATTAATAACTGGTTGCAAGCTTTCGCGGTCATGGGTTGCGTCATGGGAGAAAGGCATCCCGAAAGGTGCTCAGAGCTATTTATATATTTAGATAGCATTTATAATTCCTATAAGGCGCACGGTGGATCGGCTTGGTGGAAATATGATGAAGATTTCCGCCGTCGATTGGCCGTCAATCCTCAATTGGGATGGGGTATGAAAGCCACGGATTCATGGCTCCGTTTGATGATGGCTCAGAGGACAACCCAGTCCTTTCACGGGCCCGTTGCCGGGTCTAACAGCATTGCAACAGCAACAGCCACTCGCAGACCAGGTTCTTGCTGGTTATTCAACGAGGGGCACTGCAAGTTCTATGGGCTATGTAAATATAAGCACGAGTGTTCATCATGCGGAGGCCCCCACCCATTGGCAAAATGTACACGTCCGCCCCAGAAACCCAGCTCAGGAAAAACCCCCTCTACAGGCGAGGTTAACGACGCCGGTGAGCGTAAAAAGAATGGGGCCATGGCTGGACAAATACCCCAATGAGTCGGCCGCTGCACAGCTGCGTGTCGGTTTCTCTTTTGGTTTCTTCATTCCTTTTAATTGGTCACCTATACCACAATCATCCCCTAACCTACAGTCAGCAAGGGAATTACCTAACATTTTAGCAGAGAAGCTGGGTAAGGAAATCAGTTTGGGTCGTTTTCGTGGCCCTTTCACTTCCCCCCCGTTCAATAACTTACGGGTTTCGCCCCTGGGTATAGTTCCCAAAAAAGAAGTGGGTAAATACCGATTAATTCATCATCTTTCATATCCCAAGGGCAGGTCTGTCAACGATGGTATAGCCAACGAGGATATTTCCGTTACTTATATTTCATTTGACAAAGCGATCGACCTGGTCAGAAGTGCGGGACCGGGTGCCCTTATGGCAAAATCAGACATAGAATCGGCTTTCCGCCTTCTCCCGGTGCACCCGGATTGCCACCATTTACTTGGGGCAAAATTTGAAGAATTATACTATTACGACACTTGCCTTCCCATGGGGTGTTCAATTTCCTGTTTTTATTTTGAATTATTCAGTACGTTTTTAGAATGGGTTGCTCGGAAAGTCACCCGGCTGAATTCCATCACACATTACCTGGATGATTTTTTGATAGTCGGTCCCGCGGGTTCAGACGTATGCGCCAGAGCGCTTACCCAATTCGAAGATATCATGGCGCATTTTGGGGTTCCACTTTCCCCCGAAAAAACGGTTGGTCCGGTATCAGTGATTACATTCCTCGGCATTGAAATCGATTCGATCGCCATGGAGTTTAGGTTACCAAAGGAAAAAATTGACAAGCTGCTGGATCTCATCAATGGATGTATATCAGTTGGTAAGGTCACACTAACCCAATTGCAATCTTTGCTCGGCTCATTAAATTTCGCCTGTAGGGTCATGCCAATGGGCAGGATCTTCTCGCGCAGATTAATACTGGCCACGAGAGGGGTGAACCAGAAACATCATAGAATCAGGATTACGACACAGCTACGTTCTGATCTGTGCACGTGGAAGCTTTTCCTAAGCAGCTACAATGGTAGGACTTGCTTCCAGGAGATTGAATGCTCTAACGTCGACTTGGGTATGTTATTTGCTTCATCCAGTAATTTTGTTTTCATTGTTCACTTTGGTGACAAGTTATGCTCCGCCAATTGGCCTGCTTCCTGGTTTTCCAGGAAGTGGAATGAGGATCCCACATTGATCGACCTCCTCCCCGTGGCGGCTGCCGTGGAGGTCTGGGGTCCGCAATTGGCCAACAAGCGGATCCGTTTGCAACTTGGAACCATCAGCGGGGCTCATGCCATCAATTTCCTAGCATCTCCTTCATCGCTGGTCCTAGACCTGATTAGGTTCATAGTGTTGAAATGCCTAATGTTTAATGTATGGTTAAAAGCGCAGGCGTTATCCGTCAGCAATGAGAAGGTTCTTGGTTCTTTAACCGGTTTTTCCTTGCAGGAGGTACAGGAGCGTCGTATTCAGGAACCCTTGGTAGAGGTGGACTGCCCGCAGTCGATCTGGGATGTCCTGGGGACCTGATGCCATTGATACAATCATCGATAGCCCCTTCGACTTGGAAAGCCTATGGTAAGGCGTGGGAGGAGTGGTGTGTTTTAGCAGCTGGCAAACCGGTGGGGTCTTCGGAGGAGGCTCGTATGCAGGTGACAATGGCATTTTTATCAAAAATGCATTCCATGGGAGTGTCGGGGTCAGTGGCACGTAACCGGGTGTCAGCATTAGCATTTCATTTCAAGCTACGGGGTTGGCCGGATTTCACGAAACACTTCCTAGTCATTCAGATACTGAAAGGATGGCAACGTGCGGACAAACACAGTGACAACAGGCGTCCTATAACTTTTGAATTACTAATTAGCATGGTTAAATCTGCGAGAGCCGTTTGCGACTCTCAATACGAGGCTGCCTTAATATCGGCTGCTTTTGGATTAGCATTCTTCGGGGCCATGCGGGTCAGTGAGATTGTTCCTACTGCCCGGAGAAAACCTGGTGGCCTTAAGCGGGAGGATATTCTAATTTGCGAGGATGGTTTAAGGGTAAGAATATGCAAATCCAAAACTGACCAGGATGGCAGGGGTACCTGGTTTCCAATATTTGCCATTCACAATGCTATATGCCCATTGAAGTTAATCAGGAACTACGCACAATTTAGGAAGGACGGTCCACAATTTTTCATTCATGAGAACGGGCTCCCCCTATTGTCGGGTCAATTCTTAGCCGTAATGAGACGGACATTGTTACTATTGGGATTCCCTTCGGCAGAATTTGGAACACACTCATTCCGGATAGGTGCAGCAACAGAAGCATCTAGAGCGGGGTTATTTGAAGCAGAAATTCAAAGGGTGGGCAGATGGAAATCTCGGTGTTTCACCAGGTACATCAGGCCTGATTTAGCATTATAAAGTTCCTTGGTCGTTTCGTCGATATATTCGGGATCCAGCTGTTATTTTATTGGGGAACGTATTTGGTTGTTTGGTTTTGGCTGTTGGCTAACTTCACATTTCATTTCCAGATGGTGGACGTCCAAGCGTCTGGATAGTGGGCCATTCTTACATTGTCTGGGCTGCACGACGTGCCGAGATGTGCCCAGGAGGGCGATCCCTGGGATTCAACGACGTCGATGTGATATGGCGTGGATTGAGAGGCATGATGTGGTCCCAAGTTCTGCCGGAGATTGTTCATATTTCACGAGTGACATCATCCCCCACCATTGTGGTCATTCATGTCGGAGGAAATGATCTGGCGTCATTTTCTTTGGTCGAGCTACTTACACTGATTAGATCGGACATGGACAAGTTCCCGATGTTCTTCCCATCAATGCGTTTAGTCTGGTCCGAGATAATCCCAAGGGTGGTTTGGCGAGGTGCCAGAGAATGTCATGCTATGGAGAGATCCAGACGCACGCTCAATCAGAGGATATCACGATTCGTGAGATTCAAGTGCGGGGTAGTTGTCCGGCACCGCCGGCTGGAAGGGGATAATTCCGGTTTTCTCCTTCCAGACGGAGTACATTTGAATGAGGCGGGTTTAGACATCTTTCTCAACGGCATTAGAGAAGGAGTACTTCAGGCGATGCATTCTTTGGGAGGGTCGTAGCTCTCGTTATTCGCTCCTCCTTGGCGGAAGGGTGGAGTTTTTTGATTGGTGGTGAAGTTACCTGCCCGGGAGTCCGGTTTGGCAGTTATCTCCCTACACCCAGTTGTTGGCATACAGTGCCTGTTATGAGCTGCGACCAGAATATTTACCCAAAGGAAAAGATGGAAATGTTATGAGTAGATTTCCCAATAAAAGTTTTAAAGTTTAATACAAGTTGTTGCGTGTTCACTCGGGGGGAGCAAACGTTCGTGGGTCGTAGCAGTCTTAGGGACACTGCGGCTTATGCCGCTGTCCCCTGACTGCTGCGCCTTCCCCTTTTATGTGAGTTCAGAGATCTCCCCTTTAGTGAACCTAGATGAATATGGGGTTAACTCCCCTGGCGGGGGGCGTGGCTTCCTCCCTGATCTTGGCGCCGGGAAGCTCCTGTGGCCACATCCGTCCCAGGACCCGGACCGTTTCCCGCCCTCCCTTCCCTGTTTATTAAGATGATCTTTAAGTCGCAGCTGCGGAAGGGTGGAGTTTTTTGATTGGTGGTGAAGTTACCTGCCCGGGAGTCCGGTTTGGCAGTTATCTCCCTACACCCAGTTGTTGGCATACAGTGCCTGTTATGAGCTGCGACCAGAATATTTACCCAAAGGAAAAGATGGAAATGTTATGAGTAGATTTCCCAATAAAAGTTTTAAAGTTTAATACAAGTTGTTGCGTGTTCACTCGGGGGGAGCAAACGTTCGTGGGTCGTAGCAGTCTTTGACTGCTTTCTTTTCTGACTGATCACTCCTTCCATCAGAATACATTTGGGGTCAATCAGATGTCTCCTTTATGGTATTGCATGAAGGATAAGTAGCTGTAATATTATTGACTACAGAAGACTCTCAAGTGCATACTAGGAGTGTTTGACTTAGGAAACTTTGTGGGTAGCGATGTATCTATCTTAAGGATTCACTCATACGTCCGTGATGCACGTACATGTTCCATGTCGCCATTAAAATCTATGGTGCTATTTACATGTCTGTGTTTTATCACTTTCACACGTGAGTGGCTCCGGAACGTGTGGTGACAGTTTTCTCAAGTACCGGAGACACTGACACACCTAGACACATTAAAATGAATGTGTCTCTGCAGATGTCAGTATGTTTTCACGGACCATGTGTCCTTGTGCAAAACACGGAGACATGTCAGTGTTCGTGGGAGCGCACGGATCACACGGACCCATTAAAGTCAATGGGTGCATGTAAACACGTACGGCACACAGATGCCATCTGTGTGATGTCCGTGTGCATTTTTTAATTCATAGGGTTAAAATGGAAAAAAAAGTTTCAAAAAATGGACACAGACACATGGACAGCACACTGACAACAAACTGACAGCACACGGATGAGAAAAACGGACACACGGACAGCACACGGATGACACACGGATGGCCTACGTGCACACACGGACACGGATAGCTCCGGGACCGTTTCTTCAAGTACCGGAAAAATCTGGACGTGTGAGACTGGCCTGACATTGAGTCTGCACAAAACTCATAGAAATATGCACACTCTCCAACGGTAGCTCGCATGAAAAATGCAAATACAAGTCTATGGATCCATGAAAAAACATACAGCACACGGATGGCATGCTTCCTACAGAAAAGTGGAATCATATATCCTTATAATATTTAGGTAAAAAAACACCTTATAATGTAGCAAAATTAGACTATGGCAATACAATTAAACATAAAAGAAAAGGGGGTGAAGGCTCAAATAGAAGTGGGCACGATTACACACGTTTGTATAGAGGAGCAAAAAATGCAGTCAGATACAACTAATGAAAGTAGTATGACAGTACAGAAACATATGCTAGTTCAGCACTGTAATTATATAGACCAGGACTGATAATCCTATGTAGGAGCACTGACTGCATAATGCTAAAATTTACCCTCCTCCCTGCCAGAGAAAGCCCACGCAAAACGCACGTCGGGGTCTGTGGGTCACATCTGGACAGATTGAGTATGGGTAAGCACTTGTATATATGAATATGATTTGTGCACCATAATCAGTTTTGTGCAGCATTATCAGTTCTGGTCTATATTATTATAGTGCTGCACTAGCATATGTTTCTGTTATGCTACTATTTATAACCTTTATCTGACTGTATTTGTTGCCCCTCTACACAAATGTCTGGAATTGTGACCACTACTATTTCAGCCTTCGGCCCACTCTTCCCTTATTTTTAATTACATACAGTAGTTACATAGGTTGAAAAAAGACCTAGGCCCATCAAGTTCAAACTTTCTCCACAAATTGTTCATTTTGTCACTAATTTAACTATAACCCATATACTCAGGAAATAATCCAGCCCTTTTTTAACCCCTCAACCCCCAAGGGTGGTTTGCATGTTAATGACCGGGCCAATTTTTACAATTCTGACCACTGTCCGTTTATGAGGTTACAACTCTGGAACGCTTCAAAGGATCCTGATGATTCTGGCACTGTTTTCTCGTGACATATTGTAATTCATGATATTCGTAAAATTTATTTGATATTACCTGCGTTTATTTGTGGAAAAAACAGAAATTTTGCCAAAATTTAGAAAATTTCACAATTTTCCAAAATGAATTTTTTATGCCCTTAAATCACAAAGATATGTCACACAAAATACTTAATAAGTAACATTTCCCACATGTCTACTTTACATCAGCACAATTTTGGAACCAACATTTTTTTTGTTAGGGAGTTATAAGGGTTAAAAGTTCACCAGCAATTTCTCATTTTTACACCATTTTTTTTAGGGACCACATCACATTTGAAGTCACTTTGAGGGGTCTATATGATAGAAAATAACCAAGTGTGACACCATTCTAAAAACTGCACCCCTCAAGGTGCTCAAAACCACATTCAAGAAGCTTATTAACCCTTCAGGTGTTTCACAGGAATTTTTGGAATGTTTAAAAAAAAATGAACATTTAACTGTTTTTCACAAAAAATTTACTTCAGCTCCAATTTGTTTTCTTTTACCAAGGGTAACAGGAGAAATTGGACCCCAAAAGTTGTTGTATAATTTGTCCTGAGTATGCAGATACCCCATATGTGGGGGTAAACCACTGTTTGGGCACATGGCAGGAGCGCTGTTTGACTTTTCAATGCAAAATTGGCTGGAATTGAGATAGGACGCCATGTCGGGTTTGGAGAGCCCCTGATGTGCCTAAACATTGAAACCCCCACAAGTGACACCATTTTAGAAAATAGACCCCCTAAGGAACTTATCTAGATGTGTGGTGAGCACTTTGACCCACCAAGTGCTCCTCAGAAGTTTATAATGTAGAGCCCTAATAATAAAAAATCATATTTTTTCACAAAAATGAATTTTTCACCCCCAATTTTTATTTTCTCAAGGGTAGCAGAAGAAATTGGACCCCAAAAGTTGTTGAGCAATCTGTCCTGAGTATGCTGATACCCTATATGTGGGGGTAAACCACTGTTTGGGCGCATGGCAGAGCTCGGAAGGGAAGGAGCGCCGGCTGACTTTTCAATGCAAAATTGACTGGAATTGAGATGGGACGCCATGTTGCGTTTGGAGAGCCCCGTGATGTGCCTAAACATGGAAACCCCCACAAGTGACACCATTTTGGAAAGTAGACACCCTAAAGAACTTATCTAGATGTGTTGTGAGAACTTTGAACCCCCAAGTGTTTCACTACAGTTTATAACGCAGAGCCGTGAAAATATAAATTCTTTTTTTTCCTCAAAAATTATATTTTAGGCCGCAGTTTTGTATTTTCCCAAGGGAAGCAGGAGAAATTGGACCCCAAAAGTTGTTGTCCAATTTATCCTGAGTATGTTGATACCCAATATGTGGAGGAGAACCACCGTTTGGGCGCATGGCAGAGCTCGGAAGGGAAGGAGCGCCGTTTGGAATGCAGACTTAGATGGAATGGTCTGCAGGTGTCACATTGCGTTTGCAGAGCCCCTAATGTACCTAAACAGTATAAACCCCCCACAAGTGACCCCATATTGGAAACTAGACCCCCCAAGGAACTCATCTAGATGTGTGATGAGAACTTTGAACTCCCAAGTGTTTCACTACAGTTTATAACACAGCGTGAAAATAAAAAATCATTTTTTTCCCAAAAAATGTTTTTTTAGCCCCCCAAATTTTTAATTTCCCAAGGGTAACAAGAGAAATTGGACCCCAAAAGTTTGTCCAATTTGTCCTGAGTACGCTGATACCCCATATGTTGGGGTAAACCCCTGTTTGGGCGCACGGGAGAGTTCGGAAGGGAAGAAGCACTGTTTTACTTTTTCAACGCAGAATTGGCTGGAATAGAGATCAGACGCCATGTCGCATTTGGAGAGCCCCTGATGTGCATAAACAGTGGAAACCCCCAATTCTAACTGAAACCCTAACCCAAACACATCCCTAGCCCTAATCCCAACCCTAACCATAACCCTAACCACACCCCTAACCCTTAACATGCCCCTAATCCCAACCCTAACCACACCCCTAACTCCAACACCCCCCTGTTAGGGCTGGCGGAACGCACCGAGTAAATACAGAGATAGTATAGGTGCGTTCACAGCCCGGGGTCCACCGTGCAGGAGTGGAACCTCCTGCTAGTAAATGGTGGCACTATATGGTGGTATTACACCTGAATAGACACGGGTAGGGTTGAGCGAAACGGGTCGGCAATTTTCAGAAGTCGACGACTTTTGGCAAAGTCGGGTTTCATGAAACCCGACCTGACCCCTGTGTGGGGTCGGCCATGAAGTCGGCGATCTTCTGAATCTGGAATCGGAATTCCGATACCGATTCCCGATATGTTTAAGATATCGGGAATTGGTATCGGAATTCAGATTTAAGTGTAAAATAAAGAATTAAAATAAAAAATATCGCTATACTTACCATCTGAAGGGCCCTGGTACTAACCGGGAACCTTCCTTCCTTAGAATCAGCCTTCCAGGACCTCGCGGTGACGTCACGGTGACGTCGCGGCTTGTGATTGGTCGCGCGGCCGCCCATGTGACCGCTCGCGCGACCAATCACAAGCCGCGACGTCACCGTGACGTCACCGAAGGTCCTGGAAGGGCTGATTCTTAGGAAGGAAGGCTGCCGGAACAAAGCAGGGCGTGTCCGAGGGTGAGTATATACCTAATAGGAATATACTCACCCTCGGCTTCGTTCTGGCAGCCTTCCTTCCTAAGAATCAGCCCTTCCAGGACCTTCGGTGACGTCACGGTGACGTCGCGGCTTGTGATTGGTCGCGCGAGCGGTCACATGGGCGGCCGCGCGACCAATCACAAGCCGCGACGTCACCGTGACGTCACCGCGAGGTCCTGGAAGGCTGATTCTAAGGAAGGAAGGTTCCCGGTTAGTAACAGGGCCCGTCAGATGGTAAGTATAGCGATATTTTTTATTTTAATTCTTTATTTTACACTTAAATATGGATCCCAGGGCCTGAAGGAGAGTTTCCGCTCCTTCAGACCCTGGGAACCATTGGAAACCCAATGCACTGCATTGGGTTTTGAGTTTCGGCCGACCCCGACCCCGACTTTTTTATAGGATCGGCCGATTTCACTCGACCCGACTTTTGAAAAAGTCGGGTTTCGTGAAACCCGACCCGATCCTATAAAAGTAAAGGTCGCTCAACCCTAGACACGGGTACTGTCACCCGGTCTGCATAATAGGGATCCCCGCAACTAACCCCCACTATGCTGGTGGTTGATCCCGCTCTGACCCTCGGTGGCTTTTGAGCCTGTGCCTGAGGACGCCCTGAGTCAGATGCTGGGATCAAACGGGAGTTCCCACCCTACACTGATGGATTGTCAGGAGACGCTAAAGATAGCCGCACAGAGTGCTGTTGTGAACTCTGTTTTTGGGCTCCCTCTTGTGGTCACAAGTGGTACTGTGTTAGTGCTGTCTTTGGGCTCCCTCTGGTGGCTCTTTGTGTCATTCTGCAGGTCTGAGGCTGGATCAGCTGTCTCGTTATCTGTTAGCTGGTTTCCTATTTAGCTCACCTGGACCTTCAGTGTTTGCCTGCTGTCAATGTATTCAGTGCTATTTTGATCTCTCCTGAATTCCTTTGCTATCAGTCTCTCCAAGAGAAGCTAAGTTTTCTGTTTGGTTATTTTTTGCTCATCAGTGTTCAATATGTTTTTTGGTTATTTACTTGTCCTTGTCCAGCTTGCTAATATGTGATTTCCTTGCTTGCTGGTAGCTCTAGGGGGCTGAGTTTCTCCCCTCACACCGTTAGTTGGTGTGGGGGTTCTTGAATTCTCAGTGTGGATATTTTGTATAGGGTTTTTTACTGACCGCACAGTTCCCTGTCTGTCTTCTGCTATCTAGTATTAGTGGGCCTCATTTGCTCAATCTGTTTTCATTTCTACGTTTTGTATTTTCCCCTTACCTCACCGTTATTATTTGTTGGGGGCTTCCTATATCTTTGGGGTCATTTCTCTGAGGCAAGTGAGGTCTTACTTTCTCTATAGGGGTAGCAAGTTTCTCAGGCTGCGTCGAGACGTCCAGGAATTCAGGCACGTTCACCGGCTACCTTTAGTGTGTTTGGTTAGGATCAGGTTTGCGGTCAGTCCAGTTACCACCTCCCTAGAGCTCGTTCTATGTTCAGTAACTTAGCTAGTTCATTCTGTGATCCTCAGCCACTAAGGATCATAACAGTACAGCAGGCCAAAAAGTGTTTAATGCATCGCAGAAGTGGGATAAGAGAAGTCCTGAGTACAATTTTTTTTTTCCTCTCCCTTTGCTGCAGTCTGTCCAGCTTCTCTCATCTCCTTAATCTCTGGGTGGCTTTGAGTTCAGCTGCAGACATGGATATTCAGAGTCTGACTTCTAGTGTGGATCATCTTGCTGCAAGGGTGCAAAGCATTCAGGATTTTGTTGTTCACAGTCCTATGTCTGAACCAAAAGTACCTATTCCTGAGTTGTTTTCTGGAGATAGATCTAGGTTTCTGAATTTTAAGAATAATTGTAAATTATTTCTTTCTTTGAGACCTCGTTCCTCTGGTGTTTCCGCTCAGCAAGTTAGAATTGTTATCTCCCTGTTACGTGGCGACCCTCAAGATTGGGCTTTCTCCCTGGCGCCAGGAGATCCTGCATTGCTGAATGTGGATGCATTTTTTCTGGTGCTTGGATTGCTTTATGAGGAACCTAATCTTGAGAACCAGGCAGAAAAGGCCTTGCTGGCTCTCTCTCAGGGCCAGGATGAAGCTGAGGTGTATTGTCAAAAATTTCGGAAATGGTCGGTGCTTACTCAATGGAATGAGTGTGCCCTGGCTGCAAATTTCAGAGAAGGTCTTTCTGAAGCCATTAAGAATGTTATGGTGGGGTTCCCCACGCCTGCAAGTCTGAATGACTCAATGGCTTTGGCCATTCAGATTGATCTGTCACCGTTGGTACTATACAGCCTAAATTCATTTTGTCTGTTACTTTAATTTGTTCTTTGTCATCCTACTCGGTTATGGCTTTTGTGGATACAGGTACTGCCCTGAACCTGATGGATTTGTCGTTTGCCAGGCGCTGTGGTTTTTTTCTGGAGCCTTTAGAATTCCCTATTCCACTGAGGGGAATTGATGCTACACCATTGGCTGAGAATAAGCCTCAGTATTGGACTCAAGTGACCATGTGCATGACTCCTGTACATCAGGAGGTGATTCGCTTTCTTGTGCTGCATAATTTGCATGATGTTGTCGTTTTGGGTCTGCCATGGCTGCAGGCCCATAATCCAGTTCTGGATTGGAAAGCTATGTCTGTTTCAAGTTGGGGTTGCCAGGGGATTCATGGCGATGCTCCTTTGGTGTCAATTGCTTCTTCCACTCCTTCTGAGGTCCCTGAGTTTTTGTCGGACTACCAGGATGTATTTGATGAGCCCAGATCCGGTGCCCTGCCTCCTCACAGGGATTGTGATTGTGCTATAAATTTGATTCCTGGTAGTAAGTTCCCTAAGGGACGACTTTTTAATTTGTCTGTACCAGAACATGCCGCGATGCGGAGTTATATAAAGGAGTCTTTAGAGAAGGGACATATTCGCCCGTCCTCCTCCCCTCTTGGTGCAGGATTCTTTTTTGTGGCCAAAAAGGATGGTTCTCTGAGACCTTGTATAGATTATCGTCTTCTAAATAAAATCACGGTCAAATTTCAGTATCCTTTGCCATTATTATCTGATCTGTTTGCTCGGATTAAGGGGTCCAGTTGGTTCACCAAGATAGATCTTCATGGTGCGTATAACCTTGTGCGTATTAAGCAGGGGGATGAATGGAAAACAGCATTTAATACGCCCGAAGGCCATTTTGAGTACTTGGTGATGCCTTTTGGACTCTCTAATGCTCCTTCTGTGTTCCAGTCCTTCATGCATGACATCTTCCGAGAATATCTGGATAAATTTATGATTGTGTATCTGGATGACATTTTGGTCTTTTCTGAGGACTGGGAGTCCCATGTGAAGCAGGTCAGGATGGTATTTCAGGTCCTGCGTGCTAATGCCTTATTTGTGAAGGGTTCAAAATGTCTCTTCGGAGTACAGAAGGTTTCCTTTTTGGGTTTTATTTTTTCTCCTTCTACTATTAAGATGGACCCAGTCAAGGTCCAGGCTATTCATGACTGGACTCAGCCTACATCTGTTAAGAGTCTTCAGAAGTTCTTGGGTTTTGCTAATTTTTACCGTCGCTTCATTGCTAATTTTTCTGGCGTGGTTAAACCCTTGATGGATTTGACCAAGAAGAGTTCTGATGTGACTAATTGGTCTCCTGCGGCCTTGGAAGCCTTTCGGGAGCTGAAGCGCCGGTTTTCTTCGGCTCCAGTTTTGTGTCAGCCTGATGTCTCTCTTCCTTTTCTGGTCGAGGTTGATGCTTCTGAGGTTGGAGCAGGGGCTGTTTTGTCGCAGAGAAGCTCTGATTGCTCTGTGATGAAACCTTGTGCTTTCTTTTCAAGAAAGTTCTCGCCTGCCGAGCGGAATTATGATGTTGGTAATCGGGAGTTGTTGGCTATGAAGTGGGCATTTGAGGAGTGGCGACATTGGCTCGAGGGAGCTAAGCATCGTGTGGTGGTCTTGACTGATCACAAAAATCTGATTTATCTCGAGTCTGCCAAGCGGCTGAATCCTAAACAGGCTCGTTGGTCGTTGTTTTTCTCCCGTTTCGATTTCGTGGTCTCGTACCTGCCTGGTTCGAAGAACGTGAAGGCTGATGCTCTTTCTAGGAGTTTTGTGCCTGATTCTCAGGGAGTTTCAGAGCCGGCTGGTATCCTCAGAGAGGGAGTGATTTTGTCTGCCATTTCCCCAGAGTTGCGACGAGTGCTGCAGAAATTTCAGGCGGATAGACCTGACCGTTGCCCACCAGAGAGACTGTTTGTCCCAGATAGATGGACCAGCAGTTATTTCCGAGGTTCATTCTTCGGTGTTGGCAGGCCATCCTGGGATTTTTGGTACCAGAGATTTGGTGGCTAGGTCCTTCTGGTGGCCTTCCTTGTCGCGGGATGTGCATTCCTTTGTGCAGTCCTGTGAGATTTGTGCTCGGGCTAAGCCTTGCTGTTCTCGTGCCAGCGGTTTGCTTTTGCCTTTGCCTGTCCCGAAGAGGCCTCGGACGCACATTTCCATGGATTTCATTTTGGATCTTCCAGTCGCTCAGAGAATGTCTGTCATCTGGGTGGTGTGTGATCGTTTTTCCAAAATGGTCCGTTTGGTGCCCTTGCCTAAGTTGTCTTCCTCCTCCGATTTGGTTCCTCTATTTTTTCAGAATGTGGTTCGCTTGCACGGCATCCCTGAAAATATTGTGTCTGACAGAGGATCCCAGTTTGTGTCCAGATTTTGGTGGATCTTTTGTGCTAAGATGGGCATTGATTTGTCTTTTTCGTCGGCCTTCCATCCTCAGACGAATGGCCAAACCGAGCGAACTAATCAGACTTTGGAAACTTATTTAAGATGTTTTGTTTCTGCTGATCAGGATGATTGGGTGACTTTTTTGCCATTGGCCGAGTTTGCCCTTAATAATCGGGCTAGTTCTGCTACTTTGGTTTCGCCTTTTTTCTGCAATTCTGGTTTTCATCCTCGTTTTTCCTCGGGTCAGGTTGAGCCTTCTGACTGTCCTGGGGTGGATTCTGTGGTGGATAGGTTGCAGCAGATTTGGAACCATGTGGTGGACAATTTGAAGTTGTCACAGGAGAAGGCTCAGTGCTTTGCCAACCGCCGTCGCGGTGTGGGTCCCCGACTTCTTGTTGGGGATTTGGTATGGCTGTCTTCTCGGTATGTTCCTATGAAGGTCTCCTCTCCTAAATTCAAGCCTCGCTTCATCGGTCCTTATAAGATCTTGGAAATCCTTAACCCGGTGTCATTTCGTTTGGACCTCCCAGCGTCGTTTGCCATTCATAATGTGTTCCATAGGTCTTTGTTGCGGAGGTATGTGGTGCCTGTGGTTCCTTCTGTTGAGCCCCCTGCCCCGATGCTGGTTGAGGGCGAATTGGAGTACGTGGTGGAGAAGATCTTGGATTCTCGTATTTCTAGATGGAGGCTTCAGTATTTGGTTAAGTGGAAGGGCTATGGTCAGGAGGATAATTCCTGGGTTGTCGCCTCTGATGTTCATGCGGCCGATTTGGTTCATGCCTTCCATGTGGCTCATCCTGATCGCCCTGGGGGTTTTGATGAGGGTTCGGTGACCCCTCCTCAAGGGGGGGTACTGTTGTGAACTGTGTGAGTGCTGTCTTTGGGCTCCCTCTGGTGGCTCTTTGTGTCATTCTGCAGGTCTGAGGCTGGATCAGCTGTCTCGTTATCTGTTAGCTGGTTTCCTATTTAGCTCACCTGGACCTTCAGTGTTTGCCTGCTGTCGATGTATTCAGTGCTATTTTGATCTCTCCTGAATTCCTTCGCTATCAGTCTCTCCAAGAGAAGCTAAGTTTTCTGTTTGGTTATTTTTTGCTCATCAGTGTTCAATATGTTTTTTGGTTATTTACTTGTCCTTGTCCAGCTTGCTAATATGTGATTTCCTTGCTTGCTGGTAGCTCTAGGGGGCTGAGTTTCTCCCCTCACACCATTAGTTGGTGTGGGGGTTCTTGAATTCTCAGCGTGGATATTTTGTATAGGGTTTTTTACTGACCGCACAGTTCCCTGTCTGTCTTCTGCTATCTAGTATTAGTGGGCCTCATTTGCTGAATCTGTTTTCATTTCTACGTTTTGTATTTTCCCCTTACCTCACCGTTATTATTTGTTGGGGGCTTCCTATATCTTTGGGGTCATTTCTCTGAGGCAAGTGAGGTCTTACTTTCTCTATAGGGGTAGCAAGTTTCTCAGGCTGCGTCGAGACGTCCAGGAATTCAGGCACGTTCACCGGCTACCTTTAGTGTGTTTGGTTAGGATCAGGTTTGCGGTCAGTCCAGTTACCACCTCCCTAGAGCTCGTTCTATGTTCAGTAACTTAGCTAGTTCATTCTGTGATCCTCAGCCACTAAGGATCATAACAGAGTGCGTACAGTACCGCAGCGGCGGTTACTGCCAAATAGATGCAGTATCGCACTGCTGGATCGCACTATCTGACGCTAGACAGCTACAACATTCGCGAGCATTCAACAACTCTAGGGATGGGAATGATTTGGAGCTTTCACCAGAACAGGCAAACATCCACACACACACATACAGATTTATACTAGCGCATGGCTGAACCTTTTATAGCTGTAGCACTCAAGGACCTTAATAGTGGTCCGATAGGAGCTGCTACAGGACCTGAGCATGTGACCCCCGACCTCCAATGGAAGGTCGTCCTGTGGGCATGCTCAGTATGGGAAAAGCAGGACTTAGTCCCTGAAACACCTGCTCGCTGCTGATCAGTAATGGCTACAAAGGCAGAGCCTGGAAAGGGAGCAGTGACCAAGCGCACAGTATCAGCTTGAGCCAGATGCTGGGACCGACGTCTCTGCTGAGCAGGCTCCACTGTGGCTGGAGGAGAATGGAAGACCGCAGCGGACATGGTTCGAGATGCAGTGGTGGGAACTCGACTCCTAACATTACCCCTCCTCCTCCCTGAGCCTCGCTATGTTGCAAAGGCCGCAATGAGCAGTGGAGCCTGAATGTGCTCAACGGGCTCCCAGGTCCTGCCCTCTGGGCCATGACCCTTCCAATCCACCAGATACAGTTTTTTGCCAGGTACCACCTTACACCCCATGATAGCATTCACCTCGTAATCGTCTGTGGATGAGCCCAATGTCCAGGCAGATTATTTGGAAAACCGGGACATGTGAATGGGTTTTAGGAGGGACACATGAAAGGTGTGGAGGGAGGGTCAACCGTTAGACCACAGGATTGACTTGTTCCAGGATCTTGAAGGGGCCTATGTAGCGAGGCGCAAAGTTAGTGGACTCAACTCACAGCCTGATGTTATGGGCGGATAGCCACATTAAGTCGCCAGGAGCAAAGGTCCGCGCGGGGCACCGATGTGCATCGGCAGAAACCCCCATTTTCTCCTTGGAGGCCCAGATGGCATCCTGTGTGAGGTCCCAAATGTCACGTTCCTCCACCATCCAGTCTGCCTCCATAGAATCAAAGTATAGAAAAGTAGGAGACAAAAAAAGCGCAAATAGGGTCTTATCCTCAGGATTGCTTCTAATCAATTATAAGAGAACTGCTCACCTGGTGGTACACAGTAAAGGCGTGTAGTTTGTCAGCTGCTGCAGATCCACAGGTCGGCGCTGCGACCTCTTAGAGACGTTATAATAGATGAATGTGGATAAAATCCGCGCTGCTGCGACAATTAATGGATCCAGATATAGTTATAAGGTGTTCGGGTGGTTTATTCAACGCGTTTCGAAGCTCATTGCTTCTTCTTCAGGAAGTTTCCACACAGAGATATCTATATTGAACACCTTATAACTATATCTGGATCCATTATTTGTCGCAGCAGCGCGGATTTTATCCACATTCATCTATTATAACGTCCATAGAATCAAAGGATGACACGGGCATGGGCACAAGGACACGCGGATGCTGACCGTAGTTAAGGAGGAATGGAGTCTGCCAGGTGGAGTCGGCTACGGTGTTGTTCAATGCAAACTCCGCCCATGGTAGCAAGGATGCCCAGTCATCCTGCCTGGAGGAGACAAAATGTCACAGGTATGTGACCAGATTCTGGTTGGCCCTCTCTACCAACCCATTCGTTTCGGGGTGGTATGCAGAAGAGAGATTCAGCTGAATGCTGAGTAAATGACAGAGCTCTCTCTAGAGCTGAAACACAAACTGGGGACCCCGGTGTTAGGGGTCCAGTTCCTGCCTCTGCACAGGGGGGATCTCAGGCCAACTCCGCTGCGGTCTCCCATTCTTCTCCTGTCGCATTGGAGCCGGCTCAGCAGAGACATCGGTCCCAGCATCTCGCTCAGTCTGACTCTGTGCAAAGGGTTACTGCTGCTTTTCCAGCTTCTGCCATTGAAGCCAGTGCTGGGCAGCGGCGAGCAGATGCTTTTGGGACTAAGTCCTGCTTTTTCCCTTCTGAGCATGCCCAGGGTAAGATCTCTCATTGGAGATCGAGGGTCACATGCTTAGATACTGCAGCAAAACCCATTGGTTCTCCAGGAAGGTCCTGAAGTTCCTCAGGCTCTGTGGCAGCCTCTCATTGGTCCTTCTAGGAAGGTCCTGTACTTGCTGCAGCTATAAAAGGTTTGCATGGCCGCACGGCCATGCACTAGTATCAAATCTAAGTTATGTGCTTTGCGCCAGTGTGGTTACGTTTGTATGTATTAGGGTTGAACAATTAATATAAATGTTCAATTCTCTAGTTGCCTACTCCTGGCCTAATGGATATTGATCATGTGCACTAAAGAAATACACCAGACACAGTCAGCTGTAACTCTCCTTGATCAATGTGTGGCTCAGCTCCAAGAAGGGAAGTTTATTAGTCAAACACAATGTTATATATCTCCTGTAAGGGGGCTCGGTTAGTTCTAAAATGGGAGTGATCGGATGTATTCCATTGGTTAGTGGGTTGGGCATGAGCAAGTCCATGGGCGGATCCATGAGGTCATCTAGGTGGGTTGGTCCGTGAGGTCATCAGAGTGGGCGTCGCTGTGGGTGGATCCATGAGGTCATCTGGGTGGGCGTCATCTTGGATACCAGACCGCATGGTCTGCTAAAACAGGAAATGGCGGCCATCTTCAGTGTCTTCATTGTTCACCTTGGATACCTGAGCACATGGCTCTGGTATAGGAGATGGCAGGCATCTTAAGTGTCTTACTTTGTCTGAGGAAAACTTATGTAAGGTTAAACAATACATGTTATAGGTTGCTTTCCTCAATTACCTTATGTGTTGAGGTTAATTAAGTATTTGATCTTATGGCTCTCCTCAACAGTCCCCCCTAAATACTTTATTAACCTTTTCTTTTATCTTGATCCCACCGTGGTTCCCTAACCCATCGATGTTAAGTGTTGTCATGAAGCCTCTGATGTCATAATAATATGGATGCTATAGACACCAGAGAATGTGTGACCAATTATGGGTATACTGCGGAGGTATATCGGAGCGTGTTACCAGTGTCCTCGGGACTTCCCTACCCGCTGGATCTATTACTCTCCAATCTCCCATCTCTATGGTTACTTAGAGTAAAATACACATGTGCGACTAACCCTGTTGTACACATCCTAGATCTGACCGTCTTGCCCGGGAGGGGGAATTGGAGTTTTCACCAGTTTGAGACAAGTTTTCCCTTGTGGAAAACCTCCCTTTGTAGCTGGGCTTTGACAAGCAGGTCAGATCCTACTCTGTCCCTACCTGTCTAACAAATTTACAATGTGAGAGATGGATCCAGGAGGCGCTCAGCAATCCTGACCGAAGTAGGAGTAGTCAGGAGCACTTGGTAGGGACCCTTAAATCTCGACTCCAGGAATGTCTTTTCTGATGAACTTCTTTACAAGCACGTAGTCACCAGGTTGGAAAGCATGGGTACCTTCACTGGAATCTGGACCTGGAATGGATGATAAAACTCGTACATGTGTTATTGACAGTTCTTTAGTAACAACAATTACATAATTTACAAGAATATCACTTCCCAAGGCTAGCTGTTGTGGAAAATATTGACCCAATCTTGGAGGCCCCCCAAAAAGAATCTCGTATGGTGTGAGTTTAATGGGACCCCTTGTAGTGTTTCTGACTGAGTATAAGGCAACGTGCAAAATGTCTGTCCCAAGTCTGACCTCCTAACTGGCTTTCAGTATTTTATTTTTCAAGGTGCCATTCAGTGTTTCTACTTTCCCACTGCTGTGTAGGTGATATGGAGTATGTAAACCCAAATCCGCTCCCACTAATGTTCATAGTTCCTTAGACAGTGCTGCAATGAACGCAGGTACTTGGTCACTCTCAATTACCTCTGGGACCCCATATCTGCAGACTACTTCAGTCATCAGTCTCTTAACAGTCACTCTGGCAGTCATGTTGGTTACTGGATAGGCTTCGGGCCATCCTGAGAACATGTCAGTCACTACCAGTACATACTCGTACTTCCCTACTTTTGGCATTTGAATGTGGTCAATCTGAATTTTCTGAAAGGGATAAAGTGGTTTAGCCAAATGTTTCTGAGTAACTTTCTGAGGTGGTGCTGGATTGCATGCTGCACACACAAGGCAGGACTTGAAATAATTTTGGGTGACAGTAGAGATCCCAGGTGCCATATAAATCTTCCAATCAGGTCATTCATCCGATTCTTGCCTCTGTGGGTGATACCGTGTGCCCATTCTGTCACTGAAGAGTACAGATTACGGGGTAGACCTTTGTGTTCACCCTCCAGACTCCATCTTCATCCTTTTTAGCTCCTCCTTCTTGCCATGACTTCTTTTCATCATCTGATGTCTTGTCTTGATGTATATGGATAATCCTCATAAGAGAGGCTTTAGTCCCTTCTTCAGTGTCTTGTGACATGTACACCGCTGCTTTCTCTTTCCTAAATGGATCCACAGCATAGGTTTTTTCTGTTTTGTCAGCAAAGAAGTTCCCCCTTGCTTCTGGAGAATCCAGTCTCCCGTGAGCTTTGATCTCGATCACTGCAACCTTTGAAGGTAGATTCAGAGTGACTACAAGTTCTTGCATGGTAGCAGCATGTTTTACAGGAGTTCCACTGGACGTTAGGTATCCTCTGGCTGCCCAGATACTGCCGAAGTCATGAGCCACTCCAAAAGCGTATCTTGAATCCGTATAGATGTTGACCACCTTCTCCGTCGCTTCCTGACAAGCCAGTGTCAAAGCTTTAAGTTCCGCTTCTTGTGCAGACATGTGCGGTGGTAGCGATCCAGCTGAGATGATCAGGTCATGTGTAACCACGACATATCCCGTATGGAACCTTCCTGTTTTATCTGCAAATCTGGAACCATCAGTGAAGAACGTCAAGTCAGCATGTGGGAGTGGGTCTTCAGACACGCTTTTCTGGGAGGCTACTTCTTCATGCATTTGTTCGAGACAGTCATGATCCTCTGAGTGTGTAGAGGCATCTTCTCCGAGAGCATCAGTATCATCCACATCCCCCCTGGAAAGAGGAAGCAGCGTGGACAGTTTGAAGATGCTGCAGCGGACAAGAGTGACATTATCCGGAACCAAGAGCCAACGTTGGAGTCTCATATGATGCTGTACCAACAGATGTTTAGGTTCCAACAAAGCAATTATGTCGTGTGGAGCCATTAAGAGAACTGGATGTCCTCAGATAATATCAGAAGTTTTGTCCAGAAGCATATGTGCAGCATGAACAGCTCTGAGGCAAGTCGGGGAAGCTTGAGACACAGAGTCCAGGCGGGCAGAGTAGTAGCCGATTGGTCTTGTTCTTCCCCCATGTTTTTGTGCTAGGACTCCGAAAGCATGTCCTGCTACTTCATTGACAAACAAGTAAAAAGGTAGTTGATAATTTGGGATTCCAAGAGCTGGTGCAGACTGTATGGCCTGTTTAAGAGCTTAGAAAGCTTCCACGGATTTGGTACATAGTGGAAACGCTGACGTCTTGAGGTCATCGTACAATGGCTGCATCAGCTTTGAGGCATCTGGAAACCTTTGGCAACAATAATAATTGATAGGTCAGCCAACTCATCCGAGGCCCTTGTCTTAGGTTCTTGGCAGAACTCAACACCAGAGTCCCATGCCTCGTCATGCTCCTGTAGAAAGGCATTGGCTGTTTTTCTGGATCTAGAACTTGGTTCAACAGAGTAGCAGCTTGCTGGGGTGTAAACTTGACATAGATGGTGGGCTCCTCAGACATGAGCATTGGCACTGTTGGCGGTGGCACCTGAAGCGGGAGTAGAGATGGCACCGTGAGTGCAGATGTAGTCCCTTGTGTAGGAGGAGGTAACAGTCCTGGAATGAAGGGCTCTATTTGGGCAGCTCCAGTATCATGGTATGGGCTCCAGGTGACGCAGGCAGTCTTAAAAGCTTTAACAGTCCTGTCCTCATTAATGCGAGTTATTGCTGCATGAAGTTGCTGAGCACTAACGTCTGGATGAATAGGGTCATAAGTAGGGGTCACAGTGTGTATGATCATTCTACACAGGAGACTGCCAGCTTTAGTCACCGCTATGTCCCCAACAGCTATCTGACCACGTGACTCAACAATGATATGACTGTCAGCTTGAATAGTCGCCCCTCCTGCTTCCACTATAGCTCTAGCTACACCTCCATTGTGCTCTAACCGAGAATTGGCAGCATTAACAATAGCGTCTGTCTCCATTGTTGTTATGTCACCCTTTCCCACCACTAACAAGGGTCCCTCAGGAAGTTCTTTTTCAAAAATAGGTTGCCAACATTCCCTCCCCTTTGTGCTTCCTGTGCTACTGGTATCCCCCTCCCACATTGAGCCCCCCCTTGATGCAGTCGCCACCGTCCCATACAGGTGTGCGCTTGGCTGCGAGACAGCCTGTGAGGTACTGGGCATAGGGTTATGTAGGCTGCGTGAGAGTGCTGTTGTGGAAGCATTGGGAGGAGAGGCCGCTGCTTGGAGCATCTCATGTGGGTGTGCGGCTAAATTGGCATTGGAAGTGATAGTAGAAAGGGTAGGTGCTGGGGACGATCCAGGTGGGAGGACTGCTGGATTCACAACAGGAGTGATAGAGGAAAGGGTTGGTGCCCCATTGGAAACAACAGAGATAGGAAACATGGGTAAAGCCTGTTCACTTCCCGAAGGAATATAGTATTGGCCGTTAGTGGTCATTACTGGGTAACAAGGATTTGGTGATGTGGTGTGTAGCCTTAATCTGATATGTTCACCACCAGGAGCAGCACATTTGCCATTCACAAGATGGCCGCCGTCAGCATTAACACCTTTTCCATCCACAAGATGGCCGCCGTCAGAATTATATTTACCACCACCAAGATGGCCGCTATTAGAATTACATTTACCACCTCCAAGATGGCCGCTATTAGAATTACATTTACCACCTCCAAGATGGCCGCTATTAGAATTACATTTACCACCTCCAAGATGGCCGCCATCAGAATTATATTTACCACCACCAAGATGGCCGCTATTAGAATTACATTTACCACCTGGCTCTGGGCCACCATTTTGGCTGCTATTACATTTAACACATTGGCCATTAACAAAATGGCGACCATTACATTTACCACATGGCTCTGAGCCACCATTTTGGCTGCTATTACATTTAACACATTGGCCATTAACAAAATGGCGACCATTACATTTACCACATGGCTCTGAGCCACCATTTTGGCTGCTATCACATTTAACACATTGGCCATTAACAAAATGGCGACCATTACATTTACCACATGGCTCTGAGCCACCATTTTGGCTGCTATCACATTTAACACATTGGCCATTAACAAAATGGTTTTGTAATACACAACTCAAAACTCTATTCTTTCTATTCCTTTTCTCTTCTACCCAATTTCCAATTTTTCCTTTTTTTTTATTTTTTTTATATATATGTACTTTCAGAGACTCTTTCTCCTGCCCTAGCAATAGACAACAATCCATTATCTTCTAGGATACCTTTTCTTTTATCTCAAGACAAGCTTCCACTCCAGGGGCTGTAACCATCCCCCCTTCTGGCATTCCACACAATTTCCACTAATTTGCATGAGTCTAACTTGCCATCTGAATTTGGCTTAGTGCCCATACGGCAGAACTGCATTAATTTCTTCATCTTTCTATAGATATACAGTATATATATATCTATCTATCAAGATAACAAACACCAAACAAACAATAAGACGGGGGAGATGACTCAAACCTGAGATTCTAAAGGGAACTGAGTCTGCAGTACCCAGTTCCTATGCCTTCTTGTCACGTGGTCCCTGTCTGACTTCCGTGCTCCGTACTTTACAAACCAATTATTCCCTACTTTGTCAAATTGCTCCCTAACTTACCGGTCCCCGTGCAGAGTCACTCACTCGATGTCACGGGGCAAAAAAAAAGGAAAACTATAAATTTAATTGGCTCAAACTGAGTCAATCACTCCAAGCTTTGATGAGCCGCTACACAATTTATTATGCCCGAACTGAGCCAATTCGCTCCAAGATTTACCGGGCCCCCCCTAGGCCGAGTCAATCACTCAAGGTCCTAGGTCTCTCTTGTACAGAACTGAAAATCTTATCACAGGCGACAACCGTATACCACAGACAAAAATTATTTTATTTTTTTTTCCTACACTTGCTTTCTTTCCTTCTTTAAAAACAAAACCTGTTTTTCTCGTCCTACCACATGCTTTGCTTTCTGTAAACACTTGCTTTGACTTTCCTAGAAACCCGTTCTGTTCCAAACACAATGACTACCAGTCATACCCCTCTGTAAAAACCAGTTTTTCTTGTTTTATCACTTGCCTCTAGCCCTCTGTAAACACTAACCTGCTTTGACTGTCCTTACACAATATTTCTCTTCTTTACTACCAATCATCTCCCCTCTTCACAACATGTAACAGGCAGTAGGCAACTAAAACGTGACGGTTCTTGCAATTAAATGACCAGCAGCGGAGATACCCTTTCTGCCGTCTTACAGATACCAAGAAAACCGGACACGGTCAGGCAATCTGCACAGGATACCCCGAAGGACACAGGTAAAGACTACAGATTATAAAAATCAGCAGACTTACCGTGTTCTGTTAAGGAGTTGATCAGTCTCCAGGTTCGGGGTACTCAGTGCATCCAGCCGTTCCAGTCGCCGGTTCTACAGGGTTCTGGGCTCTCCTCTGCTGGCCCCAGGTTGGGCGGCCAAATATTAGGGTTGAACAATTAATATAAATGTTCAATTCTCTAGTTGCCTACTCCTGGCCTAATGGATATTGATCATGTGCACTAAAGAAATACACCAGACACAGTCAGCTGTAACTCTCCTTGATCAATGTGTGGCTCAGCTCCAAGAAGGGAAGTTTATTAGTCAAACACAATGTTATATATCTCCTGTAAGGGGGCTCGGTTAGTTCTAAAATGGGAGTGATCGGATGTATTCCATTGGTTAGTGGGTTGGGCATGAGCAAGTCCATGGGCGGATCCATGAGGTCATCTAGGTGGGTTGGTCCGTGAGGTCATCAGAGTGGGCGTCGCTGTGGGTGGATCCATGAGGTCATCTGGGTGGGCGTCATCTTGGATACCAGACCGCATGGTCTGCTAAAACAGGAAATGGCGGCCATCTTCAGTGTCTTCATTGTTCACCTTGGATACCTGAGCACATGGCTCTGGTATAGGAGATGGCAGGCATCTTAAGTGTCTTACTTTGTCTGAGGAAAACTTATGTAAGGTTAAACAATACATGTTATAGGTTGCTTTCCTCAATTACCTTATGTGTTGAGGTTAATTAAGTATTTGATCTTATGGCTCTCCTCAACATATGTGTTCAGGGACCCGGCTGAAATAAGCCTCTAGA
Organism: Ranitomeya variabilis; assembly: GCF_051348905.1. NCBI lineage: Eukaryota > Metazoa > Chordata > Amphibia > Anura > Dendrobatidae > Ranitomeya > Ranitomeya variabilis. The sequence continues at coordinate 769,970,775 of NC_135232.1, forward strand.
ATACCGGCACCTCCGGTGAGGAGATTGTGTGTATGGAGTCAGGGCCCCGGCTGAAATAATCCCCTAGAATACTGGCTCGTCCGGTGAGGAGATTGTATGTTTGCGTAACCACCAACTGCTATCTGCTCAGCAGTCGCTGTGTACTCCTGTGAGGTTAACAGGACACAGTGCTTTCTTTAGGTGACTCTATGAAGTAACAGAGTTTGCTTCTACCGCCATATAGGGCCGCCATTTGCCAGCAGCAGGTTCTCTCCTGCATGGTGGACCCCGGGCTGTGAACACACCAAATAACATCTCTCTATTTACTCGGTGCGTTCCGCCAGCCCTAACAGAGTACTAGCGCCAGGGTCTGGCTAGTAAATGGCGGACGATCAGCGTTTACAGTAGTACATCCAGCAGCTGGAGGGTAGGTTGGCGACTCTTGAGCGCACAACCTCAGCTGTGGATGTTCAGGCTGCAAGTGTAGCTGCAGCCAGTTTGTCTTCTGCCACCCCTGCTCTGACTTTATCCCGTCTCCCGCTTCCAGACAAGTTTGCTGGTGACAGTAAGCTATGTCGGAGATTCATGAGTCAGTGGTCCATACATCTAGAGCTCCTGGCTGCACATTTTCCTATGGAATGGACAAAAGTGGAATTTATTTTATCCCTTTTGTTGGGCAGGGCATTGTAGTGGGCAACTCCACAATGGAGCGTAATGATCGTGTGGTACAGAGTGCTCCTCTCTTCCTGGATGCTCTGAAACAGGTCTTTTTGGGACCTCGTGTCACCCACGATACCGCGCTCCAATTGTTGGCAATAACACAGGGTTCGTCCATGGTCAGCCAGTTAGCCGTCCAATTCCGGACTCTGGTCTCTGAGCTGGAGTGGCCGGATAAAGTCCTTATTCCGGTGTTCTGGAAAGGACTGGCAGACCATGTGAAGGACGCCTTGGCCACCAGGGAGATTCCCACCACACTGGAGGAGCTCATTTCTATATCTACCCGCATCGACCTCCTTTTAATGAGCGGAGGTTAGAGTGGATACAGTGTAGGCAGAGGTTTCGGCAGGCTCCCACCTTCGCCAGATCTCTAGAATCTTCCGTTCAGGCGTCCGACTCCCATGAGGCCATGGAGGTTTCTCGAGCGGGACCTAAGTCTCGGACCGCTCGAGTACCCGTGGTTTGTAGAAATTGCCAACAACAAGGACGTTATTATTATTATTTTTATAGCGCCATTTATTCCATGGCGCTTTACATGTGAGGAGGGGTATACATAATAAAAACAAGTACAATAATCATTATGCAAATAAATGTCCACGGCGGTCGGGTAAAAGATCGCTTCTAGTAACCATTGGAAGAGGTTCACTAGACACAGCGGCGTTTTCCTCCAAGCTGTCCTTCAAAGGGACAATCATGTTAGGCTCATCCTCTCTAACAGTCGAGCTTTGTGTGAATTCTGGAGCAGAGGGGAATTTCATGTCCTCTGCTTTTGCTCTGCGCCATGCAATACCTCTGGTGATGCTTGCCAAACCGGTGACTGTTAGAGTAGTGAATGGGTCGACACCTCCTTCACAAATCACACACCAGACTGTCCCTTTCACGTTATCCATGTCCCCTTCCCACCAGGAGATTATTTCCCTTCTTGTCCTTCCCGAGGGAATGGGCGAGATTCTGCTGGGAATCCCCTGGCTCCATTTCCACTCCCCACATATTGAGTGGACCTCTGGGAGGATATTGGGTTGGAGTGAATCATGTAAGGGCAGATGTGTGAGAGAGTGCATTCAGGTTTCCACCACCGAGACACCCGAAGATCTTTCTTCCCTTTCCAAATGTTATTGGTCCTACGCAGACGTCTTCTCCAAAAAGGCTGCGGAGACCCTTCCTGTTGTGAACTCTATTTTTGGGCTCCCTCTAGTGGTCACAAGCGGTACTGTGTAGTGTTGTCTTTCTGCAGGTTGGCAGCATCAGCTGGTTCATTATCCTTGGTTGGTTTCCTATTTAGTTCACCTGGATACTCAGTTCCTTGCCTGCTATCAATGTATTCAGTGCTCTTCAGATTCCTTGTGACTACCTTGCTCCCAGTCTCTCCAAGACAAGCTAAGTTTTTGTTTGTTCATTTTTTGATTATCAGCATTCATCATGTTTCTTGTCCAGCTTGCTAAAATGTGATTTCCTCACTTTCTGGTTGCTCTAGGGGATTGAGTTTCTCCCCCCACACCGTTAGTTGGTGTGGGGGTTCTTGAAATCTCAGAGTGGATATTTTGTAAGGGTTTTTTACTGACTGCATAGATTTCCTTTTCTATTTTCTGCTATCTAGTATTAGTGGGCCTCATTTGCTGAATCTGCTTTCACCCCTGTGTATGTGCCTTCCTCTTACCTCACCATTATTATTTGTTGGGGGCTTCTATATCTTTGGGGATTATTTCTTTGGAGGCAAGAGAGGTCTTTCTTTCTCTCTAGGGGTAGTTAGTTCCTCAGGCTGGCTCGAGACGTCTAGGATTTTTAGGCACGTTCACCGGCTACTTCTAGTGTGTTTGGATAGGTTCAGATTTGCGGTCAGTCCAGTTTGCCACCTCCCTAGAGCTTGTCCTATGTTTGTTACTTAGCTGGAGTAATTTGTGATCCTCAACCACTAAGGATCATAACAGTATAGCAGGCATAAAAGTGTTTAATGCATCGCAGAAGTGGGATAAAAAGAAGACCTGAGTACATTTTTTTTTTCCCTCCCACTTTTCCTTTGCTGCAGTCTGTTTAGCTTCTTTCATCCCCTTGAACTCTGGGTGGTTTTGAGCTCAGCTGCTGACATGAATGTTCAGACTCTGACTTCTAGTGTGGATCATCTTACTGCACGGGTGCAAAGTATTCAGGATTTTGTTATTCATAGCCCTATGTCAGAACCAAAGATACCCATTCCTGAGTTGTTTTCTGGAGATAGATCTAGGTTCCTAAATTTTAAGAATAATTGTAAGTTATTTCTATCTATGAGACCTCGTTCCTCTGGTGATTCCGCTCAGCAAGTTAAAATTGTTATCTCCTTGTTGCGTGGCGACCCTCAAGATTGGGCCTTCTCTCTGGCGCCAGGAGATCCTGCATTGCTTAATGTAGATGCATTTTTTCTGGCTCTTGGACTGCTTTATGAGGAGCCTAATCTTGAGAATCAGGCAGAAAAAGCGTTGCTGGCTATCTCTCAAGGTCAGGATGAAGCTGAGGTGTATTGTCAAAAATTTCAGAAATGGTCGGTGCTTACTCAATGGAATGAGTGTGCCCTGGCTGCAAATTTCAGAGAAGGTCTTTCTGAGGCTGTTAAGAATGTTATGGTGGGGTTTCCCACCCCTACAAGTCTGAGTGATTCTATGGCTTTAGCCATTCAGGTTGATCGGCGTTTGCGGGAGCGCAAATCTGCTCATCCTTTGGCGGTATTTTCTGGACAGAGACCTGAGTCTATGCAATGTGACCGAACTCTGACCAGAATTGAGCGACAAAGTCATAGACGTCAAAATGGGTTGTGCTTTTACTGTGGTGATTCTACTCATGTTATCTCAGCATGCTCTAAACGCTTAAATAAAATCGCTAAACCTGTCACCATTGGTACTATACAGCCTAAATTTATTTTGTCTGTTACTTTGATTTGTTCTTTTTCGTACTACCCGGTTATGGTTTTTGTGGATTCGGGTGCTGCCCTGAATCTGATGGATTTGTCGTTTGCCAGGCGCTGTGGTTTTGTCCTGGAGCCTTTGGAATTTCCTATTCCTCTGAGGGGAATTGATGCTACGCCATTGGCTGAGAATAAGCCACAGTATTGGACGCAAATGACCATGTGCATGACTCCCGTACATCAGGAGGTGATTCGCTTTCTTGTTCTGCATAATTTGCATGATGTTGTCGTTTTGGGTCTGCCATGGCTGCAAGCTCATAATCCAGTTTTAGATTGGAAAGCTATGTCTGTGTCAAGTTGGGGTTGTCAGGGAATTCATGGCTATACTCCGTTGGTGTCTATTGCTTCTTCCACTCCTTCTGAGGTCCCTGAGTTTTTGTCTGACTACCAGGATGTATTTGATGAGCCCAGTTCCAGTGCCCTGCCCCCTCATAGGGATTGTGACTGTGCTATAAATTTAATTCCTGGTAGTAAATTCCCTAAGGGACAACTTTTCAATTTGTCTATACCAGAGCATGCCGCGATGTGGAGTTATATAAAGGAGTCTTTGGAGAAGGGACATATTCGACCATCTTCTTCCCCTCTTGGTGCAGGATTTTTTTTTGTGGCCAAGAAGGACGGTTCTTTGAGACCTTGTATAGATTATCGTCTTCTGAATAAAATTACAGTCAAATTTCAGTATCCTTTGCCACTATTGTCTGATTTGTTTGCTCGGATTAAGGGTGCCAGTTGGTTCACAAAGATAGATCTCCGTGGTGCGTATAACGTTGTGCGCATTAAGCAGGGAGATGAATGGAAAACAGCATTTAATACGCCCGAAGGCCATTTTGAGTACTTAGTGATGCCTTTTGGACTCTCTAATGCTCCTTCTGTGTTTCAGTCCTTCATGCATGACATCTTCCCAGATTATCTGGATAAATTTATGATTGTTTATCTGGATGACATTTTGGTCTTTTCTGATGATTGGGAGTCCCATGTGAAGCAGGTCAGGATGGTGTTTCAGGTCCTGCGTGCTAATGCTTTATTTGTGAAGGGCTCAAAATGCCTCTTCGGAGTACAGAAGGTCTCCTTTTTGGGTTTTATTTTTTCTCCTTCTACTGTGGAGATGGACCCAGTCAAGGTCCAGGCTATTCATGACTGGACTCAGCCCACGTCTGTTAAGAGTCTTCAGAAGTTCTTGGGTTTTGCTAATTTTTACCGTGGTTTCATCGCTAATTTTTCTAGCGTGGTTAAACCTTTGACGGATTTGACCAAGAAGGGTTCTGATGTGACTAATTGGTCTCCTGCGGCCGTGGAGGCTTTTCGGGAGCTGAAGCACCGGTTTTCTTCAGCTCCAGTCTTATGTCAGCCAGATGTCTCTCTCCCCTTCCAGGTCGAGGTTGATGCTTCTGAGATTGGAGCAGGGTCTGTTTTGTCGCAGAGAAGCTCTGATGGCTCTGTGATGAAGCCATGTGCTTTCTTTTCAAGAAAGTTTTCGCCTGCCCAGCGGAATTATGATGTTGGTAATCGGGAGTTGTTGGCTATGAAGTGGGCATTTGAGGAGTGGCGACATTGGCTCGAAGGAGCTAAACATCGTGTGGTGGTCTTGACTGATCACAAAAATCTGATTTACCTTGAATCTGTCAAGCGCCTGAGTCCTAGACAGGCTCGTTGGTCGTTGTTTTTCTCCCGTTTCAACTTCGTGGTCTCATACCTGCCTGGTTCGAAGAACGTGAAAGCTGATGCACTTTCTAGGAGTTTTGTGCCTGACTCTCCGGGAGTTTCTGAGCCGGCTGGTATTCTCAGAGAGGGAGTGATTTTGTCTGCCATTTCCCCAGATTTGCGACAAGTGCTGCGGAAATTTCAGGCAGATAGACCTGACCATTGTCCACCAGAGAGACTGTTTGTCCCGGATAGATGGACCAGCAGAGTTATTTCCGAGGTTCATTCTTCGGTGTTGGCGGGTCATCCTGGGATTTTTGGTACCAGAGATTTGGTGGCTAGGTCCTTCTGGTGGCCTTCCTTGTCACGAGATGTGCGTTCCTTTGTGCAGTCTTGTGGGATTTGTGCACGGGCTATGCCTTGCTGTTCTCGTGCCAGCGGTTTGCTTTTGCCTTTGCCTGTTCCGAAAAGGCCTTGGACGCACATTTCCATGGATTTTATTTCGGATCTTCCAGTATCTCAGAAAATGTCTGTCACCTGGGTGGTGTGTGATCGTTTTTCCAAGATGGTCCATTTGGTGCCCTTGCCTAAGTTGCCTTCTTCCTCCGATTTGGTTCCTCTATTTTTTCAGAATGTGGTTCGCTTGCACGGCATTCCTGAAAATATTGTGTCTGATAGAGGATCCCAGTTTGTGTCCAGGTTTTGGCGGACTTTTTGTGCTAAGATGGGCATTGATTTGTCTTTTTCGTCGGCCTTCCATCCTCAGACTAATGGCCAAACCGAGCAAACTAATCAGACCTTGGAAACTTATTTGAGATGTTTTGTTTCTGTTGATCAGGATGATTGGGTGACTTTTTTGCCATTGGCCGAGTTTGCCCTTAATAATCGGGCTAGTTCTGCTACTTTGGTTTCGCCTTTTTTCTGCAATTCTGGTTTCCATCCTCGTTTTTCCTCGGGTCAGGTTGAGCCTTCTGACTGTCCTGGGGTGGATTCTGTGGTGGATAGGTTGCAGCAGATTTGGAACCATGTGGTGGACAATTTGAGGTTGTCACAGGAGAAGGCTCAGCGCTTTGCCAACCGCCGCCGCGGTGTGGGTCCCCGACTTCGTGTTGGGGATTTGGTGTGGCTGTCTTCTCGGTATGTTCCTATGAAGGTCTCCTCTCCTAAATTTAAGCCTCGCTTCATCGGTCCTTATAAGATCTTGGAAATCCTTAACCCAGTGTCTTTTCGTTTGGATTTCCCAGCATCGTTTGCCATTCATAATGTGTTCCATAGGTCTTTGTTGCGGAGGTATGTGGTACCTGTAGTTCCTTCTGTTGAGCCTCCTGCTCCGGTGCTGGTCGAAGGCGAATTGGAGTACGTGGTGGAGAAGATTTTGGATTCTCGTATCTCTAGACGGAGGCTTCAGTATTTGGTTAAGTGGAAGGGCTATGGTCAGGAGGATAATTCCTGGGTTGTCGCCTCTGATGTTCATGCAGCCGATTTGGTTCGTGCCTTCCACGCGGCTCATCCTGATCGCCCTGGGGGTCTTGATGAGGGTTCGGTGACCCCTCCTCAAGGGGGAGGTACTGTTGTGAACTCTATTTTTGGGCTCCCTCTAGTGGTCACAAGCGGTACTGTGTAGTGTTGTCTTTCTGCAGGTTGGCAGCATCAGCTGGTTCGTTATCCTTGGTTGGTTTCCTATTTAGTTCACCTGGATACTCAGTTCCTTGCCTGCTATCAATGTATTCAGTGCTCTTCAGATTCCTTGTGACTACCTTGCTCCCAGTCTCTCCAAGACAAGCTAAGTTTTTGTTTGTTCATTTTTTGATTATCAGCATTCATCATGTTTCTTGTCCAGCTTGCTAAAATGTGATTTCCTTGCTTGCTGGTTGCTCTAGGGGACTGAGTTTCTCCCCCCACACCGTTAGTTGGTGTGGGGGTTCTTGAAATCTCAGAGTGGATATTTTGTAAGGGTTTTTTACTGACAGCATAGATTTCCTTTTCTATTTTCTGCTATCTAGTATTAGTGGGCCTCATTTGCTGAATCTGCTTTCACCCCTGTGTATGTGCCTTCCTCTTACCTCACCGTTATTATTTGTTGGGGGCTTCTATATCTTTGGGGATTATTTCTCTGGAGGCAAGAGAGGTCTTTCTTTCTCTCTAGGGGTAGTTAGTTCCTCAGGCTGGCTCAAGACGTCTAGGATTTTTAGGCACGTTCACCGGCTACTTCTAGTGTGTTTGGATAGGTTCAGATTTGCGGTCAGTCCAGTTTGCCACCTCCCTAGAGCTTGTCCTATGTTTGTTACTTAGCTGGAGTAATTTGTGATCCTCAACCACTAAGGATCATAACACCTTCCGCCTCACAGTCCCTATGACTGACCTATTGATCTCTTGCCTGGAGCAGAACCTCCTCGGGGACGGGTCTATCCCCTCTCTCTCCTGGAAACGGAGGCTATGTCCCAATACATCCAGGAAAATTTGGCAAGAGGGTTCATTAGTAGTGTTGAGCGATACCGTCCGATACTTGAAAGTATCGGTATCGGATAGTATCGGCCGATACCCGAAAAGTATCGGATATCGCCGATACCGATACCCAATACCAATACAAGTCAATGGGACACCAAGTATCGGAAGGTATCCTGATGGTTCCCAGGGTCTGAAGGAGAGGAAACTCTCCTTCAGGCCCTGGGATCCATATTAATGTGTAAAATAAAGAATTAAAATAAAAAATATTGATATACTCACCTCTCCGGAGACCCCTGCACCTTACCGCTGTTAAATTAATTCTAGGAATTTAGGACCTGAGAATGACGTCGCTGCTTGTGATTGGTCGCGTGGCGGTCACATGAGCGGCACGCGACCAATCAGAAGCCGTGACATCATGGAAGGCCCTAAACGCGCTCATTTTAAGCAAAGAAGGCTGCCGGTTAACAGAGGTAAGGTGCAGGGGCCTCCGGAGAGGTGAGTATATCAATATTTTTTATTTTAATTCTTTATTTTACTCATTAATATGGATCCGATACCGATTCCCGATACCACAAAAGTATCGGAACTCGGTATCGGAATTCCGATACCGCAAGTATCGGCCGATACCCGATACTTGCGGTATCGGAATGCTCAACACTATTCATTAGGAAGTCAGTGTCACCTGCAGGGGCGAGGTTCTTCTTCGTGCAGAAGAAGAATGGAGAATTACGTCCTTGCATAGATTACAGGGGTCTTAATGCCATCACTGTTAAGAATAAGTACCCACTGCCCCTGATTTCTGAGCTCTTTGATAGGCTACGGGGAGCAAGGGTATTTACCAAATTAGATCTGCGCGGTGCTTATAACCTGATTCGCATCCGTGAGGGGGACGAATGGAAGACGGCTTTTAATACCAGGGATGGGCACTATGAGTATCTGGTAATGCCCTTTGGGCTCTTTAATGCCCCAGCCGTTTTCCAAGACTACGATATCAACAATATCTTCTGGGATATGCTCTCCACCTCGGTCGTAGTCTATCTGGATCATATTCTTATTTTCTCTCCAGATATTGACTCCCACCGGAGAGATGTTGGCAGAGGCTTCGACCTCTTACGGGCAAATTCCCTCTATGCAAAGTTGGAGAAGTCTATGTTTGAGCAGGAGTTTTTACCTTTCCTGGGCTATATTATCTCTGCCCAGGGATTGGTTATGGATCCTGCCAAACTACAGGCTGTGATGGACTGGCAGGAACCCCATTCCCTTAAAGCGGTGCAGCGCTTTATTGGGTTCATTAATTACTATCACCAGTTCATTCCCCACTTCTCAACTTTGGTAGCTCCCTTGGTAGCCCTCATCAAGAAGGGAGCAAATCCCAAATTGTGGTCTGAAGAGGTCTCCAGGGCTTCTCTTATATTAAGTCTCATTTTGCTAGCGCTCCCATCCTACATTGTCCCGATGTTGATAAGCCGTTTATAATGGAGGTGGATGCCTCATCCGTTGGTGCACGAGCAGTCCTCTTCCAAAAGGATGCTCAAGGTCGGAAGCATCCTTGCTTCTTCTTCTCCAAGACCTTTACACCAGCGGAGAAGAATTATTCCATCGGGGACAGGGAGTTGCTAGTAATGAAGTTGGCTTTCTCGGAGTGGAGACATCTTTTGGAGGGGGCTCGCTTTCCCTTTCAAGTCTTCATGGACCAAAAAAATTTGGTATATTTACAAACAGCTGAGCGGGCAAATTCTCGTCAGGCCAGATGGTCCTTGTTCTTCTCCCGGTTCCACCTCACCCTCCATTATCTCGCTGCGGAGAAGAACATTCGTGCTGACGCCCTCTCTCGCTCTATTGTGTCATCTGAGGTGAAGGAAGGGGAGCCTCGGCTTATTGTCCCTTCTGAGAGCCTGAGAACCATAGCTCCAGTTTAGCTAGAGTCTGTGCCTCCGGGCATGACTTTTGTAGACATTAATTTGCGACCGGAGGTTCTCTCTTGGGCTCATTCGTCCAGGGTGGGTGGACACTTTGGGACAAAGAGGACATCTGAGCTGCTGGCTAGGACGTACTGGTGGCCACATATGGTCCATGATGTCAGAGATTATATTCAGGCGTGTGTCTCCTGCGCCAAAAATAAGTCTCCTGGACAATGGCCAGCTGGGTTACTCTATCCCTTGCCGGTGGCAGACAGGCCCTGGGAGATGGTCGGGATGGACTTTGTGGTGGGTTTGCCCAAGTCTCGTGGCTGTACCATCATTTGGGTTATCACCAATAATTTTTCTAAAATGGTGCATTTGGTGCCGCTTCCACGGCTTCCTTCTGCACGGGCCTTGGCAGTGTTGTTCATAAAACACATCTTCCGCCTACACGGTATGCTGGACAAAATTGTCAGTGACCGGGGTCCCCAGTTTGCATCTTGGTTCTGGAGAGAGCTTTGTCATCTTCTCAGCATTGAGTTGAATCTCTCTTCTGCATATCATCCCGAGATGAATGGGTTGGTAGAGAGGGCCAACCAGACCTTGGTCACATATCTGCAACATTTTGTCTCAGCCAGGCAGGATGACTGGGCATCCTTGCTATCGTGGGCGGAGTTTTCGCTGAACAACGCCGTAGCCGACTCCACTGAACAAACCCCATTCCTCCTTAACTATGGTCAGCATCCGCGGGTACCTGTGCCTATGCCCGTGTCTCCCGCCAAATCCAGGGTGGCAGACTGGGCTGTGGAGACACGGACTATTTGAGACCACACTCAGGGTGCCATTTGGGCCTCCAAGGAGAGAATGAGGTCCTCCACCGATGCACATCAGCGCCCCGCTCCGACCTTTGCTCCTGGCGACTTGGTGTGGCTCTCCGCCATTAACATCAGGCTGCGAGTTGAGTCCAGTAAGTTTGCACCCCGCTACTTGGGCCCTTTCAAGGTCCTCGAACGGGTTAACCCTGTGGTCTACCGTTTAGCCCTTCCACCACTCCTGGGTATCACCGACACCTTTCATGTGTCCTTCTTGAAACCCATATACATGTCCCGGTTTTCCGAGTCATCTGCTGGGACATCGGGTTAGTCTACGGACGATTATGAGGTGAACGCTGTTTTGGGGTGCAAGGTGGTACGTGGCAAAAAAATTTATTTGGTGGACTAGAAGGGTTATGGTCCTGAGGACAGGTCCTGGAAGCCTGCTGAGCACATTCAGGCTCCGCAGCTCATTGCTGCCTTCGAGTGTAGCGAGGTCCAGGGGGGGGCCCTGGGAGGAGGGTAATGTTAGGGGTCAAGTTCCCACCTCTGCACAGGGGGAATCTCGGGCCAACTCCGCTGCAGTCTCCCATTCTTCTCCTGCCGCACTGGAGCCTGCTCAGCAGAGACGCCGGTCCCAGCGTCTCGCTCAGTCTGACTCTGTGCAAAGGGTTGCTGCTGCTTTTCCAGCTTCTGCCATTGAAGCCAGTGCTGGGCAGCAGCGAACAGATGCTTTTGGGACTAAGTCCTGCTTTTTCCTTTCTGACCATGCCCAGGGTAAGAGCTCTCATTGGAGATCGAGGGTCACATGCTTAGATACTGCAGCAAAACCCATTGGTTCTCCAGGAAGGTCCTGAAGTTCCTTAGGCTCTGTGGCAGCCCCTCATTGGTCCTTCTAGGAAGGTACTGTACTTGCTGCAGCTATAAAAGGTTTGCATGGCCACACGGCCATGTGCTAGTATCAAATCTAAGTTATGTGCTTTGCGCCAGTGTGGTTACGTTTGTATGTGTTCAGGGACCCGGTTGAAATAAGCCCCTAGAACACTGGCACCTCTGGTGAGGAGATTGTGTGTATGGATTCAGGGCCCCGGCTGAAATAAGCCCCTAGAATACAGGCTCCTCCAGTGAGGAGATTGTATGTTTGCGTAACCACCAACTGCTATCTGCTCGGCAGTGGCTGTGTACTCCTGTGAGGTTAACAGGACACAGTGCTTTCTTTAGGCAACTCTGTGAAGTAACAGAGTTCGCTTCTACGCCATATAGGGCCATTTGCTAGCAGCAGGTTCTCACCTGCACGGTTGACCCCGGGCTGCGAACGCACCAAATAACATCTCTCTATTTACTTGGTGCATTCCTCCAACCCTAACACCCAGTCACTGACAATTTTGTCTGGCCTGCCATGTAGGAGAAAAACATGTTTAATGAGCAACGCCGCCAAGGCCCGTGCAGAAGGTAACCATGAAAGCAGCACCAAGTGCACCATTTTAGAAAAATGGTCTTTGACTACCCATATAATGGTGCAGCTACGAGACTTGGGTAAGCCCACCACGAAGTCCATCCCAACCACCTCCCAGGGCCTGTCTGCCACCGGCAGGGGGTAAAGTAGACCAGCAGGCCATTGCCGAGGAGACCAATTCTTGGCGCAGAAGACACATGCCTGAATATAGTCCCCAACGTCACGGGCCATATGCGGCCACCAGTACGTCCTCGCCAGAAACTCTAATGTCTTCTTGGTCCTAAAATGTCCACCCACCCTGGACGAGTGAGCCCAAGAGAGAACCTCTGGTCGCAAGTTAAATGGAATGAAAGTCTTGCCTGGGGGCACAGACTCTAGTGAAACCGGAGCCACAGTTCTCAGACTCTCTGAGGGGACAATAAGCTGAGGCTCCTCCTTCTCCTCCTCTGATGACACAAAGGAGTGGGAGAGAGCGTCAGCCCAAGTGTTCTTCTCTCCAGAGAGAAAATGGAGGGTAAAGTGGAACCGGGAGAAGAAGAGGGACCATCTGGCCTGGCGAGAGTTTAGCCGCTGGGCGGTTTGTAAGTACACCAAATTCTTGTGGTCGGTGAATACTTGGAATGGGGTAGCGAGCCCCTTCCAGAAGATGTCTCCACTCCGAAAAGGCCAACTTCATGGCTAGCAGCTCCCTGTCCCCAATGGAATAATTACTCAGTGTGAAGGTGTTGGAGAAGAAGAAGCAAGGATGCTTCTGACCTTGAGCATCCTTCTGGAAGAGGAGTGCTCCAGCACTGATGGAAGAGGCATCCACCTCCATGATAAATGGTTTATCAACATCGGGGCAATGTAAAAAGGGAGCGCCAGCGAAGTGTGACTTGATAGAGAGGAAGGCCTTGGAGACCTCCTCCGACCACAATTTGGGTTCAGCTCCCTTCTTGGTGAGGGCAACCAGAGGAGCTACCAAAGTTGAGAAGTGGGGAATGAACTGGCAATAATAGTTGATGAACCCCATAAAGCGCTGCACCACTTTGAGAGAATGGGGTTCCTGCCAGTCCATCACAGCCTGTAGCTTGGCGGGACCCATAGCCAATCATTGGGCCGAGATGATATAGCCCTGGAAAGTCAAAGACTCCCGCTCAAACACACACTTCTCCAACTTGGCATAGAGGGAGTTTGCCCGTAGGAGGTCGAAGACTTCGCAAACATTTCTCTGGTGGGAGTCTATATCTGGAGAGTAGATGAGAATATCATCCAGGCAGACTACAACCGAGTTGGAGAGCATATCTCGGAAGATATCATTCACAAAGTCTTGGAAAATGGCTGGGGCATTAAAGAGCCCGAAGGGCATCACCAGGTATTCATAGTGCCCATCCCTGGTGTTAAAAGCCATCTTCCATTTGTCCCCCTCATGGATGCAAATCAGGTTGTAAGCACCCCGCAGATCTAGTTTAGAAAATACCCTTGCTCCCCGAAGCCTATCAAAAAGCTCAGATATCAGGGGCAATGGGTACTTGTTCTTAACGGTGATGGCGTTAAGACCATGGTAATCTATGCATGAACGCAACTCTCCGTTCTTCTTCTGCACGAAGAAGAAACCAGCCCCTGCAGGTGACACTGACTTCCTAATGAATCCTCTTGCCAGATTCTCCTGGATGTACTGAGACATTGCCTCCATCTCCAGGAGAGACAACAAGTGGACTCGACCCCGGGAAGGCTCAGCACCAGGCAAGAGGTCAATAGGACAGTCATAGGGGCAGTGAGGCGGAAGGGTCTCCGCAGCCCTTTTGGAGAACACGTCCACATAGGGCCAATATTGCTTGGGGAGAGAGGAAAGATCTGCGGGTACCTCAGTAGTAGCAACCTGAACGCATTCCCTCTGACATCTACCCCCACAAGATTCACTCCATCCCAAAATTCTGCCTGTGGACCACTCAATATGAGGGGATTGGTACCGTAGCCAAGGTATCCCTAACAGGACCTCATCAATTTCCTCAGGAATGACGAGCAGAGATATAATCTCCTGATGAGATGGCGACATAGATAGAGTAAATGGGATGGTCTGGTGTGTTATCTGTGAGGGCAGTGTTGACCCATTCGCCACTCTTATGGTCACTGGTTTGGCGAGCATCACCAGGGTTATTGCGTGCCATTGGGCAAAGGCAGGTGACATAAAATTGTCCTCCGCCCTGGAATCCACTCAAAGCTCTATCGAATGAGTTTGGAGGCAAACGTCACCGTGTCTAGTGTATCTCCACCTACTACCACTAGACGCTGACGTTTCCCCGATCGCTGGGGACATCTGGTGGCAAGATGTCCTGACTGCCGGCAGACATGACAGACCTTGAGTGCACGAGCGGTGCGGGACTTAGATCCTGCTCATGACACCTCCATGGCCTCATGTGACTCGGGCTCCTGGACTGGAGATTCTAAAGGTTTGGCGAAGGTGGGAGCCAGCCAAAACCTATGCCTACAGTGGGCTCGCTCTAACCTCTGCTCGTTAAAACGGAGGTCAATGCCAGTGGATACAGCTATTAGCTCCTCCCGTGTGGCAGGAATCTCCCTAGTGGCCAAAGCGTCCTTCACATGGTCAGCCAGCCTCCTCCAAAATACAGAGATGAGAGCTTTATCCGACCATTCCAGCTCAGATGCTAACGTCCGGAAGTGGACGGCAAAATGGCTGACCATGGATGAGCCCTGAGTCAATGCCAACAGTTGGAGTGCCGTATCATGGGTGACTCGAGGTCCCAAAAAGACCTGTTTCAGAGTGCTCAAGAACAGCGGAGCACTCTGCACCACATGATTACCATGCTCCCACAGCAGCGTAGCCCACTCCAACACCCTGTCCGGCAGAAGAGATATAACGAATCCCACCTTTGCCCACTCTGTGGGAAAACGTGCAGCCAGAAGCTCGAGGTGTATTGCGCACTGGCTCATGAAACCCCTATAAGATGCGCTATCACCAGAGTTTTTATCTGGCAGCGGGAGGCGAGATAAGGTCGGAACAGGGGTGGCAGTGGACAAACTTGCTGCAGCCATGCTTGTGCGCTCGAGAGCCACCAACCTGCCCTCCAGCTGCTGGATGTAACGCAGCAGTTGCCGTTCGTCCGCCATTACTAGCCAGACCCTGGCGCTAGTATACTGTTAGGGCTAGCGGAACGCACCAAGTAATAGGGTGATACATACGAGGTGCGTTCGCAGCCCGGGGTCCATCGTGCAGAGATACCTGCTGCAAGTAATGGTGGATGGACACTGAGCTCACACATGGGTTAAACTTCACCCTGTGTGAAATGAAAGCGAGCTCTGTTGCCTCACAGAATCGCGCTGTACACAGGGACTAAAACCCTAACTAAAAGTTGTGCTTGCTCTGGAACTCTTCTGTTCTAACCGCACACATGAAGGAACCAGATGCCAAGCCAAGGCTAATTGCCCCCACTGACGCTAGCTGCCTGCCTGAATGTACAGCCCCAAGGCTTAACAGACTCACACCACTTATATACAGTGTGGCAGAGTATCCACTGGCAACTGCCAAGCACAAATTATACTAGCACATGGCCATGCGAACCTTTTATAGCTGTCGCAGTTCAGGACCTTCCTAGTGGACCAATAGGAGCGGCTACAGGACCTGAGCGTGTGACCCCCGACCTCCAATGAGAGGTCTTCCCTTGGGCATGCTCAGGAGGAGAAAAGCAGGACTTAGTCCCAGGAGCGCCGCCGAACAGTACTGGTTATAAGGCTAGGTTCACACTGCATTAATGGCAATCCGCTGACGGCATCCGTTACATAGCGGCACTAACGCTATGTAACAGATGCGTTAGCGCACAAATTGACTGCCATTATGTAGCGCATAGCTAACGCATGTCATAATCGGCATGCGTTAATGATGTGCCGTCATTCTGTGACGGACCCTCGGACGCGGTCTGCAGCATTTCGGGGTCTGTCACCGCTAGCACAGATGGTGCATCTGCGCTAGTGCGATCGCATAACGTGATCTTTAAAAGGCACTTGTGTTGCGCAGTCCATTTAACGCATGCATTGAATGGACTGCACTAACGCAATGTGAACCTAGCCTAATGGCTGGACCTGGAAGAGCAGCAATAACCAAACACGCAGTATCTCTCCGCGCCAGGCTCTGGGACTGACGTCTCCACTGCTGCTGGATAAGAATGGGAGACCGCAGTGGACATGGCTCAAGATTCCCCCTGTGCAGCGGCAGGAACTCGACGCCTGACACTTTATAGGCTTATATATCCATTCTTTGTCATCCGGCTGTCAACATTAACCATATCATCTTACTTCATTGCTTGTTACACCAGTATTTGAAACACTGCAAATACTGTATAGATGATTGTTATTAATTACCACCAAGTGTAAAAATTATGTATATGTTTGAAGTAATGATTGTATTTGTAAGTGATGTTTTTTTTACTGTCTATTTCTGCATATAGACCCTAAATAACCTCACTTTGTGGTGAGCTGCTGAGTCACTGTGAGTTAGAAGGAGCCTGCACTTCCTTCTAAGCTGTCACGCCAGCAGATTGTAAATGAATGGAAAAAACAACATTATCTTTCTCTTCTGATTAATGCCCTTTGGAACCTTTTTTTTACACAGAGTAAACGGTTCACAAAAGTTAAACCCAATAAATAAAATATATTTTCAGCTGCATGTAATATAATGGCACAATTTAATGGTTTTACAAACAAATTCTGCATTTTATTTCAAATGGATTACTCCATTAACAATTACTCTATTGCTCGGTTATATTAAAATATGTAGAAAACAAAATATGCACAATCTGACTCACGGATCAAAGCAAGTGCCCCATTGTAAGGCCCATGCCCATCTATCTCTATGAAATATGCCATAATTGTAAAGTTCTGCAGAATTTGTTGCCGCTATTTAAATAGTAATATTTATTTTAAATTATTATATAACCCAAAATCTCGACTGTCTTAAAGGTGTGGTCACATGAAGACAACCTTCGGTCTATATGCCCTATGTTCACATTATATAGTGGGGGAGTCAGCTTTCTAATCTGAATACAGCCAACCTCTAGAGTGAGAGCTGCTGAATCGGGATGGCTGGTTACCGCTTTTGTTTAAAAAGGTGCAAGCCCACCCACGCTTCTTTCCCTTATAGATTATCAGACTCTTTTATCCCTAAACTGGCTTCCTTTCCTTTTTCCCCATTTACTTTTTCCCTAAACCCGTGTATATGTGTATGTATTGCAGTGGATGTGTTAATATACTCACCTATTGCTGTTTTCTCTGGTATTCTGTGCCATTCTGCTGCTCTTTTGAGTGACATCACTACTCTCCAGACTCTCTGGGTCACTCCATGCTATATGTGAGATCCAGGAGTCTCTTTTATAATGTAATTTTTTTGAGCTTTGCTTAAAACCTCCATAGGCTTAGAGCACAGGGAGCAGTGTAACCTGGGGAGTATGAAGTGCAGTGACATCATTAAAAGAGGTCCAGAATGTTGATGGATACCAGAGAAGGTTGTGGTAGGCGAACATATTCATTCAATGACACTACAGTACATACACATACAATGGGTGAAATAAGTATTGAACATGTCATCAATTTTCTAAGTAAATATATTTCTACAGTTGCTATTGACATGAAATGTTCACCAGATGTCGGTAACAACCCATCCAATGCACACAGGCAAAGAAATCAATCCATATATGTCCATAAATTGAGTTATGTGTAATAATGGGAAATTACACAGGGGCAAAGTATTGAACACATGAAGTAAGAGAGGTGCATGTGTGGATTGGGTGGATGACATCTGGTGATAATTTCAGATCAATAGCACCTTTAAAAATATATTTACTAAGAAAATTGGTGACATGTTAAATACTTACTTCACCCTCTGTATACAGTTGAGCTGAAAAGTTTACATATCCCAGCAGAATTTTGGCTTTCTTGGCCCTTTTTCAGAGAATATGAATGATAACACCAAAACTTAGTGGTTGGGTGAGGCAATTTTTTGTCAAACTACTATGTTTTCTCTTTTTAAGTCATAATGACAACCAAAACTATCCAAATGACTCTGATCAAAAGTACACATACCCCATTTCTTAATACTGAGTATACCTCTAACATCAATGACAGCTTGAAGTCTTTTGTTGTAGTTGTGGATGAGGTTCTTTATTTTCTCAGATGGTAAAGCTGCCCATTCTTCTTGGCAAACATCCTCCAGTTCCTGTAAATTCCTGGGCTGTCTAGCATGAACTGCGAACTTGAGATCTCCCCAGAGTGGCTCAATGATATTGAGGTCAGGAGACTGAGATGGCCACTCCAGAACCTTCACTTTGTTCTGCTGTAGCCAATGACAGATCGACTTGGCCTTGTGTTTTGGATCGTTGTCATGTTGGAACATTCAAATACTTCCCATGCGCAGCTTCCGGGCTGATGAGTGCAAATTTGTCTCCAGTATTTGCTTATAACGTGCTGCATTCATCTTTTCTTCAGCTTTGACCAAGTTTCCTGTGCCTTTGTAGCTCACACATCCTCAAAACATCAGCGATCCACCTCCGTGCTTTACAGAAATGGTGTTCCTTTCATCATAGGCCTTGTTGACCTTTCTCTAAGTGTAACATTTATGGTTGTGGCCTAAAAGTTTAATTTTGGTCTCATCACTCCAAATTACCTTGCTCCAGAAGTTTTGAGGCTTGTCTTTGTGCTGCTTTGCATATTGTAGGTGAGATACATTGTGGCATTTGCGCAGTAATGGCTTTCTTCTGGTGACTTGACCATGCAGCCCATTTTTCTTCAAGTGCCTCCTTATTGAGCACCTTGAAACAACCACACCGCTTGTTTTAAGAGAATCCTGTATTTCAGCTGATGTTGTTTGTGGATTTTTCTTTGCATCCTGAACAATTTTTCTGGCAGTTGTAGATGAGACTTTGTTGATCTACCTGACCGTGGTTTTGTTTTTACAGAGCCCCTAATTTTCCAATTCTTAATCTTAGTTTGAACGCTGCTGACTGGCATTATCAATTACTTGAATATCTTTTTGTATTCCTTTCCTTTTTTATGCAGTTCAACTACCTTTTCCCGTAGATCCATTGACCATTCTATTGCTTTCCCCATGACTCATAATCCAGAAACATCAGTGGTTAGATGAAAGATTCAAGAGTCTGTCTGGATCCCAGAAACTCACTCAACTTTTATGCACACATACTGATTACAAGCAAAGAGGTCACAGATTACCTTTAGTAGCCATTCAAACCGATTTGTGTCAACTTCTGTGCATCTTATCAGTCCAAAATTACCAGGGTATGTAAATGTTTGATCAGGGTCATTTGGAAGTTTTGGGTTGCCATTATAATTTAAAAAGAGAAAACACAGTAGTCTGACAATAAATGGCTTCATCCAACCACTAACAAAGTAATGACTGCGTTTGCAATAGAAGGAAAAATGTCAGCAGCAAAGCACAGGTCCGGCCGAAAGTCAAAGTTGACTGAGAGAGACCGTCGGACTCTAAAGCGAATTGTGAGAGGATCGCAAGACCTCGGCTCTGAAAATCACTGCTGAGCTCAATGAACACCTACAGAACCCAGTTTCCATGAAAAATTAGAAAACCGCTGCTCTCAATGACAAGTGTTTCCAAGCATTTAGAGTGGTGTAGAAACCTCCAGAATTGGTCCCTCGAGCAGTGGAAACGTGATATTCTCAGATGAATCATTATTTACCCTATTTCCGACCTCTGGCTGAGTGTACGTTTGGAGACAGCCTAAAGAAGCATTCCATCCAGACTGCCTTCTCCAAACCGTAAAGCATGGCGGAAGTTCTGTGATGATCTGGGGTGCTATTTCGTGGAGATCCACTGGGCCAATGATATCCCTTCATGGAAGAATTAACACCCGAGATTATTTAGGCATTTTGGGCAACCAAGTGCATACAATGGGTCAAGCACTGGTCCTGGAGAAGAACGCCATCTTTCAGGATGATAATGCACCAATTCATACAGCTAGAATCGTTAAAGCATGGCACGAGGAACATTCTAATGAAGTTGAGCATCTCATCTGGCCTCCACAATCCCCAGACCTCAACATTATTGAGCATTTATGGTCGATTTTAAAGTATCAAGTTAGACGTCGATTTCCGCCACCATCGTCGCTCAAAGAACTGGAGGGTATTTTAACTCTAGAATGGGCTAAAATTCCTTTGGAAACAATTCACACCTTGTATGAATCCATACCTTGGAGAATTGAGGCTGTAATCGCCGCAAAAGGTAGACCTACACTATATTAAACTAACTTTTGTTGAGGTTTCCAGGTGTTTCCATTATTTTGTCCAACCCCTGTATATATATATATATATATATATATATATATATATATATATATATATATATATATATATATATATATATATATATATATACACACATACACATGCACCAGGATGAAAGACATACATATCAGGATAGGGGATGGGCCCGGTTCAAATCTTGCAACTGTGCTCAGACTCTAGTCGTGGCATTTATTAAAGAGCATGACTTTGTAGTATTGAACAGCACCTGGCTGTTTCATTAGGTATTGCACCTGTGCATTTGCTATTTTGTTTGGGTCCGCTGCACCCTGCTTATGCATTTGTATTGAGGCCCATTCAGACAGGTAAGCATCTCTGCCTGTTTTTGGTGTATTTTCTTGAATTTTTCCTTTTTTGGTGTTTTTCATGTTAGAGTAGGACTGTCAAAACGTAAGGACCCTTGGCGCGGGTTGCCGGCTTGCATATTATGGCCAGAATATCAACTAATACCTTACATATATCTATATGTTTTGTTTTGCACGTATATTTTTTGAAGGGTGCAGTTGGGCCCAAATGGTTCTGTACACTGTGGCCTCTGTTCACACAGGATGCATTTTAGCACTGGGCAGCCCGCCATAGGGCGTCATTAATAGGCTGGAGCCAGTTGCTTTGCATTCCTTGTGTGAACACGCCACATACAGAGTATGTATCTCAGTGCATTGGTGTACCACACGGCCAAACCCTGATTGAAGGCAGGCTGTTTCATTAGATATTGCACCTGTGCATTTGCTATTTTGTTTGGGTCCGCTGCACCCTGCTTGTGCATTTGTATTGAGGCCCATTCAGACAGGTAAGCATCTCTGCCTTTTTTTGGTGTATTTTCTAATATTGAACAGCCCCTACACTTTAGACAAACTCTGAATAAATCTATTGTACAAGCAAATATAAAAAAAACTGTATTATATCTGTAAATCAAGTACATGCAACACAGAGTATAAAAACTTTGTATTACTGTACATGTATATATTATATCAAATAAGTGCAACACAGTATAAAAGCTTTGAATTATATCTAAATATCATATAAAGTACTAGCTGTTTCCAGCCAGCTAATGTTCGGCATGCTCATTGCTATCTAATAAATGCTGCTAGTGATTAAACTAAAGTAAATAATGACAACATTCAATAGCGCTTACGCAGGCGGTAAATTAACTTAAAATTAAGTTAATAACAATAATAATAATTAAAAATCAGAATAATACTAATACATTTTATTCACAGTTTAAAATCAAAAGCAAACTGGATTTGTGTAGTAAATTGTGGGGACAGAGCCTTGTGTGGTAATGTGGAGGGACGGAGCCTCGTGTGGTAATGTGTGGGTACAGAGCCTCGTGTGGTAATGTGTGGGGACAGAGCCTCGTGTAGTAATGTGTGGGGACGGAGCCTCATGTGCTAATGTGTGAGGATGGAGCCTCGTGTGGTAATGTGGAGGGATGGAGCCTCGAGTGGTAATGAGTGAGGACGGAGCCTCGTATGGTAATGTGTGGGGACAGAGCCTCGTGTGGTAATGTGTGGGGACAGAGCCTCATGTGGTAATGTGTGGGGACGGAGCCTCGTGTGGTAATGTGTGAGGATGGAGCCTCGTGTGGTAAAATGGAAGGACGGAGCCTTGTATGGTAATGTGTGGGGACAGAGCCTCATGTGGTAATGTGTGGGGACAGAGCCTCGTGTGGTAATGTGTGGGGACAGAGCCTCATATGGTAATGTGGAGGGACAGAGCCTCGAGCTTCATATGGTAATGTGTGGGGATGGAGCCTCGTGTGGTAATGTGTGAGGACGGAGCCTCGTGTGGTAATGTGTGGGGACGGAGCCTCGTGTGGTAATGTGTGAGGACAGAGCCTCGTGTGGTAATGTGTGAGGACAGAGCCTCGTGTGGTAATGTGTGAGGACGGAGCCTCGTGTGGTAATGTGTGGGGATGGAGCCTCGTGTGGTAATGTGTGGGGACGGAGCCTCGTGTGGTAATGTGTGGGGATGGAGCCTCGTGTGGTAATGTGTGGGGACGGAGCCTCGTGTGGTAATCTGGGGGGGTGGGATTATGTGTGGTAATGTGGTGAGGGGGCGGGATTATGTGTGGTAATGTGGTGGGGGGCGGGATTATGTGTGGTGATGGGGTGGGGGTGGAGCTACTGTGCAGGGGCGGGATTATGTATGGTGATGT
The DNA here is from genome assembly GCF_051348905.1 of Ranitomeya variabilis. Taxonomy (NCBI): domain Eukaryota; kingdom Metazoa; phylum Chordata; class Amphibia; order Anura; family Dendrobatidae; genus Ranitomeya; species Ranitomeya variabilis. Next base: position 769,993,144 of record NC_135232.1, read on the forward strand.
GGTGGGGGCGGGATTATGTTTGGTAATGTGGTGGGGGATGATGTGTGGTAATGTGGTGGGGGCGGGATTATGTGTGGTAATGTTGTGGGGGGGCAGGATTATGTGTGGTAATGTGGGGGGGTGGGATTATGTTTGGTAATGTGGTGGGGGGCGGGATTATGTGTGGTGATGTGGTGGGGGGCAGGATTATGTGTGGTGATGTGGTGGGGGGCGGGATTATGTGTGGTGATGTGGTGGGGGGCGGGATTATGTGTGGTGATGTGGTGGGATTATGTGTGGTGATGGGTGGGATTATGTGTGGTGATGTGGTGGGGGGCGGGATTATGTGTGATGTGGTGAGGGGGCAGGATTATGTGTGATAGCGTGGTGGGTGGCGGGATTATGTGTGGTAATGTGGTGGGGGTAGGGATTGTGTGTGGTAATGTGGTGGGGGCGGGATTATGTGTGGTAATGTGGTGGGGGCGGGATGTTGTGTGGTAATGTGGTGGGGGGCGGGATTATGTGTGGTGATGTGGTGGGGGCAGGATTATGTGTGGTGATGTGGTGGGGGGCGGGATTATGTGTGGTGATGTGGTGGGGGCAGGATTATGTGTGGTGATGTGGTGGGGGGCAGGATTATGTGTGGTGATGTGGTGGGGGGTGGGATTATGTGTGGTGATGTGGTGGGGGCGGGATTATGTGTGGTGATGTGGTGAGGGGTGGGATTGTGTGTGGTGATGTGGTGGGGGGCGGGATTATGTGTGATGTGGTGAGGGGGCGGGATTATGTGTGATAGCGTGGTGGGTGGCGGGATTATGTGTGGTAATGTGGTGGGGGTAGGGATTGTGTGTGGTAATGTGGTGGGGGCGGGATTATGTGTGGTAATGTGGTGGGGGGTGGGATTTTGTGTGGTAATGTGGTGGGGGGCGGGATTATGTGTGGTGATGTGGTGGGGGCAGGATTATGTGTGGTGATGTGGTGGGGGGCGGGAGTATGTGTGGTGATGTGGTGGGGGCAGGATTATGTGTGGTGATGTGGTGGGTGGCGGGATTATGTGTGGTAATGTGGTGGGGGTAGGGATTGTGTGTGGTAATGTGGTGGGGGCGGGATTATGTGTGGTAATGTGGTGGGGGGCGGGATTTTGTGTGGTAATGTGGTGGGGGGCGGGATTATGTGTGGTGATGTGGTGGGGGCAGGATTATGTGTGGTGATGTGGTGGGGGGCGGGAGTATGTGTGGTGATGTGGTGGGGGCAGGATTATGTGTGGTGATGTGGTGGGGGGCAGGATTATGTGTGGTGATGTGGTGGGGGGTGGGATTATGTGTGGTGATGTGGTGGGAGGCGGGATTATGTGTGGTGATGTGGTTGGGGGCGGGATTATGTGTGGTGATGTGGTGCGGGGCGGGATTATGTGTGGTAATGTGGTGGGGGTCGGGATTGTGTGTGGTAATGTGGTAGGGGTCGGGATTGTGTGTGGTAATGTGGTGGGGGGCGGGATTGTGTGTGGTAATGTGGTGGGGGGCGGGATTGTGTGTGGTAATGTGGTGGGGGGCGGGATTATGTGTGGTAATGTGGTGGGGGGGCGGGATTGTGTGTGGTAATGTGGTGGGGGGCGGGATTATGTGTGGTAATGTGGTGGGGGCAGGATTATGTGTGGTAATGTGGTGGGGGCGGGATTATGTGTGGTAATGTGGTGGGGGCGGGATTATGTGTGGTAATGTGGTGGGGGCAGGATTATGTGTGGTAATGTGGTGGGGGCGGGATTATGTGTGGTAATGTGGTGGGGGGCGGGCACAGAGACCACACTGGTGACACACTGATGGTAAAAACGGACACAGACCACACTGGTGACACACTGATGGTAAAAACGGACACACAGACCACACTGGTGACACACTGATGGTAAAAACGGACACACAGACCACACTGGTGACACACTGATGGCAGAAGTGGACACAGACCGCACTGGTGACACACTGATGGTAAAAACGGGCACAGACAACACTTGTGACACACTGATGGCAGAAGTGGACACAGACCACACTGGTGACACACTGATGGCAGAAGTGGACACACAGACCACACTGGTGACACACTGTTGTTGGATCTTTTTTCTCTTGTGTCCTTCACTGTTAAAAAAAAAAATGTGTCCATATAATCTTTTAAAATATTGTGTATATGCTATTTTGTACGAGTAATTAATAAAATATTTGATATATTTTATATGGGTGGTTTGTACTCCTTATGTCTTTTGTATATAGGTTAATTAACAGAGCCTGGATGTAATAAATGAATACTAGATTTATGGAATTAGGGTGTTGTCTCAGGTATTTATGCTAATCAACATATTTGAAGTCGGGAACATAGAGTACCGATGTGTCAGCAGACCAGAAAACATATATGTCGGCAATTCAAGGGTATGTGAGCATTTCTGTGCTTTTTTTGGAATGCATAAACAAGTAGAAAAAGATATATAACAAAAGTTTGGACGTAAGACATGAAGTATTAAGAACACAACATTTATTACATATTTATAAATATAACTGGTTGTACATTAATTACATTTTTACAAATATATTTACATTTAGCATTGTTTCTTCTTTTTGGCACAAGAAAAATAAAACATTTTTTTCAAAATTGAATTACAGCAGCTTTACAATTTACTAAATATATGCCACTGACAATAATATTACACAATATTATTATCTAAGATGGCAATATGAACCTATGCACACACACACATGCCATAACTTTAGCAGAGGTAGGCTGTCCAACAATGTGAAATACATATGCAAAAGTGAACTCAATTTTTTAGTCCACTAAAATTGCAGTAAAAACTATGCATAATAACATTCTGATCAGGATTAGAGGGGTTATTCGACAGCATAAAACGTTATTTGGATGTTTTTCACATGTAAATTAATAAAACTTGCTAATGTACTTTAATTCTGAATACTGCGCTCTTGCCCTAAATCCCATATTGTGGTCCTGGAGGCTCCATGTTAACTGAATTTCTGACACATACAGAGAGCTTCCTCCTCTCTCTCTTTGCTGGCACACAATGAAGGGGGCTGGCTAAGTTATTTAGATAAACCAGCTCCTGTCTGCATGGGTCAGATGGGCATCATTAGAGGAGTGCAGTGTTTTTAATTAAAATTAACAATTTTTCTTATCACTAGACAACCACGTGTGATATATGAGAATGATGTGATATCCAAAGTGCTTAATGTCAATCTTCTCCACCCTGCTGGTAACAAAGAATACTTGTGATTTTAATGAAGTGTGCACAAAGTCAACATTTATGTTCTAGACATGCAAGCAATATTATTTTTTACTAAAGTGTACACATTTTAAATTGGCAAATATACTGGCTACAGTAAAAAAAAAATCACCATTGTTGGAAAATATCTAGCAAATTGTTGAGGCATGTGTTTATAATTATGAATACAATTCTATCATAATCGAAAATGTTCATTACTTAGAAGAAATAAGTAACATCTACTTGCCTCAGGCCCATCTCACTGTACACTATTTATGATTATCAAAATGGCATAGACAAGAGAGGCTGTAGGCAAGGGAGTGCACAACTCGGGAAAGGGCCTCCTTCCTTCATTTGAAACTGAGGATTGGCAAGATGTGCTCAAATATCCCTGAATAGCAGACACTCACAAGCATAGCAAAAATATTGTATTTGTTTTCCTTTCTGTTGCAATAAATATGGGTTCCTAACAAATACTAAAGTGATATGTACCTTTTAGAAAAAAAAATTGGGACTATAGAAATCTGTTTATAAAGGGAACCTGTCATCAGCTGTTTTTACCGCTAATTAGTGGCATTTGTGTAAACATCTTTTAATGCTGATTAAATTCTTACCTTGGTTCTAGCATTTCGTTGGCCATTTTGCCACTTTTCCAGGGTTTAAATTATATGATGATGAGCTGCAAGGGCAGAGGTGTGGGACAATGCACTTACAGCTCTCCTGACTCCCTCCCTATTATGGTACCTACCCACCATCTGCCTTCAGTCTTTGATTGACAGGTCCCTCTTGTTTCAGTGGCCTGCCTCACCTGCCCAAGGTTTTGCACATGTATCTCATTGGCTGGGCCAGTGCACTGGTAATAAGTTCACGATTACTTTGCAAGAGGAAGACAACTGATGTGAGCATGCACTTTCCCCTGTGAGAAGATTCCAGGTGCTGATGCGAGTGGCACGAAATCAGGGGCAGGAAGAAGGATCATAAAAACAAGAGTGACCTGTCAAAGACTGGAGTCCAGCTCGGAATAGCTCACTGTGAAATGATAGAGGTGTTATGAGCTCGGATTATGCGTGTCTACTGGATTTCAAAGATGTCAACAATGAGGTCACCTGGCTGGAGCAGTCAATTAAAAGGAAATTATGTTTTTTTCAAATTAATATTTGGTTACTGGCCAGTACACCGTACCGCACAGGTGACTCAGGGTAATGGTTTTCCGCTCACAGAGTTTTTACTTTACAACTATAACAAGACCACCACCCATATTTAAGCTACAAACTTCATGGTAATGATTCATTTCTGCAGGAGCCTGCGATTACCTTATTAAGCAATTTTCTGATGTCAGGTTCCCTTTAAACTTCACTTCTGAGTACCAATCTAGGACCACCCATATGTGCTGCGTAACCTTGCTCTCCTGAACTTTTTCCTTGTAGGACCAATTCACAGATGCAGTTTTTGATCACTTCAAGACATGAATTAAAATAAAAACAGTGTATATTCACCTCCTACAGCTTGTTGTGTCAAGTGTTGGGGGCAGCCACAGCTCATCAATATCCTGTCAGGGCAGACATTTGCTCTGACTTCAGCCAGGGGGCTGCTCACACCCACACCCACACCTGTGTCAACCCAGTCTTTTCCGAACTAATACTGGAGATGCCAGTGGTGATGAGGTAAGAAAAGGCAGCTCTCACTGCTGTCTACTCTGTCTCTCTGATCTAACAATGCAAATATATAAGGGAATAATGGTGTGTGCACTCAGGTCAAAGACAGGGAGTGTGCACTCAGGTCAAAGACAGGGAGGTGCTGGTAAAACGGACCATGTGGCCCAAATAATCATGTGTCAAAAATTACCGCACACTCAGAATTGGTATGATCATTGCATCATACCAATTCTGAGTGTGCGGTAATTACTAACACTGAAAATAACAGGAGTGTTGGTGTTGAAGTAAAAAGGCTGCTCACACTGCTGTCCACCATGTCTATCGGATATAGTACTGGAGATACTAGGAGTGCTAGAGTAATAAGAGGCTGCTCACACCTCTTTCCACCATGTATTTCTAATCTAATACTGGGGAAACCAGCACTGCTGAGGAAACAAGAGGCACACTGCTGTCCACCGTATCTTTCTGTCCTAATACTGGGGATAACAGGGCTGCTGAGGTAAGAAGAGGCTGCTTCCACCTCTGGCCACCAATTCTATCTGAACTAGTACTGGAGATACCAGGTGTTCTAAAGTAATAAGAGGCTGGTCACACCTCTCTTTCTGATCTAAAACTGCGGATACCAAGAGTGTTGAGGTAATAAGAGGCTGCTCCCACCTCTGTCCACCATGTCTATCTGAACTAGTACTGGAGATACTCAGACTTCTAAAGTAATAAGAGACTGGATACACTGCTGTCCACCATGTCTTTCTGATCTAATACTTGGGTACAAGGACTGCTGAGGTAAGAAGAGGCTGCTGTCCTTATCAGTCTTTCTGAATACTGAGCAGAAGCTTTAGGCCATGTGCACACGTTCAGTTTTTTTCGCTATAAAAACGTGATAAAAACGCTAACATATGCCTCCCATTATTTTCAGTGTATTCCGCATTTTTTGTGCAAATGTAGCCTTTTTTTTTCATTAAAATGCGGAATTGCGGGGATTCCGCACACCTAGGAGTGCATTGATCTGCTTACTTCCCGCACGGGGCTGTGCACACCATGCGGGAAGTAAGCAGATTATGTGCGGTTGGTACCCAGGGTGGAGGAGAGGAGACTCTCCTCCACGGACTGGGCACCATATAATTGGTCAAAAAAAAAGAATTAAAATAAAAAATAGTCATATACTCACCTTCGATGGCCTCCGGAGTCTTCCCGCCTCTCCGCTGCATGCTGCCGCTTCGGTTTCTATAGCTGGCGTGCGGTGAAGGACCTGCGATGACGTCGCAGTCATGTGACCGCTCACGTGACCGCGACGTCATGGAAGGTCCTGAACCACACTGGCATCTATAGGAACGGACGCCTGCAGGTGAGTATAAACATTTTTTTTATTTTTTTTATTATTTTTAAACATTCTATCTTTTACTATAGATGCTGCATAGGCAGCATCTATAGTAAAAAGATGGTCACACTTGTCAAACGCTATGTTTGACAAGTGTGACCAACCTGTCAGTCAGTTTTCCATGCGATGCTACAGATCGCTTGGAAAACTTTAGCATTCTGCAAGCTAATTACGCTTGCAGAATGCTAAAAAAAACGCGAAAAAAACGGAAAAAAAACGCAAAAAAAAAATGCGGATTTCTTGCAGAAAATTTCCGGTTTTCTTCAGGAAATTTCTGCAAGAAATCCGGACGTGTGCACATACCCTTAGAGTATATGATATATATTATCACCAAGCCACAGCAGCAGAGCTTCCTATTACACTAGGTCACAAGGCACCTGATCTATTAACACTATTGGACTGTTTTCTGTTAGTATAATAGAGCATTGTCCATTGGAACCTTAGTTATTATATCCCTAGACTAAACTACGGTATATGGGAGTTGAAATTAGTTGCTATTTAGGAATTTATTCAAAATTATATTTTCTCTATTGATTTTTTTTTATATTCTCATAAAGAGTCCCCTTTAATGCCTCTTCAAGGACCAATGCAATGTGGGAGTTCAAATGACAGCTAAACTGTTAAGGGTATGTGCACACGTTGCAGATTTTGCTGTGGATCCGCAGCAGATTGGCCGTTGCGGATCCGCAGCAGTTTTCCATGAGTTTTCAGTACCATGTAATCCTATGGAAAACAAAATCCGCAGTGCACATGCTGCGGAAAAAAACGCACGGAAACGCAGCGTTGTTTATTCTGCAGCATGTCAATTCCTTTTGCGGATTCCGCAGCGGTTTACAACTGCTCCATAATAAGATTCCGCAGGTGTAAAACCGCAGGTGGAATCTGCACAAAATCCGCAAAAAAATTGCAGGAAATCCGCAGTAATTCCGCAGGAAATCCGCAGTGCGATTTACCTGCGGATTTTAAAAAATCAGTCCTAAAAAATCTGCAGAGTAATCTGCAGCATGTGCACATACCCTAATGGGTACGTAACATTTTAATGTAGTGCTGAGTGCTAACTAGAGATGAGCGAATTTGCTCGGGTCCCTGCTTATTTAGCAAACTATTGCATTTACCGAATAATCTGCAGAGGGAACCTGGCTTCCTGGAACGCTTCGGCCGATCAGCTGTTCAGCTCCGCAGCTGCATGTGTCGCGGCTGTGTGACAGTCACAACACATAAAAGGAGAGCCCAACAAACAGGCTCTCCATGCATGTGTTGTAACTGTCACACAGCAACGACACATGCAGCGGCGGAGCCGGACACCTGATTATTGGAACGCACCAGGTATCCGGGTTCCCTCTGCAGCTAATTCGATAAATGCTATAGCTTGGCAAATAAGCAGGGACCAGAGCAAATTCGATCAACTCTAGTGCTAACATCTCTGCTGTTTGCTAAAACGAAGGGGCAGAAGCTCTCGGGTAAGAGATGTGTCCTCTGCTTCTCTCTTCTCAGAGAGTGGAGCAAGTGGAACAAGAGCATAGAAAATCTATTAACAGAGATGTCAGAGGTTTTCTAGGTGCCTAGCTAAGTCACATGTGATAAAGTAAATCAAAGTATTGGCCTGTTACCAGCAGCAATCAGTGGCATTATTAAAGCAGCAATAGATCAGAACGGAAAAAGATAATAAATTAAATTAATTACATTCTAAACTTTCAATATGTTTTTCATGAATTTTCTTCAAGGTCTTTGTCAATATTTGGACAGGGTTCCATGGTTACTGCTACTCCCATACCGCTGCACCCTACGAGCATTTCGGCCACTTCTGTCCATGTGTTGCTTTTTGGGCAAAAACATTCTACTGAAGAAAGAAAACCGTCTGCATTAAAACCACCTGTAAAAAGAAGCATATACATATATTACTATCTAGCACTTTCAATTAACCCTTCAGGTTACAGCAAGTAGTATAAGTAGAATAAAAATAACATTAATAATATTAGAACAACAAAGATTATTATAAAAACAGTTGTCTTGTGTTGTTATAGTATAGATTGTGTGACCATTACATGGAGTATAGTATAGCCTGAATGCTTTTCATGAATAATATAATATTACAGGTTACGGGCACTGGATTCTGTGATGGATGTTGATCCAGGGAACTAGTCTGATTGCCCTATGTGGGGGCAGAAAGAAGTTTTTCTCCAACATGGAGCAATTAATGGCTGTCCCATGAGGTTTTTGCCTTCCTCTGGATCGACATGAAGTTGAATTCAATGGACTTAAAAATTCTACCTTCAACCTATGAAGCTATAAATTGTGCTAATTAATCTAATAATCTTTTGGAATAGCTACTTGCACTCCATAGAAGAGCCATAGATAAGAAGCTTCAAAAGAGGTTTAGGCTCTGGTTGCATAATGACTTTGGCAAGAGCACACACTGCACAGCCAAAGATCACACTTTGAAGATTCTACATTGCATCATGCAGAAAATAAATGTGGTCACATAGCGATAAACTACATATACAGTATACCAACAGGACTAGATTTATTCAGATTTAATTTATTGATGTTGGTGCAATTACCATCTGTATAGTAGTCCAATCTTTAGACATCATAATTCTGGTGTTTTGATTCTTTTTCTCACTATGCTGTTTACCGATCTAATTAATTTATTTTATATTATGATAGATCGGACTTTTGGGAATACAGTAAAACCAAATACGTGTTTTCTATTGTTTTATTTTTAACGAGCCAAAAGGGAAGGGACTTGAACTTTTGTGGGTTTTTTTTTTTCATATTTATAAAAAAAAAAATGTCTTACTTTTTACAGGATTTGTTAGTTCCCTTAGGGGAATTGAAGCTGCAATCTTTCAAAAGATTGTGCTATAAATAGTGCACCAGCAAAATCACGGTCTCCTATGAATGGCAGCCACAGACTGGCTTTCATAGAGGGATCGTGATGATAGACCTCCGGCTGTCATGGCAACCCATCGGTGACCCGCGATCAAGTGGAATGACATGGTCCCCCATGGGAGCGTGGAATGACATGCCCCACCTGACAGCGAGTGTCAAATGCCACTGTCAGAGATTGACAGCAGGATTTAACAGGTTACCAGCCATAGACAGAGCTTCACTCCGTCCGCAGCTGTTAAAGACACATGATTGTTAATTGAATAATGACATTTGACATATAAGTACGTCAAAGGTCGTGAAAGGGTTAAAAATGAAAGAATAATGACACGGTCCCCTTTCTCACTTTACCTAAACTCTATTGCGAACATATGGTCTTTCCGTAAACAGGAGATTTATGGTGAAGAACATTACACCTCTCTGATCTCTCTCTGAATGTCATGGAGGCTGTGGTTTGTGCTTCCCAAAAAATGTATCATCATCAGATTAAGAAACTGGCAGACTGGCATGGATAGAAGGCTGATCATGGTTGTTGAAAATTAGGGTGGCTTAATTAGACACTGATTTTTTTATGAAATGTCAGAAATGTATTTTTGTACATTTGGAGCTGTTTAGTTATCACTTTAACAGATGAAAATAAACAATTGAGATGGGAATATGTACGTTTTTCAACTAGTTACATAATAATTTTGTAGACTAATAGTTGCCCAATAATTCTGCACACAGATATTTTCCTAAGGCCGGGGTCGCACTACCATAGAATATGGGCGAGTGCTATGCGAGTAAACATTGCATAGCACTCTGACGAGTGTTAGTTTATGGGGCAGCTCACATCACCGTATTTTCTCTCAGGCGTATCTGACGTGCCTGTAATATTGCAGCATGCTGCGATTGTTCGCGTATATCGTCCAAGACTCGCCAATGCAAGCCTATGCGTGTGAGAAGAACTCTGACTCCACATGGACCATTCGTCTAGCATGCGACAAATACGCACACATTTCAGCCCATTGAGCCATTAAATTCAATGGGGAAAAGCAGTGAGAAATGTAAAGACATAGGCATGTCATACGGATGTCATACGGATGCATAGGTGCGAAAAAATCGCATCATCGCATTGCAAATGCTTTACACACGGTTGACCATATGGAGAACACTTGTGCAACTCTCGGCAGGGAGACTCGGTCTGATTTTTCATAAGTTAAGTGTGACTCCAGCCTATGGCCGGGGTCACAATAGCATAGAATACGGATGAGTGCTGTGTGAGAAAACATCGCATAGCACTCGGACCAGTGTTAATTTATGGGGTCAGATCACATCTGTGATTATTTTCTCATGCCGAATAGGCATGCAAGAACAATTGCAGCACGCTATGATTGGCACCGCAACTCAGCTGACTCTCGGCTCACTCGCACCCATATAAGTCTATGGGTGCAAGTGGCACAACTCCGAGTGCGGTCTGATTTACGCTAACACCGGCAGTGGAGGAGGTGGAAAAATTACTTTCTCCACCTCCACCACAGCTGTGCTCCAATTCTCTCTGTGCGAGAGGCTCGGAGCACAGTAGCATGACACTCGACTCCCGCTCGCAGCAGAGCAGGAGCCAAGGGTCATTAGCATCTCACATCGGATGCCATATGCTAGTGTGATCCCGGCCGAAGAAAGACATAATCTCGCTCTCATTTTCCTAAGTATTCAGGTTTCAGGTTTGTTAACCTTTTGGATTGACCGACAGCTCTGTAGTTGTTTAATGATAACATTAATCATCAAAGATGCAAATTACCTAATAATTCTGCACACAGGGTATATGGACAATAATGTACTGTTAACAATATCAAATATGTCATATTATTTATCCTCTTTGTAGTAAATGGTAAGATGTTTACTAAGTCATGCCCACTGTACTTTATTTTTAGTCATTTAGTTTACAGTTATGAATTAACGAGCTATGGCTATATACAGTATTTCAGTATTCTTCTGGGTATGGATCGCATTCTGCATTGCATGTGATTTCCTTATTTGTTATTGTTTATTATGGAATTTTTTAATAACTTGGAAAATAGTTTGAATTTTAATTGAAACAAAATATATAGTTTCTATTCCATTTATTCAAACATTTATTTTCTTGCAGGAATGCAGAATTCTATTGCATTTAAAGATTACATTACGGTACATGAGAAGTCACCCCGAGATGCAGCAAAGTATGCAAATATGGAAAAAAAATATTAAATAATTGTTAAAGAGATTTTCTAAAAAGATAAGCATTTTCTATGAGAGGATTCTAACTGCCAGTGATTTTAGTCATACAGTCAATGAAAAACTTACCAAGAGCATAAATTTTTCCTTGGTGTACAGCCAGACCATGTGCACTCCTTTTGTGTTTCATTGGTGCCACTGATTCCCAGTAATCATGGTCTATGTTGTACCGTTCTACAGTATTTAGCTGAATATTGCCATCATATCCTCCAATAGCATATAAATAATTGTCCAGACACACAACTCCTGTCAGAGGAAATCATTTTAATATTTTAGGTATGGGTCAGCATAAAAAGAGATAAAGCTGCTACAACTCTTAACTAGAGATGAGCGAACCTGAACTTAAAAGTTCAGGGTTAATACCAGACACTTGTGTTTGGTGCTAAACACTCAAAATGGACTGCTCCCGGATGTCTGTTGCAAAGTTCTGGGGGAAGAACGAGGGATCCGTTGCAACATTCGGAGTTCCGGGGGAAGAGAGAGAGATCTGTTGCAATGTTCAGAGTTCCAGGGGAAGAGAGAGTTTTCCATCTCAAAAGTTCCGTTCCCTATTCTTTTCAATGGGGTTCGGGTTCTGGTTCAAGTTTGGGCAAAGTTCTGGAACCAAACTTTAGAATAAAGTTTTAGTTAAATATATATATGTATAGCAAATGTGTTGGCCTTATTTATTAGGTAAATATTAGAGGGTCATGTCCTGCTCTTTGAGGTGCAACCTTTCTTTCGGGCTGCACAGCTCTCCTGCTCATATAATGGCTGCAGATAGAGGAAAATGTGACCACATTTTGGAGGTCCATCAGTCTTCTCCAACAGAAAGATAACTCACATGGGAAAGCAGCTTTCTATTTGGTGGCTGATGGACAGGTCTGCTCACATGCTTCCTCATCAACTACTATGTTGAGAACAGGAGCACTGTGCAGTCTTAGGCCAGTCTCACATATCCAGATAATTCCGGTACCGGAAAAATCGGTACCGGAGTTATCCGTGTCCGTGTGTCCGTGAGCTCACGTGGCACATCAGTGTGGCACACGTGCGGCAGCCGTGTGCCACCCGTGTGCCGACTGAGTACCACACGGACCGTGCAGGAGACAGCGCTACAGTAAGCGCTGTCCCCAGCGTGGTGCTGAAGCCGCCATTCATCCCTTCTCTCCAGCAGCGTTCGCTGGAGAGAAGGAATGAAAAATGAAGGTTTTTTTTTTGTGTGTGGTTAAAATCAAGTTCCCGGTAACCTCCCCCCTCCCTCCCCCTGTGCGCCCGCCCGCTGGAAATAAAATACTCACCCAGCTGAGCCAGCTCCCTTGATGCTTCCTCTCAGCGTCGCAGCTTGTCCTGTATGAGCGGTCACGTGGTACTGCTCATTACAGTGATGAATATGCGGCTCCACCCCTAAAGGAGGTGGAGCCACATATTCATCACTGTAATGAGCGTCACCACGTGACCGCTCATACAGGACAAGCTGCGATGCTGAGAGGAAGCATCGAGGGAGCTGGCTCAGCTGGGTGAGTATTTGATTTCCAGCGGGTGGACGCACAGGGGGTGGGAGGGGGGAGGTGACAAGGAACTTGATTTCAAAGACAAAAATAATAAAAAAAACATTGATTTTTCATTCCTTCTCTCCAGCGAATGCTGCTGGAGAGAAGAAATGAATGGCGGCTTCAGCACCACAAGCTGGGGGGACAGCGCTTACTGTAGCGATCTCTCCTGCATGGCACACGGACGGCACATGGACAGCATCAGTGTGCGGTACGTGTTTTACACGGACCCATTGACTTTAATGGGTCCGTGTGATCCGTGCGCTCCCACGAACACTGACATGTCTCCGTGTTTTTCAAACGGACACACGGTCCGTGAAAACACACTGACATGTGCAGAGACACAATGATTTTAATGTGTCTACGTGAGTCAGTGTCTCCGGTACGTGAGGAAACTGTCACCACATGTACCGGAGCCACTGACGTGTGAAACAGGCCTTATGAGGAAGGCTGTACTGACAAGTACCGGAGGAGAACCTGTGATACTTATATACTATTCATTGCAACCGAATGTTGTCCCCCCCAACACATTTATAAAAAAAAGATCACATGAATAATTTTGTTATGTGTATAGTGATTTTAACCATCATGAAATAGTCAATTGTTTATGTGCCCAAGAAAAAAATTAGCACATGTGAACACTGATAAAGCCATAAATGCACATCTGAATCCAAAGTTTATGTTATTAACACAAATTGTACTGTACACTAGATCGTGTATTTAACTACAATGCACAATCTACATTGCACTGAGATATACTAACCTGCGCCACTTCGAATAGTTTTCATTGGTGTGACAAAACACCATCTATCATTTTCTGGGTGATAACATTCTACAGTGTTCAGTCGGTTTTCTCCATCAAACCCACCAACTGCATACAAAAGTCCACGACATGAGGTTATTCCAGCCCCAATTCGTGCAACATGCATGGAATTTACAAATGTCCACTGGTTCATTTCCGGATCGTACCTAAAAAAAATAAGAAGTGAGGATCACAAATAGGCCATGGTAGGAATAAAACCATAATCAGTATACATAAACAGGGATATGTGGATAAAATATCTCTGTATTCGAGTGATTTTAGGCTTTCCATATACTTTGCCACCAACTTTTAATTTATTGAAAGCTGAAAACCTGGGTCAGACCCTGGAATTAAAGGATGATTGTCCCTTAAGGACTTTGGTGAACTCATATGATATGATAATAATAATTTGGCAGCAAAGTGCAACATTTCTTGTACAGACAGTTCTCTATTGAATGGTTGCCATCATTCTTTTCTGAAACAATACCAAGCATGTTTGAAACCTTTGAGCAATTTTCACAAAATCTATATACTATGATGTGGCACATCTGTCTTCTGACATATCCTTTTTAAAAACTTTTACAGTTTTGCAAAGATAAAATACTAGCTTACATGTAGCACAACCTATCAAGCCATTTACCTTTCAACACTTCTGTGATGTTCAGATCCAGATGATCCTCCTACCGCATAAATGGCACCATCAATTTCGGCAACTCCAACTCGGTTTCTGGGAACATGCATTGAAGTTTTTAATGTCCATTGATTGTTTAATGGATTGAAGCAAGCTAAAGAATGTGAGTCTGTATTGTCTGTTGAGGAATGATTCCTCCCACCCACAGTATAGAACAAACCACTGACGATACAAGCTCCAAGACCACTCCTTGGTTCAAGCATGTTAGCCAGCTTAATCCACTCTCCAGTCTGTGGATTAAAGGCATCCATTGAACTCAGTGAGTTATGAAGGTAGCCACCAGCAACGTAGATTAGTTGGTTGCCTCGTACCTTTGCTGGTGGGAGAGGCTTGTGTAAGGACATTTCTTGGAAAATCTTAGATAGATACATCCTGCATGAATTCTCCTTGTTCAGAATTGGACATTGCTTTAGCTGAACTGCCAGGAACTTTGGCGGTAGAGCATAAATATGAACGGCATTTAGCAGGACATTAAAGTACTGGGCTCTGTTGCTCAAATCCCACTGCATCCATCTTACACAGGCATTGTACACTTCTGTCTCACAGAGAACATTCAGACTTTCTTGACTGACCAAGTCCAATAGTTCACAATGAGAAAGATTTAAAAACTCCTCCTCCTTTATAACCTGAAATGAAATAAAAAATGTATTGTGATCATACATGCAGTAAGCCAAATTATTTTAAAATAGTCTCATGCGCAATGTTTCCTAGGAAAAGACTGCAGTTTTTTAATAGTACTAGCTGAAGAGCCCGGCGTTGCCCGGGCATAGTAACTAACTGTGGTTAGATATAACAAATTATAATGATTATATTGCACATAAAAACATTTCACATCATATATTCAACACTACAGATTTGCAACACAAATTAACTAAATTATTACCTAAGTATTGATAGTATTTTAATTTCAACTCATTCATGATCCTTTTGATAAACAACATTTTTGTTTTTTCCTTCTGGTACAAAGATGAACAGGCCCCGTAAAGTTGACCATGAGAAAAGCATGGAGATTGCAAATAGATCCCTACTACTTTCATGGACTGTGCCTAGCCTAGCCTAGCCTGATCATGATCATTCTGGGCGTAAATGACAGGTCACTGAACCTTCAGTGATGTGCTTCCTACTTTAAATACTGCGCCTGCGCATTTAATATTGTGGTCTTCAAAAGCAAAAAATGTTGCTTCAACAAAACGATGCTGGCCCATGCGCAATAGCATCTATCTGCAAGCAATGCTCTCAATCTGCACATGTGCAGCCCTCTGAGTTCCGAGGACCAGTGTGGGAACGCGCACAGGAAAAAGAAATTATGATGCCAAAAAGAAGAAAAGCACTACTGTAAGGCATGCACACTACACTAAAATACAATAAATTTATTGACCCACAATTAAAGAAACATAAAACATCTATTTATATTTCCACAGTATATTTATTAGGAGCTATATTGCCTCAGGGTTATAAGATTGCATTGCACTTACTGTATCTGTTTATTGCAGTGGGTTTGAGTGGTTGTTCTCACATGTTTTTACTTGTATTTTATGTTTCTGTAATTGTGGGTCAATAATATTATTATTTTGGTGTAGTGTGCATGCCTTACAGTAGTGCTTTTCTTCTTTTCAGCATCTTTATTTGTTTATACCACTGGCTTTTGCACTTCCCTTGATTATCTTTGCATAATAATGGCTCCATTATTATTGCAAGAAAAAGAAATTGTCACTAATGAACATAGCAACGCTCCCGCACTGGTACACGGAAAACAACCGGCGCCATTTTGTTGAAGCAAAAGGCTTTTTTTTTAACATAATATTAACCCCTTAATGACTGCCTATACGACTTTTAACGGCGGCAGTTAAGGGGCCTTATTCCTCCTGCACCTTATGCTCCTTCTTTTTACACAGCCTCCTCCTGCACCCCACGCTCCTCCTTTATACACAGCATTTTTCTGCAGCACAGCTTTTCTCCTTTATAGTCGCCTCCTTCGGCAGCACCTCACACTCCTCTTCCATATACAATTTGAAACACTTGATCCTGAGAGAAATTGCACTAATTGCAATAAAGCGTATCATATACACAGCCTACTTCTTCTGCAGCACCACAGTTTTCGACCTCGTTCACACGTTATTTGGTCAGTATTTTTACCTCAGTATTTGTAAGCTAACACTTGGAATAAATCAATCAAAGGAAAAGTATATTAGAAACACATCACCACTTCTGTATTTTTCTCCCACTCATGGTTTGGCTTATAAATACTGAGGTAAAATACTGACTAAATACAGAATGTGTGAATGTGGCCTTATACACAGCCTGCGCCTGCAGCACCTCACCCTTCTCTATACACAGCCTCATACTGCAGGGCTATGTGGAGTGGGCATGGCTTGATACATACATACACACACATGCATAAACTCAGCTTTATACATATAGGTTTCATGCAGCTTTTTAAGCGAAAGCTTAAAGCTAGTAGTGAATTTTAAAGGTAGGGCTTGCATGTCCTGCTGGGCCCACTTTTCTTTTACTCAAAAATCTTAATTTTGAAACCACCATTATATTGTTTTAAATACTGTAATTACCCATTTAACATAACATTGTAATCTGTTTATGTCCACTGGGTTCCACAGCAACAGATGAACTTGAACACCTGAAAGGTTCAATAGAAGTAAAATGTTGAGCAAGTGTTTCAATACTTGGTAAAAGAAGCAGAATTATTTAAAGAGTTTATCTGGAGAGTAAAAGTTTGAAAGAATTTTTAAGAATTGGTTAAATAAAAATCAAATCATCAATACACCACACATCTCCACTGTTCCCATTCTGTAGCTGCTCATTTCCGTACCCGTCTTCCTTCTACAGCGATGACGTCTAGACACATGAATATGTAACTGCTACACAAAATCACTTGCTGTAGTGGGTCAACGCTTCAGCCTGTGATTGGCTACAAAAGCCACATGTCGATATGTTGTAATGACATCGCATTAGTAGAGACTGGCGGGGAGACCCGGAAGTGTGGGAATGGAAGCAGACAGGTGTCAGTAAGTTTTGCTGTTATTTGTCAAACCCATTTTTTTTACTCTATTCTAATGTTTACTCACCAGTTTATACCTTTAAATAAACCTAATAATAAATTGACCCTGTTAAAAAAAACAAAAACTAGGAGTCCTTGTTGCTTATGGTCATAAAAGCATCTCCATCAATGGTCTCATACAAGGGTGTAACTAATAATATAGAAAGTGTTACAATTTGCAAAGTATGACCATGGTGAACCCAACTATTTTCATTCTACATGGATGGTCGTCACCAGAGTATTAAGCTTTACTATGGGATCCCTTTGGTACTTATAAATAAACTTTTACATTGATGAAATAATTTATGAGTTCTAGTATCCTGTTCATGAGACAAGCACACATTTACACAGACTGATACCGGTACAGTACAAAGATCCTAGCTCTGTCTGGAAAAAGCCATGAAAAAAAAGCTGTGTGGCATTCCTACTGAAGATGCACACATAGGATTCCACTCCACAATGAGTAAAAATTGGAATTTATGCAAAGATTATAGACTTTTATTTCACAAGTTATCCACGTTTGCAATATTTATAACGTTTTGGCCAATTATGTGGTCTTCTTCAGAACTAAGGATGCAATAGGTAACAAAAAAGTGTAAGATATACACAATAATGTCAAGGTTCTATTGCTATGATTTCTATTTAGTTATTTTCTTTACAGCCTTCAAAGCCATGCTTTTTTCTGCAGTATAATAGTAAACCAGTTTCTGCTGTCCAAGCCCCACGATGTGTATTTAATCTATCTGATTTATATTTTGTGCACATCTAGATGTAGTCAATTTCATTGATCTGTACCATGTACCTTGTTTGTGGGTGATCATCAAATGACCCAACAATGAACAATCTTCCACCATGACAAATACAAATATCTTGAATACTGTGAGGGTTTGAGTGAAAAAAGTATATTACAGAATTATGTAATTATGCATTATACAATGAATTACTGTGAAACTATAAGGAGAATTGCACATTAATTGTACCCTTGAGTTTAAAGAGATATCTTACTTTCACTTATTTGCCATATAAAGTTTTTCTACAGAAACAGTTACCGTACCTCACTAAAGTGATTATTGATATATTCTCTTCCTTTTTTATGTAATTCTGTACATCCTATTTGCTCAGCAAAGTTGGAGATTCCAATGACATTGCAGGGCTCAAGATGTTTCATGAGAAAGTCACTGCAAGCCTTTGCCACGTCCTCCATTTGGTATCTCATTGCAGCTAAGAGCACATGTAAGACACACTTTTCCCCAACCGTTATCCTTGATGTATAGGCAAATTCTATCAGCCTCTGCATTACTATGGGGCATATATCCTTGATGGTGACTTCCTTGGCGTAGCACTCACGAAAGTTGTTGGTAAACATAGCTCTAAAAAACGAGCTGCAAGATGCCAGGACAATCTTATGCACAGGGAAGTGTTCTTCTTGCCCATTATAAATTACTTTTAAAAGGACATCACACAGTTGATTGTTCTTTCGAAGTTCATCCATCTTTTCAAAAGCTTTGGAAGAATGGTTTTCAATGGTGTAATCAAGGTAGCCATGACCTTTCATAGATGGGACTGCTATTGTTGTAGAGTGCTTAAGACTGGCTTTCTTCTTTCTTGAACATAACATCCTCAGGCTTGAAACTCAGCTTGAAAACATCTAAAATATGACATTATGCTTCATGCAGATTGCTTCACTTAGAAAAATGTAAACCCACATATTAGTCCATTCACTTTCAGTAAAAAAAAAAAAAAGAATATATTAAACTTCCTGACACCTGAAAAGTTCAATGTACTTCTTGGAATGTGTGTGGCCAGAAACTGCTCTGATCAAATCATGGAAGATAATAACTGATGTGTCAAGCCGCCTTCCATAAACAGATAAATCCAAGTACAGGATACATTAAAAGTGCTAAAAAAAGGAAAAAAAAAAAGAAAATTAATCAATGCTTCAGAAAAGAAAAAAACATTTTAAAAAATTATAAGGTGGTTCTTCAGCAGATATATAAAGTATCATATATGCAGTACTATATTTTATTTGGTGTTAGCCTAAGGCTACATGGCAAGTTGTAGTGGTAAGAGATAAAATTATAATGTTGTGCTACTACTTTGCAACTTCTTATAGTGAATGTAGTTGCATTGTAACCCATAACTTTTCATGATGACCACCCGACAATTGACAGAAATCCAATACAGCTGAATTTTTGCATGACTGCATTCCCTTTATATTCAATCTCAATGTCCTACAGGCACAAGTCACAATATAGCCCTTGCCTGTTGGAAATATATCCTTTAGTGAATTAGGTCACTTACTGGCAGACACAGACAGAAAAAGGGCCCCTGTGCAAGGACAATACATGGGCCCTTTGCATGCCAAAAGCTCCTAAAAATGCAAAATTGCACTTGCTTTTGGAGGCAGAAATGGGTTCCTTTACCTCTTGGGCCCCTGTGTTGCACAGGTTACACCAATGATATGTCTGCCCCTAGGTCACTGTATTAACAACAGGTAACAACAAGAAAACCTATGGCTGGGAAGTGAAAAATTACAAGACAATCTTTGTACAGACACATGTCCCTCTCATTTATAAATGCTATGACCCCAGATTCACGCAACCTAACTCAATTGCGAAAATACTTACTATTGCAGGATGGTTAATCTCACAAGTAAAAAAAGAAAATGAAAAATTATATATTTACTATTCATTGACACCGGGCTGACATACTCACATGTTCTTTGTGTGACGGAGATTAAATAATCAACGCTTTCCTTTCCCCTTTGGCTCAGATGGGTCTCCGTAAATTTTCACCATGAATAGGATTATTTCATCATATGTAGCAGTTCATTCAATAAAGCAATTCATTTAGAGAAAATGTGTGGAGGTACGCTAATATATAATATAATGCACAGTGTTTTACACCACTTTTTATGATTGCTGGAGTTTCCTATACTCACATAACAAATGTGATGATTTTTAGTAGAGGCATACTGTATATATTTTTTGCTGTCATAAAATGTCAACATGACTTAGTAATTCTTGTCAGTTTACATTGCGTTTTGTTATAATGGCTATATATGTATCAATTCAGGGTATGCAAATATTATAACCTGTTTTTTACAGCACAGACATAAATTTAGAGAGAATTCCTGGTGCAGGCAAGTCAACGAATAGCGCTTTACACTATTGTTATCGCTGTCGAGGTTTGCTACACTCATATAGCTAATGCGATGACTTTGGTTTTATATTGAACCTAAAGTGATGTGAATATACTTTTTTGCTGATACAAACTAATTTTTGTAATTATGTCACATTTATTCCTTGTATTGTTAGTTGTTGCAACAGCTATCTATGTACCAAAGTAGATTATGTGATTGATGTAGGCTCATTAAAACATACACAGAAACAGTTTTTATATTAACCCTCTTTTTAATCGGAGAGAGTATTAGAAAGCTGCATGTTTCATTCCTCTACAGCAGAGGTCCCCAACCTTTAGCATGGTGCCACATGTGAGTTGTGGTCCCATGAACTGCGGCTCATGGTTGTCTACCAGCTTGATGCACTAGCTCAAGGTCTAGCAAACAGGTATGAAGAGCACATCTCAAAATGGTGAATTTTGTGTGTAGCCCCACACAAAAGACCAGGTCTGAATGCACATATTCTGGTCTTAGGGGTTTAGAGATAATTTAAGTATGGTATGCTGGAAACAGGATATTACCTGTCAGATGAGGTGCATGAAGCTGCATGCGACAGTGTGCTGGGAGTGTTTAATGGAAGAATACCAAATGGGGTATTGTGGGAACCCCTGGATCTTGGTGTACTGCTTCGGGGAGATTTCTGTGGAAAAGCTTGGGTTATCTTTATACTGTACATGTAATGGGGGCTTTGGTTGCCACTACTGTGAGGGGGGGGGGGGGGGCAGGAGCTGGATGTGGCCTGTGACCTTCTCTCAGAGCTGAATGTGGTCAGAAAGGTTTCGAACCATTGCTCTACCTTAGCTGATGAAGGCTGTTATAGCCAAAATGTGTTGTGTTTTAATGTTACAATTTATTCATAAATTCTTTTATTTTTGGAGCACACAGCTTCAGCATTTTTAAAAAAAATATTTTTTGTGGAAGTGCCAGTTTCCTGGATTATCTCTATGGTTCAGCACACTGTTGGAACTATATTGGGAGAAATGCCATGCTCTACCAGGTTGGCTGTAATCTGCATTCAAGATCACATATTGGGTCTTATTCTACAGTTGTGCCTTGGTTAGCACAACTGTATCAGGTGAGCACATTAAATATCATCTCACTCCAGTCTCATTGAGCACCCTAATACTACGCTTAGCTAGCGCCCCTGTTTATTCCCCTTTTTCTAGTGAAATACTTATTTTTGTCTACAATATCCTAAATGGATTAAAGGAATATTTCACATATTTAGGGCATATCCTTAGGTTATGCTTTAAATGTCTAAAATGTAAGGTCCTGAATATTTTGACATAATTGTCCAAGATGCCTGTCCCACATTTTTGAAACCGGAATGTGTTCTAGAGATGGCAAATGCATCTATCTGATGTAGGCATTGTGGATAAAAAAATTATTTTATTACAAGATAGTATAGAGGACTTTCTTTATATTGTCCACCATGTGCATCTGTATCGGATCCAGCCCCTACTCAACCCCAATTTTGTGCCCCTTACAACCTCCTGATCCCCAAGTCTATAAATTCGGGGGATGGAGCATGGAAGCACTTTCCTTTTTAATGGTATCCTCCAACCCCTAAAGTTTACTGTTTAGGCCGGTGTCACACTAGCGAGTTTTACGGACGTATGAGCGCATAAACTACGTCCGTAAAATACGCATTACACACGGCCCAATGAATCTCTATGGCCCAGCTCCTATCTGCCGTATATTACGCATCCCTAATATACGGTCTTGTACGGCCGTAGAAAATCGCAGCATGCTGCGTTTGGCACCGTATTGCGCAAAAAAATTGCCAATGAAAGTCTATGGGGGCGAGAAAAATACGGATTCCACACGGACCAGCAGTGTGATTTGCGAGAAATACGCAGCGGTGTTAGTGAAAAGCCGGTAATTCAATTGCCGGCTTTTGCTATCTCCTTCACAAACCCGACAGGATATGAGACATGGTTTACATACAGTAACCCATCTCATATCCCTTTTTTTTTTGCATATTCCACACTACTGTTAGTAGTGTGTATGTGCAAAATTTGGGCTCTGTAGCTTGTAAAATAAAGGGTTAAATCGCGGAAAAAATTGGCGTGGGCTCCCGCGCAATTTTCTCCGCCAGAGTGGTAAAGCCAGTGACTGAGGGTAGATATTAATAGCCTAGAGAGGGTCCATGGTTATTGGTTCCCCCTGGCTACAAACATCTGCCCCCAGCCACCCCAGAAAAGGCACATCTGGGAGATGCGCCTATTCTGGCACTTGGCCACTCTCTTTCCACTCCCGTGTAGCGGTGGGTTATGGAGTAATGAAGGGTTAATGTCACCTTGCTATTGTAATGTGACATTAAGCCAGGTTAATAATGGAGAGGCGTCAATTATGACACCTATCCATTATTAATCCAATAGTACGAAATGGTTAATAAAACACACACACACATGATTACAAAGTCCTTTAATGAAATAAAGACACATGTTGTTGTAATATTTTATTAGACTCTTAATCCACCTGAAGACCATCGTCCTGGAACAAAGTTAAAAAAACAAACAACAATATTCCATACCTTCCGTCGTTATGTCCCACGATGTAAATCCATCTGAAGGGGTTAAATCATTTTACAGCCAGGAGCTGTGCTAATGCACTCGCTCGTGCCTGTAAAACCCCGGGTACTGAATGGAAAGCTGGGTGATCTGTAGTTACCTTGAGTTGCGGTGATGTGCCCTCTGCTGGATGTCCTCATGAACTGGAGCCTTGGAAAAGTTCCCACGCTCGAGTTCATATGAGGACATCCAGCAGAGGGCGGCTCACCGCAACTCAAGGTAAATACAGGTCACCCTGCACTCCATTCATTCCCGGGGTTTTACAACCATGAGCAGTGCTTTAGCAGAGCTCCTGGCTGTAAAATGATTTAACCCCTTGAGATGGATTTACTTCGTGGGACGTGACTGATCATCGGAAGGTATGAGATATTGTTGATTTGTTATTTTTACTTTGTTACAGATCGAGGGTCTTCAGCTGGATTAAGAGAATAATAAAACATTACAACAACATGTGTCTATTTCATTAAAGGACTTTGTAATAATGTGTGTTTATTAACCATTTAGTACTATCATAATTGACGCTTCTCCATTATTAATCTGGCTTAATGTCACCTTACAATAGCAAGGTGACATTAACCCTTCATTACCCCATATCCCACCTCTACATGGGAGTGGGAAGAGAGAGGCCAAGTGCCAGAATAGGCGCATCTTCCAGATGTGCCTTTTCTGGGGTGTCTGGGGGCAGATGTTTGTAGCCAGGGGGGGCCAATAACCATGGACCCTCTCTAGGCTATTAATATCTGCCCTCAGTCACTGGCTTTACCACTCTGGTGGAGAAAATTGCGCGGGAGCCCACGCCATTTTTTTCCGGCATTTAACCCTTTATTTTAGCAGCCACAGCGCCAAAATTTTGCACATACACACTACTAACATTAGTAGTGTGGAATATGCAAAAAAATAAGGGATATGAGATGGTTTACTGTATGTAAACCATGTCTCATATCATGTCGGGTTTGTGAAGGAGAAATGAAAAGCCGGCAATTGAATTACCGGCTTTTCACATATATCGCGCTGAATTAAATATAAATACAGAATATATATATATATGTGTGTCTCAATGACATATATATATATATATATATATATATATATATATATATATATATACTGTATATATGTTTTACCGAACATTTGAGCCCATAAATCCAAAAAAACGGACCGTATTTACATACGCTGAGTGTGACGCCGGCCTTACAGTGTTAATTTTTTTCATGAACACAAAACAGAGTTACAAAAAAGGGTTATATAACTACTATTTTTTCCCAATTGCCCAAAAGGCAGTACAGGCCTCACAAGTATTTTCTCTTTCACTACTCATTATGCTCCACTGAATATTGTCACTCGCCCAATACACCCGCTGCGGTCAATCACCATAGCTCAGGAGTGCCTCCAACTCTGGCTATGTCACATGCAGGAGGGGAAGCAGAAATATGGCCACCACCTGCACAATTTAGACCTGTATATCCACAAGGAAAAGTCTGACTTCTGTCTCTCCCTACTATGGTCTTGCAACTCCCAAGCCACAGGTCACTTATTTGTAATGTAAGAAAAATCTTGCTTAAGGTTTTTCCTCGACAGGCACTAATAGTTTTTGTGATCTGTCACTATATTTACAGATACTAGCCAATTTTGAAAATAGTGCAGATATAAAAGAATAACTGCATTCATCAAAACAATAAGTGCTACTTATATGATTGATCGTGGAATACAATGAGAAAAAAATGCAGTGGCTTTCATTCCATAGATCATTACACTGAAGGAAGCTAAACTAGTATTTCCACTTGTGGCATTTCTGAGAATTTTACAGTATTTTTCAGAGAGTTATTTAAAGAAGCAGTCCCAAGTTTTTATCCTCTTAATATATTGCAATCATATTATATAGCTCTTTGTATTACAATTTCTCATCTTGCCTTTCAATCCAGCTAATTTTTCACTTTTCTCTGCTCTACGCAGAAACATAAAGTCTCTTGCCCCTGCATATCATTTTCCCCCTACAACTCCTGACCCAGCCAGCAGCACTCCCCCTGTTAGGGAAATTGCAGTGATGACTCACACAAGGAAAATTGCATTTGTCAGGTAATTGTCATGCTGGAAGACCCAGCCACGACCCATCTTCAGTGCTCTTACGGAGGAAAGGAGATTGTTGGCCAAAATCTTGTGATACATGACCCCATCCATCCTCACTTCAATACACTGCTGTCATCCTGTCCCTTTGCAGAAAAGCACCCCAAAAGTATGATGTTTCCTCCACCATGCTTCACGGATGTTGCAGTCATCCTTCTTCCTCCAAACAGGGCAATTGGAGTTGCTGCCATAAATTTCTATTTTGGTCTCATCTGACCACATTAACTACCGACATGCCTCGTCTGGATTATCCAGATGGTCATTAGTGAACCTCAAATGATCCTAGACATATGCAGGGTGGGGGCCTTGTGTATGCTGCAGGATTTTAATCCATGACTGTCCCAGCTCTCTGTAGGTCATTGACCAGGTCCTCCCATGTAGATCTAAGCTGATTCCTGACTTTTCTCAGAATCATCCTTACCCCACAAGGCGAGATCTTGCATGGAGCCACTGACTGAAGAAGATTGACAAGTTATATTGTGTTTTTTCCATTTTCTAATAATTGTGATAACAGTTGTTGCCTTCTCACTAAGCTGCTTGCCTATTGTGCTGTAGCCCAACCCAGCCTTAAGGTACCGTCTCACAAAACGATTTACCAACGATCACGACCAGCGATACGACCTGGCCGTGATCGTTGGTAAGTCGTTGTGTGGTCGCTGGGGAGCTGTCACACAGACAGCTCTCTCCAGCGACCAACGATCAGGGGAACGACTTCGGCATCGTTGAAACTGTCTTCAACGATGCCGAAGTCCCCCTGCAGCACCCGGGTAACCAGGGTAAACATCGGGTTACTAAGCGCAGGGCCGCGCTTAGTAACCCGATATTTACCCTGGTTACCAAAAAAAACAAACAGTACATACTCACCATCTGATGTCCGTCAGGTCCCTTGCCGTCTGCTTCCCGCTCTGACTGAGTGCCGCCGTACAGTGAGAGCAGAGCGCAGCGGTGACGTCACCGCTGTGCTGTACTTTCACTTTACGGCCGGATCTCAGTCAGTGCGGGAAGCAGACGGCGAGGGACCTGACGGACATCAGATGGTGAGTATGTACTGTTTGTTATTTTTTACATTTACGATAGTAACCAGGGTAAACATCGGGTTACTAAGCGCGGCCCTGCGCTTAGTAACCCGATGTTTACCCTGGTTACCAGCGAAGACATCGCTGAATCCGTGTCACACACACCGATTCAGCGATGTCAGCGGGACCTCAACGACTAAAAAAAGGTCCAGGCCTTTCCGACACGACCAGCGATCTCACAGCAGGGGCCTGGTCGCTGGTACGTGTCAAACATAGCGAGATCGCTACTGAGGTCGCTGTTGCGTCACAAAACTTGTGACTCAGCAGCGATCTCGCTCGCGATCTCGCTATGTGAGACGGGGGCTTTATGCAAGTCTACAATGTCATCCTAGGTGACCTTAGACAGCTTTTTGGTCTTGGCCATGGTGGAGTGTGTGGACAGGTGTCTTTTATACAGGTAACGAGTTCAAACAGGGGCAATTAATTCAGCTAATGAGATCAAATTGAAGAAAAACTAACATGTCTATAAGAGGCAGAACATTTGCTGGCTGGTAGGTGATCAAATACTTATTTCATGCAATAAAATGCAATTTAAATATTTAAAAATCATGCAATGTGATGTTCTGTTTTTATTTTAAGATTCCGTCTCTCACAGGTGAAGTGTACCTACGTTACAAAATTACACACCTCTCCATTCGTTGTAGGTGGGAAAACTTGCACAATCCCCACTGTATACTGACTTCACATGAATGTAATATTTGTCTATTAGAGCATATAGAACTGTTTGATTGAACATGATGCACAAACTTGTTAACTAATATATATGTACAGCCAGGCATACCCACTATTTGCATCTTCTGTGGTTTCTCACTTTTTTATTTGTGTTCATTTCTGGTTTTATATGTATTTATCTGTTATGATCCCAATGGCAGAGGATCTCTGATATTCCGGCAAGATAGAATTTATATAAATACTGCTCTAGGGAGGTGGAAACTGGGCTAACCGCATACCTGATCCTGACACAAACAACTAAAAGTAGCCGGTGAACGTGCCTAGGTTGGTTCTAGACGTCTCGAGCCAGCCAGAGAACTGACTACCCCTAGAGGGAAAAAATAAGACCTCGCTTGCCTCCAGAGAAATTGAACCCCAAAGATATAGAAAGCCCCCAACAAATAATAACGGTGAGGCAAGAGGAAAACACAAACGTAGAGATGAACTAGATTCAGCAAAGTGAGGCCCAATAGTCTAGATAGCAGAAAATAGATAGTGGACTATGCGGTTAGCAGAAAACCCTACAAAACATCCACGCTGAACATTCAAGAACCCCCACACCGACTGACGGTGTGGAGGGAGAATATCAGCCCCCTAGAGCTTCCAGCGAGTCAAAAATCAAATGTAAAGCAAGCTGGACAAAAACACTGAATAATGCAAACGATCCAAATTGTACAAAACAGACTTAGCTTATCTTGCATGAGGCAGACTGAAAGGAATCCGGAGGAGACCAAATAGGTCTGGATACAACGATGCCAGGCAAGAGACTGAGTCCAGAGGAGACTCAAATAGGAAACACCCGCTGCTTAACGACACAGCTGGAGCTCAGGCCTAACATACCTAACACAATACCGTTAGTGACCACCAGAGGGAGCCCAGAAACACAGTTCACAACAGTACCCCCCCCTTGAGGAGGGGTCACCGAACCCTCACCAAGACCCCCAGGGCGATCAGGATGAGCAGCGTGAAAGGCATGAACCAAATCAGCCGCATGAACATCAGAGGCGACAACCCAAGAATTATCCTCCTGACCATAGCCTTTCCACTTAACTAAATACTGGAGTTTCCGTCTAGAGATACGAGAATCCAGAATCTTCTCCACCACGTACTCCAACTCGCCCTCAACCAAAACCAGGGCAGGAGGCTCAACAGCAGGAACCATAGGCACCACGTACCGCTGCAACAAGGACCTATGGAACACATTATGAATAGCAAAAGACGCTGGAAGATCCAAGCGAAAAGACACCGGGTTAAGGATTTCCAAAATCTTATAAGGACCGATAAAGCGAGGCTTGAACTTAGGAGAGGAGACTTTCAAAGGAACATGCCGAGAAGACAACCAAACCAAATCCCCAACACGAACTCGGGGACCCACACCGCGGCGGCGGTTGGCAAACCGCTGGGCCTTGTCTTGTGACAATTTCAAATTGTCCACCACATGGTTCCAAATCCGCTGCAACCTATCCACCACAGAATCAACCCCAGGACAGTCAGAAGGTTCAACCTGACCCGAGGAGAAACGAGGATGAAAACCAGAGTTGCAGAAAAAGGGTGAAACCAAGGTGGCAGAACTAGCCCGATTATTAAGGGCAAACTCGGCCAGTGGCAAAAAGGTAACCCAGTCGTCCTGATCAGCAGAAACAAAACATCTCAAATAAGTCTCTAACGTCTGATTAGTTCGCTCGGTCTGGCCATTAGTCTGAGGATGAAAAGCCGACGAAAAAGACAAATCAATACCCATCTTAGCACAAAAGGATCGCCAGAATCTGGACACAAACTGGGATCCTCTGTCAGATACAATATTCTCAGGGATGCCATGCAAACGAACCACATTCTGAAAGAACAAAGGAACCAAATCAGAGGAGGAAGGCAACTTGGGCAAGGGCACCAAATGGACCATTTTAGAAAAACGATCGCACACCACCCAGATGACAGACATCTTCCGAGACACCGGAAGATCCGAAATGAAATCCATGGAAATGTGCGTCCAAGGCCTCTTTGGGATAGGCAAGGGCAAAAGCAACCCGCTGGCACGAGAACAGCAGGGCTTAACCCGAGCACAAATCCCACAGGACTGCACAAAAGAACGCACATCCCGCGACAAGGAAGGCCACCAAAAGGACCTGGACACCAAATCTCTGGTACCAAAAATCCCAGGATGTCCCGCCAACACGGAAGAATGAACCTCAGAAATAACTCTGTTGGTCCATCCATCAGGGACAAACAATCTCTCTGGTGGACAATGATCAGGCCTATCAGCCTGAAATTTTTGCAGCCCTCGTCGCAAATCTGGGGAAATGGCAGACAAAATTACTCCCTCTCTGAGAATACCAGCCGGCTCAGAGACTCCCGGAGAATCAGGCACAAAACTCCTAGAAAGTGCATCAGCCTTCATGTTCTTCGAACCAGGCAGGTACGAGACCACAAAGTCAAAACGGGAGAAAAACAATGACCAACGGGCCTGTCTAGGATTCAGGCGCTTGGCAGACTCGAGGTAAATCAGATTTTTATGATCAGTCAAGACCACCACACGATGTCTAGCTCCCTCGAGCCAATGTCGCCACTCCTCAAATGCCCACTTCATGGCCAACAACTCCCGATTACCAACATCGTAGTTCTGCTCAGCAGGCGAAAATTTCCTTGAAAAGAAGGCGCATGGCTTCATCACGGAGCCATCAGAACTTTTTTGCGACAAAACAGCCCCTGCACCAATTTCAGAAGCATCAAATTCAACCTGGAAGGGAAGAGAGACATCCGGCTGGCACAAGACTGGCGCTGAAGTAAACTGACGCTTCAGCTCCCGAAAGGCCTCCACGGCCGCAGGAGACCAATTCGCAACATCAGAACCCTTCTTGGTCATATCCGTCAAAGGTTTAACCACGCTGGAGAAATTAGCGATAAAACGACGGTAAAAATTAGCAAAGCCCAAGAACTTCTGCAGGCTCTTAACAGACGTGGGCTGAGTCCAGTCATGAATGGCACGGACCTTAACTGGGTCCATCTCCACAGTAGAAGGGGAAAAAATAAAACCCAAAAAAGAAACCTTCTGTACCCCAAAGATACATTTTGAGCCCTTCACAAATAGAGCATTCTCCCGCAAAACCTGAAACACCATCCTGACCTGGTTCACATGGGACTCCCAATCATCAGAAAAAAACAAAATATCATCCAGATAAATAATCATAAATTTATCCAGATATTTCCGGAAGATGTCATGCATGAAGGACTGAAACACAAAAGGAGCATTAGATAATCCGAAAGGCATCACCAGGTACTCAAAATGACCCTCAGGCGTATTAAATGCCGTTTTCCATTCATCTCCCTGCTTTATGCGCACAAGGTTATACGCACCACGAAGATCTATCTTGGTGAACCAACTGGATCCCTTAATCCGAGCAAACAAATCAGACAACAATGGCAAAGGATACTGAAATTTAACAGTGATCTTATTCAGAAGACGATAATCAATACAAGGTCTCAGAGACCCGTCTTTCTTGCCCACAAAAAAGAATCCCGCACCAAGAGGGGACGAGGATGGGCGAATATGTCCCTTCTCCAAAGACTCCTTTATATAACTCCGCATCGCGGCATGCTCTGGCACAGATAAATTAAAGAGTCGTCCCTTAGGAAACTTACTACCAGGAATCAAATCTATAGCACAATCACAGTCCCTATGAGGAGGAAGGGCACTGGACCTGGCCTCATTAAATACATCCTGAAAGTCTGACAAAAACTCAGGGATCTCAGAAGGAGTAGAAGAAGCAATAGACACCAATGGAGAATCGCCATGAATCCCCTGACACCCCCAACTAGACACAGTCATAGCTTTCCAATCTAGAACTGGATTATGGGCCTGTAACCATGGCAGACCCAAAACAACAACATCATGCATTTTATGCAGTACCAAAAAACGAATCACCTCCTGATGTACAGGAGTCATGCACATGGTCACCTGCGTCCAATACTGAGGTTTATTCTCTGCCAATGGCGTAGAATCAATTCCTCTAAGAGGAATAGGATTTTCCAAAGGCTCCAGGACAAAACCGCAGCGCTTGGCAAACGACAAATCCATCAGACTTAAAGCAGCACCAGAATCCACAAAAGCCATAACTGAGTAAGAAGATAATGAACAAATTAAAGTCACAGACAAAATAAACTTAGGCTGAAAAGTACCAATGGCGACAGGATTAACTTTTTTCTTTAAACGTTTAGAGCATGCTGAGATAACATGTGTTGAATCACCACAGTAGAAACACAACCCATTTTGACGTCTATGATTTTGTCGCTCGGCTCTCGTCAGAATTCTGTCACATTGCATAGAATCAGGTGACC
The DNA here is from genome assembly GCF_051348905.1 of Ranitomeya variabilis. Classification (NCBI taxonomy): domain Eukaryota; kingdom Metazoa; phylum Chordata; class Amphibia; order Anura; family Dendrobatidae; genus Ranitomeya; species Ranitomeya variabilis. The sequence continues at coordinate 770,024,631 of NC_135232.1, forward strand.
GTTCAGACAGCACCGCCAAAGGATTATCAGATTTGCGCTCCCGCAAACGTCGATCAATTTGAATGGCTAGAGCCATTGAATCATTTAGACCTGCAGGGATAGGAAACCCCACCATCACATCTTTAATGGCTTCAGAAAGACCATTTCTGAAATTTGCGGCCAGTGCACACTCATTCCATTGAGTAAGCACGGACCATTTCCGAAATTTCTGGCAATATACCTCAGCTTCGTCCTGACCCTGAGAGATAACCAGCAACATTTTTTCAGCCTGATTTTCAAGATTAGGCTCCTCATAAAGCAAACCAAGTGCCAAAAAAAACGCATCAACATTCACCAATGCAGGATCTCCTGGCACCAGAGAGAAGGCCCAATCCTGAGGGTCGCCACGCAAGAAGGAAATAACAATCTTAACTTGCTGAGCGGAATCACCAGAGGAACGAGGTTTCAGAGACAGAAACAATTTACAATTATTCCTAAAATTCAGGAATTTAGATCTATCTCCAAAAAACGGCTCAGGAATAGGTATTTTTGGTTCAGACATAGGGCTATGGATAACAAAATCCTGAATGCTTTGCACCCTAGCAGCAAGCTGATCCACACTAGAAGTCAGAGTCTGGACATTCATATCTGCAGCAGAGTTTCAGCCACTCAGAGAAAAAGGGGATTTAAGAAGCTAGGCAAACTGCAGCAAAAAAAAACAAAAAAAAAACTCAGAACTTCTTTTTAATCCCGCTTCTGCGATGCATTAAACATTTTCTTTTTGGCCTGGCATTCTGTTATGATCCCAATGGCAGAGGATCTCTGATATTCCGGCAAGATAGAATTTATATAAATACTGCTCTAGGGAGGTGGAAACTGGGCTAACCGCATACCTGATCCTGACACAAACAACTAAAAGTAGCCGGTGAACGTGCCTACGTTGGTTCTAGACGTCTCGAGCCAGCCGGAGAACTGACTACCCCTAGAGGGAAAAAATAAGACCTCGCTTGCCTCCAGAGAAATTGAACCCCAAAGATATAGAAAGCCCCCAACAAATAATAACGGTGAGGCAAGAGGAAAACACAAACGTAGAGATGAACTAGATTCAGCAAAGTGAGGCCCAATAGTCTAGATAGCAGAAAATAGATAGTGGACTATGCGGTTAGCAGAAAACCCTACAAAACATCCACGCTGAACATTCAAGAACCCCCACACCGACTGACGGTGTGGAGGGAGAATATCAGCCCCCTAGAACTTCCAGCGAGTCAAAAATCAAATGTAAAGCAAGCTGCACAAAAACACTGAATAATGCAAACGATCCAAATTGTACAAAACAGACTTAGCTTTTCTTGCATGAGGCAGACTGAAAGGAATCCGGAGGAGACCAAATAGGTCTGGATACAACGATGCCAGGCAAGAGACTGAGTCCAGAGGAGACTCAAATAGGAAACACCCGCTGCTTAACGACACAGCTGGAGCTCAGGCCTGCAACAAGACATACCTAACACAATACCGTTAGTGACCACCAGAGGGAGCCCAGAAACACAGTTCACAACATTTATCGTGGCCTGTGTTTACCCCTTAATGACCTCCAATACGTCTTTTAACTGACCTGACATATAAGAGAATAGCATCCCCATACAGGTGACAATCCAGCAGCTGTTGGCTGTACACTATAGCTGACAACTTGCTGCATCAGCCACCATCAGTATTTGCACCGTCCAAATCTTTTTAACCCCTTAGATGCTTCTGTAAATAGTGACTACATCATTATATATGGTTAACAGAGTGTGGGGGCTTCCTCTTTATCCCAATTGGTGCCCTCAGATCATGATTTTGTGGTCCTGATGTTTGCCGTGGCAATTCATGACCAAATAGCGGCCTTAGCGTCTGACAGCTGTAGTAATCTGTTCAGAAGTTAGAGACATTTAGGTGATAAAAATACACTTTTTCATTTCTGTCATACCACTTTGCATTAATTCCTGTAAAGCACCTGAAGGGTTAATAAACTACCTGACAGCAGTTTTCGATATGTCAGGGGGTACTGTTTTTAAAATGGTATCACTTTTGGGGGTTTCCCAATATATGAGACCCCTAAAGTCACTTCAAACATGGATAAGTCCCTAAAAAAATAAATTTAGTAAATTTCCTTGAAAAAATGAAAAATCGCTGCTACATTTTTAAACCTCCTAAAATGCTAACAAAATAAAATAACATTTTACAAATGATGCTGATGTAAAGCCGACATGTGGGAAATGTTATTTATAAATGGTTTGCTGTGGTATGACAATCTGGATTAAAGGGATAATAATTAAAATTTTTAAAATTGCCAATTTTTTAACATTTTTCTCAAATTGTTGATATTTTTTATAAATAAACACAAAACATGTTGACCTAAATTTACCATTATCATAAAGTATAATGTGTCACGAAAAAACAGTCTCAAAATCACTGGGATTTGTTGAAGCGTTCCAGAGGTATTACCACATAAAGTGACACCGGTCATATTTAAAAAATTTGGCTCCGTCACTAAGGGGTTAAGGCTCCTTCTCTTCTTTGTGTTTATATAAGCATTAATAGCATCAAGCAGCAATAGGTGCCGATAGGTTCTGATATTTTCAGGGCAATCAAATCATCTTACCATTGAGACATGATCTTAGGGAAATTTTGAAAGCTAATAAAGACAGGCATTTAAAATTCTGCAAAAAAAGATTATGCATGTACAAGTGCTTATTGCCTCTACTTCATTGCAAAACATACGTGAACGATGGTCTGTATTTTTTTTTCAGTGTGCTTGGACCTATTTTTGGACCATATGTCAGTTTTTACAATCCTTGTTGCATTTGTGTGCTATCCATTTTTTTCACAGGACCATTGTCTTGCCTTATCTCAAAGTAGTATATGTCTCCTTTTTTTGCAGATAATCGGTCCCCAAAAGAAAAAAAAATGAAAAAACACATTGATCGTAGAGAGTCCATGATCTATCCTTAAAAATAACTGATAGCACACGTACTACAAAATCTGATATGTGAAAGAGCCCTGACAGCACTTCTAAAACCACAGACCCAGAGGGAAGAAATGCTGACAAAAAAAAAGAGAAATACAGCAACTGTGTGGTTAGCAAATTTCCAGTGCTAGTGTTATGGGAGCAAATCTGACCAGAATCAACATCCGCATATTGTTTCTATTTCCTTCCCACACTTTAAAGACATGTTTGAGCGTGAATGTCAAATATCGAAATCAGATTGTGAGTGGGAGCAGGAAAGGAAGGGTATACGGTAATCATAGGAAATAATATACCTTGTATTGTGGGTCCACACTTCCGAGTCATTCATTTTTCCTTTGCATTTTACCTCCACATTCTCCATTGTCTCCAGAAAGTTTAAGTTTTGTCTTCTCTTCCGAAGTAAGTCACTGTTGAAACTCATTCAAGGAATCAAAGATCTTCACCTATCAATATCCAGCTAATCTCTGTAGTAATGAAAGCCGAATAGGAGGGCTCTCACAACTAGAACAACAAAGAGACAGTGTGCCTGATGTTTTGTGTCAACCATTAAAAGGTTAAACACGTCTAGGTCACAGGCCTGGCTCTTTGTGTAACCATGTCATACCAATACTAATGCATCTTGTGACTATGGGGTGAGTTCAGAGTTCTGGATCTTGTTCTCATCTGATAGCTCTGCTGCTTAGGAAGTGTACACAGTGCCTGAATTACTGCACTGTCATCCATACCAGGCACCTAGCAGTGAATCATTGCAATGCAGGAGAGGAGTTCCTCATTAACCCCTTTATACATGCAAAGATTTTCAGATCACATGTCATACTTTATGGAACATAGAGCTTATGTCTGAAATAAAAACAATATCATTTACCTCCTAAAAGCTACTCACCCGTGAGTCATAGACAGAGAGAGTAGTTTGTACATGAAGTCTTGTGAGGCTTTAGTATCTATCCACCCACCATGCCATGGAACCTAAAAAAAAGTGTTAAAAGAATAAAAGCAATCAAATGGTGAAAACAAAAGCTAAGTGACTCAGCCTCTGAGAGGTGGGACTGGCCATACTCTCTATCCTTTCCTGATTAGGAGGTGACCTGGGTTCAAAGCTCTCTGCTGAGGGGAATTACAGCAGTGACTTGACACTTTTCACGAGTGCAAATGTGTCTCTAACTAGTAAATCTCCAAGCAACTGCCCATAGTTAGAGGAGAGAGGACAGAGCTAAGAACCACCTTAAACCACAAAAGAAAGTGACAAGGACAATGAAAACTATATAGAAGTGAAAATATTAAATATAGAATTATTACATATATACAATTTCATCTGTAATTTTTTTTAATTAATCTTTTAGAGCTTGGACAATCGTTTCACAGGACTCTAATCCATCAGCCAGGTCAGAAATCTGTGACCTGTCGCCTAACATCTCAGCATTCTCGGCTCTTCTTTTGATTAGCCAGGCTGGTGTTGATCATTATTGCATCTTGAGTTGACGCACAAATGTCTCACCAGCCCAGATAATCAACGAAAGATCTGGAATGCTGAGAGATTAGGCGACTCGTAGGCCTCCCGTTGAGCGGTCACAGAGTACTGACCTGGCCAGAGTCCTGCAAACTGATTCTCCGATCTCTAAATTCTTTACCTTTATTTTGCTAAAAGTTACAATTGTAACACATAACATTTGTCCTCTGTGCATTTTTGGAGGAAATGTTTTTTGTTGGACACTTCTATAGGTTTTAGCACTACCTCTATGTAGAGAAAATAATACAAAATAATTTTTCAAAGGTCTGGGAAAGGTTTGTGTTTTCTGAATAGATTGGTTTCTTAGAGCATGCAGTTGTTTATGCATAGTAATAATATCATGACTAGGCAAAATGTCTGGATTTATATAATACCATGGTCATCAATATCTGTGTGATTATGTATTCTCTGAATTATTTGGGAAGGAAATTGACTTATTATTATTATTATTATAGTGGCATTTATTTCATGGCGCTTTACATTTGAAAAGGGGTATGTATAATACAAAACAAGTCCAATAATCTTGAATAAAATGAGTCACTGACTTTTACAGGAGAGAGGACCCTACCCATGAGGGCTCACATTGTACAAGGAATGGGTGAGGATACAGTAGGTAAAGGTAGAGCTGGTCGTGCAGCGGTATGGTTGAATGAGGGTTATTGTAAGTTGTATGCTTGTTGGAAGAGGTAGCTGTTCAGGTTCCTTTTGAAGATTTTCACGGTAGGCGAGAGTCTGATGTGTTGGGGTAGAGAGTTTCAGAGTAGGTGGGTTGCATGGAAAAAATCTTGTATGTGATTGTGGGAAGAGGAGATAAGAGGGCAGTTGAGAAGGAGAGCTTGTGAGGATAGGAGGTTGTGTGCAGGTAAGTGCTAGGAGACTAGGTCACAGGTGTATTGAGGAGACAGGTTATGGATGGCTTTGTATGACATGGTAGGGTTGTACGATTGTAGTTTTCTTTTATCCCTGTCTGTTTACCCCTGTCTGTCAGGTTAGTGTTTTCCAATTGACTTCCACCTCACACTTCCCTAGGTGGGGGAGGGAACAGATAAGGGTTAATATAAGAGCATAGCAAGGTATGACACCCCACCGCCTTCACCATCAGCATAATCTGGGGGACAGGGATAGCCTAGGGTGCACCTAGATTGAGGGATTGAAGCGTCCACAGTCCCTGTTTGGCGGTGAACACACTGCTTGTATATATATATATATATATATATACCAGATGTTTCCAGCCAGCTACCGCTCGGCACGCTCGCTGCTATCTAATTAACGCTGCTGTTGATTAAACTAAAGTAAATAATGACAACATTCAATAACGCTTACGCAGGTGGTAAACTAACTTAAAGTGAAGTTAATAACAATAGGATGGTGATGTGTTGGGGGCGGGATTATGTAAGGTAATGGGGTGGGGGGCGGGATTATGTGTGGTAATGGGGTGGGGGGTGGGATTATGTGTGGTAATGGGGTGGGGGCAGGATTATGTGTAGTAATGTGGTGGGGGGTGGGATTATGTGAGGTGATGTGGTGGGGGGCAGGATTATGTGTGGTGATGAGGTGGGGGGGTGGGATTATGTGTGGTGGTGGGGTGGAGGGGGTGGAATTATGTGTAGTGGTGGGGTGGGGGGACGGGATTATGTGTGGTGGTGGGGTGGGGGGTGGGATTATGTGTGGTGGTGGGGTGGGGGGTGGGATTATGTGTGGTAGTGGGGTGGGGGGCGGGATTATGTGTGGTAGTGGGGTGGGGGGCGGGATTATGTGTGGTAGTGTGGTGGGGGCGGGATTATGTGTGGTAGTGTGGTGGGGGCGGGATTATGTGTGGTAGTGTGGTGGGGGCGGGATTATGTGTGGTAATGACGTGGGGGGGCGGGATTATGTGTGGTAATGTGTGGAAGCGCGATTATGTGTGATGATGTGGTGGGTGTCAGGATTATGTGTGGTAGTGGGGTGGGGGGCGGGATTATGTGTGGTGGTGGGGTGGGGGGGCGTGATTATGTGTGGTGGTGTTTTTATGTGTGGTGGTAGGGTGGGGGGGGCGGGATTATGTGTGGTGGTGGGGTGGGGGGTGGGATTATGTGTGGTAATGTGGGTGGCGGGATTATGTGTGGTAATGAGGTGGGGGGCGGGATTATGTGTGGTGATGTGGTGGGGGGGCGGGATTATGTGTGGTAATGAGGTGGGGGGCGGGATTATGTGTGGTGATGTGGTGGGGGGCAGGATTATGTGTTGTGATGTGGTGGGGGTGTGTGGTTATTTGTGGTGATAGGGTGGGGGGGCGGGATTATGTGTGGTGGTAGGGTGGGGGGGTGGGATTATGTGTGGTGATGGGTGGGGGGCGGGATTATGTGGTGATGGGGTGGGGGGGTGGGATTATGTGTTGTAATGTTGTGGGGGCGGGATTATGTGTAGTAATGTGGTGGGGGGAGGGATTATGCGTGGTGATGTGGTGGGGTGGCTGGATCATGTGTGGTGATGCGGTGGGGGGCGGGATTATGTGTGGTGATGGGGTGGGGGGAGATTATGTGTGGTAATGTGGTGGGGGGCGGGATTATGTGTGGAAATGTGGTGGGGGCGGGATTATGTGTGGTGATGTGGTGGGGGCGGGATTATCTGTGGTAATGTGGTGGGGGATGGGATTATGTGTGGTAATGTGGTGGGGGCGGGATTATCTGTACTAATGTAGTGGGGGGTGGGATTATGTGTGGTAAATTGGGGGGCGGGATTATGTGTGGTAATGTGGTGGGGGGGCGGGATTATCTGTGATTATGTGGTGGGGGCGGGATTATGTGTGGTAATGTGGTGGGGGGCGGGTTTATCTGTAGTAATGTGGTGGGGGCTGGATTATGTGTGGTAATGTGGCAAAGGGTGGGATTATGTGTGGTAATGTGGTGGGGGGCTGGGATTATCTGTAGTAATGTGGTAGGGGGGCGGGACTATGTGTAGTAATGTGGTGGAGTGGTGGGATTATGTGTGGTGATGTAGTGGGGGGCGGGATTATGTGTGCTAATGGGGTGGGGGGTGGGATTGAGTGGTGATGTGTTAGGGGGCAGGATTATGTGTGGTGATGTGGTGGGGTGGCGGGATTATGTGTGCTAATGGGGTGGGGGGTGGGATTGTGTGGTGATGTGTTGAAGGGGCGGGATTATGTGTGGTGATGTGGTGGGGGCGGGATTGTGGTGATGTGTTGGGGGCGGGATTATGTGTGGTGATGTTTTGAAGGGGCGGGATTATGTGTGGTGATGTGGTGGGGGCGGGATTGTGTGTGGTGATGTGGTGCGGATTGTGTGTGGTAATGTGGTGGGGGCGGGATTGTGTGTGGTAATGGGGTGGGGGGCAGGATTATTTGTGGTGATGTGGTGGGGCGGAGCTACTGTGCAGGGGGTGGGATTAGCGAGTAATCACGATGCCATATATATATATATATATATATATATATATATATATATATATATACACTATTTCTTGAATGATGGTAGTGACAGATAATGTACAGGGCCAGCTGGGGACTGTAGCAGGGCCAGACTACAATGATTGTGGGTGTCATTACCTGTAATAGAATTAGGTGCCAACAACTGCGGTCAGGTAAGGAGAGACAGAGTAGGGATAACAGAGGGCTAGAATTAGCATACTAGAGGTCCGCAAGTTTCTTTAATACCCATTTATATATTTTGTCCTCTTGTAAAATGTTTTGTTTTAAAGTAATGGAATAAATATATTTTATGGGGCTTTCTTTTTACTTCTTTTTCTCGAATTGATGAGGCAGTGCATTATCATTTTTTGTTTCTGTCTGTGATAAACGTGATCCCCCCTCCGTGCTCTGATCCCCCCTCATACTTACCGAGCCTAACGGTGTCCGTCCGTCTGCTCCATGGGCGCCACCTTCTTCCAAAATGGCGGGCGCATGCGCAGTGCGGCCGGCAGTTTCGGTCCAGGTACATTTTGATCACTGTCATAAAACCACACAGTGATCAAAATAAAAAAAATTGTAAATGACCCCCCCTTTATCACCTTCATAGGTAGGGACAATAATAAAAATAAAGAAAATATATTTATTTATTTTTTTGCAATAGGATTAGGGTTAGAACTAGGGTTAGGGTTAGGGCTAGGGTTAGAATTAGGGTTAGATTTAGTGTTAGGGCTAGGGTAAGGGCTAGGGTTAGGGCTAGGGTTAGGGTTAGGGTTAGAATTAGGGTTAGAATTAGGCTATATGCACATGGTGCGGATTTGGCTGCGGATCCGCGGCGGATTGGCCACTGCGGATTCGTAGCAGTTTTCCATCAGGTTTACAGTACCATATAAACCTATGGAAAACCAAATCCGCTGTGCCCATGGTGCGGAAAATATCGCGCGGCAATGCTGCATTGTCTTTTCTGCAGCATGTCAATTCTTTGTGCAGATTCCGCAGCATTTTACACCTGTTCCTCAATAGGAATCCGCAGGTGAAATCCGCACAAAAAACACTGGAAATCCGCGGTAAATCCGCAGGTAAAACACAGTGCATTTTACCTGCGGATTTTTCAAAAATGGTGCGGAAAAATCGCACAGGAATCCGCAACGTGGGCACATAACCTTAGAGTTAGGGTTGGAATTAGAGTTAGGGTTGGAATTAGGGCTAGGGTTGGAAATAGGGTTAAGATTAGGCTTGTGGTTAAGGTTATGGTTAGGGGTGTGTTGGGGTTAGGGTTGTAGTTAGGGTTGGGATTAGGGTTAGGGTTGGGATTAGGATTAGGATTAGGGCTGGGATTAGGGTTAGGGGTGTGTCGGGGTTAGAGTTGTGGTTAGGGGTGTGTTGGAGTTAGGGTTGTGATAGGGTTATGGCTAGAGTTAGGATTAGGGTTAGGGGTGTGTTGAGGTTAGTGTTCGAGTTAGAATTGAGGGGTTTCCACTGTTTAGGCACATCAGGGGTCTCCAAACGCAACATGGCACCACCATTGATTCCAGCCAATCTTGCATTCAAAAAGTCAAATGGTGCTCCCTCCCTTCCGAGCCCTGACGTGCGCCCAAACAGTGGTTTATCCCCACATATGGGGTATCAGCATACTCAGAACAAACTGGGCAACAACTATTGGGGTCCAATTTCTCCTGTTACCCTTGCAAAAATAAAAAATTGCTTGCTAAAACATAATTTTTGAGGAAAGAAAAATGATTTTTTATTTTCATGGCTGTGCGTTATAAACTTCTGTGAAGCACTTGGGGGTTGAAAGTGCTCACCATACATCTGGATAAGTTCCTTGGGGGGTCTAGTTTCCAAAATAGGGTCACTTGTGGGGGGTTTCTACTGTTTAGGCACATCATGGGCTCTGTAAACACAACGTTATGCCCGCAGATCATTCCATCAAAGTCTGCATTTCTAAACATCACTACTTCCCTTCCGAGCCCCGACGTATGCCCAAGCAGTGGTTTACCCCCATATATAGGGTATCAGAGTACTCAGGACAACAAGGGCAACAAATATTGTGGTCCACTTCTCCTGTTACCCTTTGGAAAATAAAAAATTACTTAGTAAAACATAATTTTTGAGGAAAGAAAAATGATTTTTTATTTTCACGGCTCTGCATTGTAAACTTCTGTGAAGCACTTGGGGGTTCAAAGTGCTCACCACATGTCTAGATAAGTTCCTGGGGGGGTCTAGTTTCCAAAATGGGGTCACTTGTGGGGGGTTTCTACTGTTTAGGCACATCAGGGGCTCTGCAATCGCAATAACATGATTAAGGCCGCAGACCATTCCATCAAAGTCTGCATTCCAAAACGTCACTACTTCCCTTCCGAGCCCCGATGTGTGCCCAAACAGTGGAAACCCCCACATAAGGGGTATCAGCGTACCCAGGACAAACTGGACAACAACTTTTGGGGTCCAATTTCTCCTGTTACTCTTGTGAAAATAAAAAATTGAGGGCTAAAAATTAATTTTTGAGGAAAGAAAAATGATTTTTTATTTTCACAGCTCTGCGTTATAAACTTCTGTGAAGCACTTGGGGGTTAAAGTGGTCACTGCACATCTAGATTAGTTCCATGGGAGGTCTAGTTTCCAAAATGGGGTGGAGCTCCAATGTTTAGGCACACAGGGGCTCTCCAAACATGACATTGTGTCCGCTGTTATGGACCTGGTGGTTAGGTGCACCAGGAATGACCTGATAGTTAAAAACGGAATCGGGACGAGCTCTGGGGAAATGGGAACTCTGCTGACCGCAAACCCTACTCCTATCAACACAACTAGAAATAGCTGTGGAGCGTGCCTGACTCTGCCTAGACGCCTCTTCACAGCCTAAGAGCTAACTACCCCTAAAGAAAGGAAACAAAGCCTCACTTGCCTCAGAGAAATTTCCCCAAAGGTAAAAGCAGCCCCCCACAAGTATTGACTGTGAGTTAAGAGGAAATCACAAACACAGGATGAAATAAGTTTTAGCAAAGGGAGGCCAGTCTAACTAAACAGATTGAGGATAGAAAAGGGATCTTTGCAGTCAACACAAAAAACTACAAAAATCACGCAGAGTGTGCAAAAAATACCCCCGCACCGACTCACGGTGCGGTGGTGCCACTCTGCACCCCCAGAGCTTCCAGCTAGCCAGGCAGTTTCATGATAGCAACCATATGAAACAAATGAACAAGCAGGAACTTAGCTTCTGCTGGAGTAGACAGGTCCTCAGAAAGATCCAGGAGAGATCTGAACCAGTACTAGAACATTGACAGCTGGCATGGAGTAACGATCTGAGTGGAGTTAAATAGAGAATCCAGCCTAGCCCTAAACGAGGGCAGCTGGGGAAGGAATCTCAGAACCAGCAGCTCCACTCACAGCCACCAGAGGGAGTCCACGGACAGAACTCACCGAAGTACCATTCATGACCACAGGAGGGAGTTCAAGAACGGAATTCACAACAGTCCGCTAACGATTGGAGCTAATTTTTCATTCAAAAGTCAAATGGCGCTCCTTCCCTTCCGAGCCTTGCCGTGTGCACAAACAGTGGTTTGTGACCACATATGAGGCATCAGTATACTCAGGAGAAATTGCCAAATACATTTTAGGATCCATTTTATCCTGTTGCCCATGTGAAAATGAAAAAATTGAGGCTAAAATCATTTTTTTGTGAAAAAAAGTACTTTTTCATTTTTACGGATCAATTTGTGAAGCACCTGGGGGTTCAAAGTGCTCACTATGCATCTAGATTAGCTCCTTGGGGGGTCTAGTTTTCAAAATGGGGTCACTTGTGGGGGAGCTCCAATGTTTAGGCACACAGGGGCTCTCCAAACGCGACATGGTGTCTGCTAAAGATTGGAGCCAATTTTTCATAGGCCTGGTGTATCTGTTTAAAAATCATAGTTTTGCAGTCATACATAGCATACTTGTGTATGCTAGCCTTGTACTACTCCTATTTTTTTTTTTTTATTCACCCAAAATCAATTTTTTTTTTAATACAGTCTGTTATGTCAGGCTGAGTCCTGGTATTTTTATGTTTAAAAAATTGTATTTTCGCATGCATACGTAGCATAGTTCTGTGTGCTATCCTTGTTCAATTTGTTTTTTCGTTAAATTCACCAAAAAGCAAAAAACACATTAATACAGTCTGTTATGTCAGGCTGAGTCCTGGTATTTCTATGTTTAAAAATTTTTATTTTCGCATGCATACGTAGCATAGTTCTGTGTACTATCCTTGTTCAATTTGTTTTTTCGTTAAATTCACCAAAAAGCAAAAAAAACATTAATACAGTCTGTTATGTCAGGCTGAGTCCTGGTATTTCTATGTTTAAAAAATTGTATTTTCGCATGCATACGTAGCATAGTTCTGTGTGCTATCCTTGTTCAATTTGTTTTTTTGTTAAATTCACCAAAAAGCAAAAAACACATTAATACAGTCTGTTATGTCAGGCTGAGTCCTGGTGTATCTGTTTTTGAAAAATTGTATTTCCGCAGGCATACGTAGCAGAGTTTCATCTGCTAGCCTTGTTCGAATTTTTTATTTTTATTTTAAAAATTCTGAAAATCCCCCCCAAAAATGTAATACAGTCTTTTATGTCAGGCTGAGGCCTGTTGTATCTGTGGTGGAAAAATCGTAGCTTCGCAGGCATAAGTTTCATCATTCTGTCTGCTAGCCTTGTTCTATTATTTTTTTTTATTTTAAAAATTCTCAAACCCCCCCCCAAAATTTAATACAGTTGGTTATGTTAGGCTGAGGCCTGTTGTATCTGTGGTGGAAAAATCGTAAGCTTCGCAAGCAAAAGTTTCATCGTTCTGTCTGCTAGCCTTGTTCTATTATTTTTTTATATTGTAAAAATTCTCAACCCCCCCCCCCCCAAAAGTTAATACAGTCGGTTATATCAGGCTGAGGCCTGTTGTGTCTGTGGTGGAAAAATCGTACCTTCGCAGGCATATGTTTCATCGTTCTGTCTGCTAGCCTTGTTCTATTATTTTTTTTATTTTAAAAATTCTCCAAAACGCCCCCAAAAATAAATACAGTCTTTTATGTCAGGCTGAGGCCTGTTGTATCTGTGGTGGATAAATCGTAGCTTTGCAGGCTTAAGTTTCATCGTTCTGTCTGCTATCCTTGTTGTACTCATTTTTAATTTTTTGCCAAATTTCACATACAAGAGAAACAGAAAATATAGAGAATGTTATCTGTGTCTGGGGCCTGTTGTGTCTGTGGTGGGAAAATTGTAGAAGGCATACTGATCAAATATAATTTAACTCCAAATAAATACATTTGTGTTGAGCTTTTGAAATAGTTCAATACTCCATTTAAAATGGGCAAGTCAAGGGTCAAGGGACGGGGAAGCGGACGTGATGCTGATGGTGCATGCAGAGGACGAAGCCGTGGCCAAGCTGAAAGTGTGCCACAACAAAGACCCACATCTTCTCGTTCGACCTTCCTGTCCCAGTTTCTCGGGGATCGCAGCACACCATTGTTGAGGCCAGAGCAGTGTGAAACAGTTGTTGGTTGGATAGCGGATAATGCTTCCAGCCACTCAGCCACCACCACCATGTCTTCCACACGGTCAAGTCTGAGTAGCCATGAGTGTGGCCCGGATATTCCTCACCCTGATCCTCCTTCCTCGCACCATGCCGAGTGCCCTCATACAACTGATCCCACACTTGGACACTCCGAAGAGCTGTTCAGTTTTCCCTTTCAAGATTCCAGACTCTCGACCAGTCAAATTGAAGTGGGGCCAGATGAGATTTCATGTAGCGATGCCCAAAGATTTGACCAGCCACGGTCACACAAAGGAGATGATTGGAAAGTGTCACAAGAGGTGGACGATGATGAGACACAATTGCCAGAAGGTCAGGAGGAGAAGCAGGGTGCGGATGTGGAAGACGAGGTGGTGGATGACATGGTGACTGACCCATCCTGGCAGGAGGACATGCAGAGCGAGGACAGCAGCACACAAGGGGAAGGAGGCATATCACCCCAACAGGCAGAAAGAAGCAGTGTGGGGGCCACAAACAGAAGGTGTGCATCCATTCCCCGTAATATCAACATGATTTAAGTTGCTATTCCAACTGTTTGCAGTTTCCGGCTCACCGACTGGTGTGTGATGTCCCCACGCGCTGGAACTCTATACTGCATATGTTGGAAAGGATTTGTGAGCAGAAGAGGGCAGTTGTTAATTACCAACATCAACAAGGCCTTCGATATTCAGTTTAGACTGTTTTCTCAGACCCTCCCATTGTCCCAGGACAGAGGCAATGGGTGTTGTCACAAGAAGTGCAATTTTTGGGAAGATGCTGAGGGAGTACCTTGCAGATCGTACAAACGTCCTCCGGGATTCCTCTGTGCCTTTTAATTATTGGGTATCCAAGCTGAACACATGGCATAAACTGGCTCTCTATGCCTTGGAGGTCCTGGCCTGCTCTGCTGCTAGCATTCTGTCAGAGCGGGTTTTTCGTTCTGCTGGTGTAATTTTAACAGATAAGCGCATCCGCCTGTCAACTGAAAATGCTGACAAGCTGACTCTTATAAAAATGAACAAGGGCTGGATTGGGAAAAACTCCTGTACACCACCAAGTGAAAACATAACCCTTTGAAACACAACCTCTAATACATTCTCTTTTTTGGGTAGGTGTATTTTCATGCACCTCATCACAACCACACATGGGTATACACTTCCAGATTTGGTCTGTTTGTTGCTAACCTCCTTCTTATCCTCATCACCATCATCCACCACCAGTAAAACACCATGGTGAATGGATTCCATGATGCCAAAGTCAAAATTTTGGGGGGGCAAGGGTGTTTTTTGATGCCCGTTACTAATTGGAAACCAAAACAATTGTTACTTCCACAGGGGGAAATGTCATAAAAAAGAGATGTACTTCTATTATTCTCATTAATTCTTATGTTTTCCATTTTCCCTATCTCTGGACAGTCCTCTAAGGAGCTACTATTAATTGAAAATAATTCAAATACTTTTATATTATATTTTTATTTATAGCCCAATCTCTGAGCTGTTGCTAGGGACAAACATATCTCGTTGGACACATTCTGGCTTCAAATCTATGAACCTGTGTTCACTCCCTTTTGATATTTACTTTCATCGGTGGATTCACATTTTTCATGTATTAGTTTTATTTCATTATGATTTATCTTTATGTCTCCTCATTCTCCACCACTAGATCACCAGGCTTAACGTCTTCTGTGCTGCTACAGTCAATTTTTGGGCAAGGGTGAGACTTGTAATGCCCATTCACTAAGTGTATGGGCTGACAAACATTCCCCAAGGGGGGTTAAATTGTTTAAAAATATACTATGGGCATCATCACTGATGATGCCCATAGTATATTTTTAAACAATTTAACCCCCCTTGGGGAATGTTTGTCAGCCCATACACTTAGTGAATGGGCATTACAAGTCTAGGAGACCAGATCATTTAAATTGGGCCTAGTTTTCAATGAGACCTTCAGCAATGTCTCCTCATTCTCCGCCAATAGATCACCAGGCTTAACTTCTTCTGTGCTGCTACAGACAGTCAATTTTTGGGCAAGGGTGTCTATGATGCCCATGACATATTTTTAACAAATTTACCTCCATTAGGGAATTGTTTGTCAGCTCATGCACTCCATTACAAGTCTCAGAGACCCACACCCCTTCATTGGGCCTACTTCATCACTCGGTTTCCTGCAATGTCTCTTCCTTACCTGCCACAAGATGACCAGGGTGAACGTGCTCTGTACTTTTATAGGCCACTGAATTTTTGGCAAGGGGGGCTGTGAGGGAAGTAGTTTATTTTTTAAAATAAGATACCCTCCATTGGGGAATTGTTTGTCAGCTCATGCACTCCATTACAAGTCTCAGAGACCCACACCCCTACATTGGGCCTACTTCTTAATTCGGTTTCCTGTTTCATCCTTATCTCTGACTACATAACCGGGGTGAACGAGTTCTGTACTATTATAGGCCACAGAATTTTGTGATGGCAATAGTATATTTTTAAAAAGGTACCCCCCATTGATGAAACCACATCCTTGTTGGCAAAGACTTCATAACATTTGTGTACCTTAACAAGCTCACTTGAAAAGCTCCTTTTTGTGTTTTTGTGTTGCCTGGTTGCTCACATTGGACACAATACACTTTATGTAAATTTGATAAAGCAATGCTGTTAGTTTGGCGCAGTAGCTCATTACAAATATTTCTTTGTCCACTATATTATTTTCTCTCCTTTAGAGCCATAACTCTGGCTGCATCAAATAGTAAGTGTTCTATACAAAAAAGTGATGGCTGAATGCTTGTAGATGCAGAGGACTTAATCAATTTTGTGTCATGTCGGACGCTGTTCAGACCAGGTCGTTCGACAGACAGCGGTAATTCCGCTTTTGACCACTATGTGCTCATTGGCGTCGGCTAGATTTTATCTAGCTGATCTGGGGTTAATTTACCTGATGCTCGGATTGGAAGCTGGGCCATGCCCATTGCCTTTAAATAGTTGTTCTGAACATTGGGCGTTGCCGATTATAGCTTCTGTCTTGTGCGTTGTTATCTCGGTCTGCAGTGGTGAGCTAGTAGTTGGAGTATCGTTGCTGGTGGTGTATTTCCCTTTGTCTTATTTACTCCTTCCCATATTTGTATTTATTTTGCCCTGTGCATTTATAGTGTATTCCTGAGTGACTGCGGCGTGGTGTATATTTCCGTATGCGCCCGATCTCCTCAGGTAATGAGGCTCAGCGTGTGTGCCTGGTGTTGTCATTGTTAAGCGGGGATCCCCAAGCATGGGCGTTTTCTTTGCCATCTGATTCTGCTGCATTTGACTCTGTGGAGAGTTTTTTTTCCTTTCTTGGAAATATTTACGATGAGCCAGATAGAATGGCTCTAGCAGAATCTAAGATCCGCACTATTCGCCAGGGGGAGCGAGTTGCAGAGGATTATTGTTCTGAATTTCGTCGCTGGGCGATGGATACACAGTGGAATGATCCAGCGCTGCGGAGTCAGCTTATTCATGGGGTTTCTGGAAGGGTTAAAAAAGCCCTTCTGATGTACGAGACTCCTACTTCTCTAGATTCCGCTATAAGTCTGGTTGTCCACATTGAACGCCGTTTGCGTCAGGGGGAGCATGAGACACCGCCTATGGGAGAGGGTTTAGGTTCACATGTGGTTGCTGCAGGTGAGTCCACGGAGCCTATGCAAATCGCAGGGGTGTCACATGTGAAGCGTCGAGTCCCTGAGCTTAGGAAGCAGGGAGCCTGTTTTTACTGCGGTAAGACTGGTCATTTTATTAACATCTGTCCTCTACTGTCTAAGAAAAACGCAACGGCGGAAAACTTCTAAGCTCAGAGGGTGTGGAGGAGACCAATCTGAGCTTATGTATATCCTCCATGGTGGTCTCTCAATGCATGCTTCCTGCTAAGGTTATAATCGCTGGCAGTGAGCTGCCAATTACTGTGTTTGTGGATAGTGGTTCAGCCACAAATCTCATTGATGAGGAGTTTGCACGCAGATCAGGTTTCAGGATTAGTGTTGAGCGATACCGTCCGATACTTGAAAGTATTGGTATTGGATAGTATCAGCCGATACCCGAAAAGTATCGGATATCGCCGATACCGAAACCCGATACCAATACAAGTCAATGGGACACCAAGTATCGGAAGGTATCCTGATGGTTCCCAGGGTCTGAAGGAGAGGAAACTCTCCTTCAGGCCCTGGGATCCATATTAATGTGTAAAATAAAGAATTAAAATAAAAAATATTGATATACTCACCTCTCCGGAGGCCCCTGCACCTTACCGCTGTTAACCGGCAGCCTCCTTTGCTTAAAATGAGCGCATTTAGGGCCTTCCATGACGTCACGGCTTCTGATTGGTCGCGTGCCGCTCATATGACCGCCACGCGACCAATCACAAGCCGCGACGTCATTCTCAGGTCCTAAATTCCTAGAATGAGGAGTTTAGGGCCTGAGAATGACGTCGCGGCTTGTGATTGGTCGCGTGGCGGTCACATGAGCGGCACGCGACCAATCAGAAGCCGTGACGTCATGGAAGGCCCTAAACGCGCTCATTTTAAGCAAAGGAGGCTGCCGGTTAACAGCGGTAAGGTGCAGGGGCCTCCGGAGAGGTGAGTATATCAATATTTTTTATTTTAATTCTTTATTATACACATTAATATGGATCCGATACCGATTCCCGATACCACAAAAGTATCGGAACTCGGTATCGGAATTCCGATACCGCAAGTATCGGCCAATACCCGATACTTGCGGTATCGGAATGCTCAACACTATTCAGGATTGAAAAACTGCCTCATCCTATCCGTGTGGTCACCATCAATGCTGCTCCTCTCTCACAGGGGGAGATTACTGAATTTCTGGCTAAGGTGAAACTCCACATTGGGGTTCTACATTCCGAGCAGGTTACATGTAAGGTGCTCAGGAATCTTCCTGCTCAGGTGGTTTTGGGTTTTCCATGGTTGTCTAGGTAAAACCCGGTAATTGACTGGAAAACTCAGGACATAATTCAGTGGAGCAAGTTCTGCCAGGAGAATTGCCTGGCCACTAGGGTTGAGCGACTTTCATTTTTTTAAGATCGAGTAGGGTTTTGGGAAACCCGATTTTGTCCAGAGTCGAGTCGAGTGCAGTCGGCCGATTATCGCTAAAAGTCGGGGATCGACCGAAACACGAAACCCAATGCAAGTCAATGGGGAAGCATAGTCGGCAGTGAGTGGAGGCCAGGAAAACACCTACAGTGCCCATTTTAATGCCAAAAACATCCATTCTTGTTTCTGAAGCTTGTCAATCTTAATTAACTTTATAATAATAGTTGGGCATAGGGAATTGGGGGTCATTTGGCAAAAGTTGTGGGGGGAGTAGGGCCGGCTCAAGTTTTTCGTGGGCCCAGGAAATGCGGACTACGTCACGGCGGTGTTGCAGGGAAAGGTAATTATTTAAAAGTTGCAAGTGCTGTGATCCTGAGCAAGCAGGGGGGGGGCCCACTCGTTCGCATTGCCACTGGCACAGGGCCCCTCAAAGTACGGCGGTGTGTTTGCATGGCGGGGGCGCCTCCCACCAGCAGCGACACTTTTGCGTACTCTGAGGGGCCCTGTGCCAGTGACGTCGCCAACGAGTATGCCCCCCCACCTGATGAAGGAACCTGCACTTTCATCTGCACCTTCCTCTTTGTCCCTGTGTAAGGTGGTATAACATGCGGGAAGGGGAACCTTACTTTCAGCAGGGACAGATTCTGGCTGTGTAGAGTACAAGGGGAATGTAGTGGTCTCGGTCAATGTACCAGCAGACTCATTTAGCAGTGGCTGGGCAATGGGCAGGATGAGGAGGAAACAGATATAGGGCCAAAGAATAAAGTAGGCTACATGCAGTTCAAAATTGGTAACAGGACTAAACAGGCGGCATTGCTTTGTTCAGTGGAGTAGCAAACCCAAGAGCAGCAGACACTGTTTCAAGGGCCTAACCACACTAGTAGGCCAAATGCAGTTTAATATCTGATAGTATAGGGCGAAAGCCAGAATGTGGAAGCTCAGCTTTGTTCAGTTGAGGACAACACCAGGGAGGGGCAGACACCTTTAGTAGGCCGGAAAAGCCTATTGCATTTTTTAAAATGGTAATTTGGAGCAGAAGGTTGAAGCTCAGCTTTATTTAGTTGAGGGCAACACCAGGGAGGGGCAGAAGCCGTTAGTAGGCCCTAACCACCATTTTTTTTTTAAAACCACTTAATGAGAGCCGGAAGGTTGAAGCTCAGCTTTATTTAGTTGAGGACAACACCAGGGAGGGGCAGAAGCCGTTAGTAGGCCCTAACCACCATTTTTTTTTTTTAAAACCACATAATGAGAGCCGGAAGGTTGAAGCTCAGCTTTATTTAGTTGAGGACAACACCAGGGAGGGGCAGAAGCCGTTAGTAGGCCCTAACCACCTTTTTTTTTTTAAAACCACATAATGAGAGCCGGAAGGTTGAAGCTCAGCTTTATTTAGTTGAGGACAACACCAGGGAGGGGCAGAAGCCGTTAGTAGGCCCTAACCACCTTTTTTTTTTTTAAAACCACATAATGAGAGCCGGAAGGTTGAAGCTCAGCTTTATTTAGTTGAGGACAACACCAGGGAGGGGCAGAAGCCGTTAGTAGGCCCTAACCACCATTTTTTTTTTTAAAACCACATAATGAGAGCCGGAAGGTTGAAGCTCAGCTTTATTTAGTTGAGGACAACACCAGGGAGGGGCAGAAGCCGTTAGTAGGCCCTAACCACCTTTTTTTTTTTTAAAACCACATAATGAGAGCCGGAAGGTTGAAGCTCAGCTTTATTTAGTTGAGGACAACACCAGGGAGGGGCAGAAGCCGTTAGTAGGCCCTAACCACCTTTTTTTTTTTTAAAACCACATAATGAGAGCCGGAAGGTTGAAGCTCAGCTTTATTTAGTTGAGGACAACACCAGGGAGGGGCAGAAGCCGTTAGTAGGCCCTAACCACCATTTTTTTTTTTAAAACCACATAATGAGAGCCGGAAGGTTGAAGCTCAGCTTTATTTAGTTGAGGACAACACCAGGGAGGGGCAGAAGCCGTTAGTAGGCCCTAACCACCATTTTTTTTTTTAAAACCACATAATGAGAGCCGGAAGGTTGAAGCTCAGCTTTATTTAGTTGAGGACAACACCAGGGAGGGGCAGAAGCCGTTAGTAGGCCCTAACCACCTTTTTTTTTTTTAAAACCACATAATGAGAGCCGGAAGGTTGAAGCTCAGCTTTATTTAGTTGAGGACAACACCAGGGAGGGGCAGAAGCCGTTAGTAGGCCCTAACCACCATTTTTTTTTTTAAAACCACATAATGAGAGCCGGAAGGTTGAAGCTCAGCTTTATTTAGTTGAGGACAACACCAGGGAGGGGCAGAAGCCGTTAGTAGGCCCTAACCACCTTTTTTTTTTTTAAAACCACATAATGAGAGCCGGAAGGTTGAAGCTCAGCTTTATTTAGTTGAGGACAACACCAGGGAGGGGCAGAAGCCGTTAGTAGGCCCTAACCACCTTTTTTTTTTTTAAAACCACATAATGAGAGCCGGAAGGTTGAAGCTCAGCTTTATTTAGTTGAGGACAACACCAGGGAGGGGCAGAAGCCGTTAGTAGGCCCTAACCACCTTTTTTTTTTTTAAAACCACATAATGAGAGCCGGAAGGTTGAAGCTCAGCTTTATTTAGTTGAGGACAACACCAGGGAGGGGCAGAAGCCGTTAGTAGGCCCTAACCACCTTTTTTTTTTTTAAAACCACATAATGAGAGCCGGAAGGTTGAAGCTCAGCTTTATTTAGTTGAGGACAACACCAGGGAGGGGCACACAGACAGACTCCTTTAGTAGGCCTGAAAAGCCTATTGCATTTTTCAAAATGGTAATTTGGAGCAGAAGGTTGAAGCTCAGCTTTATTTAGTTGAGGGCAACACCAGGGAGGGGCAGAAGCCGTTAGTAGGCCCTAACCAAAGTTGAAGGCCAAATGCAGTTTAATTTCTGATACTATAGGCCGAAAGCCAGAAGGTGGAAGTTCCGATTTAGACAGTGGAGCACAATTTGAATTAGGGACTGCAGACAGACTTAGTAGGCTGTCCCCTGTGGACCATGCATCCACCACATTAACCCATTGCGCCGTAATGGACACGTAATCTTCCGTGGCCATGCCTACAGGTCCATGCGTCTGTTGTCAGGTGCACCTTTGTACTCACAGATTGCCAGAGTGCATGGACAATGCGGTCTTCTACATGCTGGTGGAGGGTTGGGATGGCTTTTCTCGCAAAAGAAGTGTCGACTGGTTAGCTTGTAGCGTGGTACAGCGTAGTCCATCATGGCCTTATTAATAGTAAATAAAATATATAACTAGGCTCTATGAACTTTTAAATAGGTTCCAGGGGTACACGGGCAGCATTGGTGTGGTCAGTGGAGGAGTATTGCAAGTAGGGGCTGCAGACAGGCTATCAAAGGCCTAAAATAACAAACAGTAGGCAGTCATGGCAGTTTTACATCGGTTACATGGATACACAGGCAGGCACTCCAGGCAGCATTGTGGTCAGTGGAGGAGTATTGCAAGTAGGGGCCGCAGACAGGCTATCAAAGGCCTAAAATAACAAACAATAGGCTCATGGCAGTTTCACAGCGGTTACATGGATACACGGGCAGGCAGCTTGGTGGTGAGTGGAGGAGTATTTAAAGTAGGGACCGCACACAGGCTATCAAAGGCCTAAAATAACAAACAATAGGCTCATGGCAGTTTCACAGCGGTTACATGGATACACGGGCAGGCAGCTTGGTGGTGGTGAGTGGAGGAGTATTTAAAGTAGGGACCGCAGACAGGCTTCAAAGGCCTAACATAAGAAAATGGGCTGGCTGTAGGCACTTTATAATTGGTTCCAGGGGTACACGGGCAGCAGTGGTCTGGTCAGTGGAGGAGTATTTAAAGTAGGGACCGCAGACAGGCTATCAAAGGCCTAACATAACAAACAATAGGCTCATGATGGCAGTTTCACAGCGGTTACATGGATACACGGGCAGGCAGCTTGGTGGTGAGTGGAGGAGTATTTAAAGTAGGGACCGCAGACAGGCTATCAAAGGCCTAACATAAGAAAATGGGCTGGCTGTAGGCACTTTATAATTGGTTCCAGGGGTACACGGGCAGCAGTGGTCTGGTCAGTGGAGGAGTATTTAAAGTAGGGACCGCAGACAGGCTATCAAAGGCCTAACATAACAAACAATAGGCTCATGATGGCAGTTTCACAGCGGTTACATGGATACACGGGCAGGCAGCTTGGTGGTGAGTGGAGGAGTATTTAAAGTAGGGACCGCAGACAGGCTATCAAAGGCCTAAAATAACAAACAATAGGCTCATGGCAGTTTCACAGCGGTTACATGGATACACGGGCAGGCAGCTTGGTGGTGGTGAGTGGAGGAGTATTTAAAGTAGGGACCGCAGACAGGCTTCAAAGGCCTAACATAAGAAAATGGGCTGGCTGTAGGCACTTTATAATTGGTTCCAGGGGTACACGGGCAGCAGTGGTCTGGTCAGTGGAGGAGTATTTAAAGTAGGGACCGCAGACAGGCTTCAAAGGCCTAACATAAGAAAATGGGCTGGCTGTAGGCACTTTATAATTGGTTCCAGGGGTACACGGGCAGCAGTGGTCTGGTCAGTGGAGGAGTATTTAAAGTAGGGACCGCAGACAGGCTATCAAAGGCCTAACATAACAAACAATAGGCTCATGGCAGTTTCACAGCGGTTACATGGATACACGGGCAGGCAGCTTGGTGGTGAGTGGAGGAGTATTTAAAGTAGGGACCGCACACAGGCTATCAAAGGCCTAAAATAACAAACAATAGGCTCATGGCAGTTTCACAGCGGTTACATGGATACACGGGCAGGCAGCTTGGTGGTGAGTGGAGGAGTATTTAAAGTAGGGACCGCACACAGGCTATCAAAGGCCTAAAATAACAAACAATAGGCTCATGGCAGTTTCACAGCGGTTACATGGATACACGGGCAGGCAGCTTGGTGGTGGTGAGTGGAGGAGTATTTAAAGTAGGGACCGCAGACAGGCTTCAAAGGCCTAACATAAGAAAATGGGCTGGCTGTAGGCACTTTATAATTGGTTCCAGGGGTACACGGGCAGCAGTGGTCTGGTCAGTGGAGGAGTATTTAAAGTAGGGACCGCAGACAGGCTTCAAAGGCCTAACATAAGAAAATGGGCTGGCTGTAGGCACTTTATAATTGGTTCCAGGGGTACACGGGCAGCAGTGGTCTGGTCAGTGGAGGAGTATTTAAAGTAGGGACCGCAGACAGGCTATCAAAGGCCTAACATAACAAACAATAGGCTCATGGCAGTTTCACAGCGGTTACATGGATACACGGGCAGGCAGCTTGGTGGTGAGTGGAGGAGTATTTAAAGTAGGGACCGCACACAGGCTATCAAAGGCCTAAAATAACAAACAATAGGCTCATGGCAGTTTCACAGCGGTTACGTGGATACACGGGCAGGCAGCTTGGTGGTGAGTGGAGGAGTATTTAAAGTAGGGACCGCACACAGGCTATCAAAGGCCTAAAATAACAAACAATAGGCTCATGGCAGTTTCACAGCGGTTACATGGATACACGGGCAGGCAGCTTGGTGGTGGTGAGTGGAGGAGTATTTAAAGTAGGGACCGCAGACAGGCTTCAAAGGCCTAACATAAGAAAATGGGCTGGCTGTAGGCACTTTATAATTGGTTCCAGGGGTACACGGGCAGCAGTGGTCTGGTCAGTGGAGGAGTATTTAAAGTAGGGACCGCAGACAGGCTATCAAAGGCCTAACATAACAAACAATAGGCTCATGGCAGTTTCACAGCGGTTACATGGATACACGGGCAGGCAGCTTGGTGGTCAGTGGAGGAGTATTTAAAGTAGGGACCGCAGACAGGCTATCAAAGGCCTAAAATAACAAACAATAGGCTCATGGCAGTTTTACAGCGGTTACATGGATACACAGGCAGCTTGGTGGTGAGTGGAGGAGTAGTGCAAGGAGTGTCTGTCCCAGTACTCCCAAAATATAAATAGATGTTAATGTCTCGCAAAACAACCAAAACAAAAAAAAAAGGTGGCATACTTAGGTACAGGGGTGGGCTCATCTACTGAGTTTCTGACATTGTAATTTGGCAGTAACTATTTAATGGTGCCAATATAGGACACAGACACAGACTACTTTAAGTTGCATCATAGATGTCTACAAATTTGTATTGTCAGTGCCAGACATTGAATGATGTCAGCGAATAGACTAAAGATTGGTGGAGCTGTGCGACATAATTTTGCACGTGGTAGAGCACATTTTGAGCTGGGGTAGGGGGGAACTCTCTTGAGGCCGGCGGGACCGCCCCAGGGCCCCTCATGTTACAACGGTGTGTCTGACGTTGGGTGCGCACCACCACCGCCAGAGACACTACATTGTACTATGAGGGACCCAGTAGCAATGCCGTCAACCAAAAGCGAGCACACCCACCTCTTCAGACAAACAGCAGTCTCACGGGTGCTTGCGCCAAGTCGCGATACCACGGCCCCGTGTGGGGAGTTTTGCCATTTAGGGAGGTGTAAACATGTCGTATGCTGTACAATCAGCTGCAGCAAATTAGACATTAGAAAAGTAATTCACAGGCAAGAGCTTTTCATAGGAAAGCTAGGTGTCGGCCGGGCAAGGTGGGGCAAAAGATTTCGAAATCCAGTTGTGGTTCATTTTAATGAATGTTAGATCGTCAACATTTTGGGTAGCCAGACGAGTCCTTTTTTCGGTTAATATTGAACCTGCAGCACTGAATACTCTTTCTGATAGGACACTTGCTGCCGGGCAAGCAAGCTCCTGCAATGCATATTCTGCCAATTCTGGCCAGGTGTCTAATTTGGAGGCCCAGTAATCAAATGGGAATGACGGTTGAGGGAGAACATCGATAAGGGATGAAAAATAGTTAGTAACCATACTGGACAAATGTTGTCTCCTGTCACTTTCAATTGATGCAGCAGTACCTGTCCTGTCTGCGGTCATAGCAAAATCACTCCACAACCTGGTCAGAAAACCCCTCTGTCCAACGCCACTTCTGATGTGTGCACCCCTAACACTCCTAGTCTGCTGCCCCCTGGAGCTTGTGTGAGAACGATCACGTGCGCTGTGTGCTGGGAATGCCTGAAGCAAACGGTCAACAAGAGTTGATTGTTTGGTTGCTAATATTAGTTCCAAGTTCTCATGTGGCATAATATTTTGCAATTTGCCTTTATAGCGTGGATCAAGGAGGCAGGCCAACCAGTAATCGTCATCGTTCATCATTTTCGTAATGCGTGTGTCCCTTTTTAGGATACGTAAGGCATAATCCGCCATGTGGGCCAAAGTTCCAGTTGTCAAATCTCCGGTTGTGATTGGTTGAGGGGCAGTTGCAGGCAAATCTACGTCACTTGTGTCCCTCAAAAAACCAGAACCCGGCCGTGACACGCAACCAATTTCCTGTGCCCCCGTGAAAGTTTCCGCATTAAAAATATACTCATCCCCATCATCCTCCTCGTCCTCCACCTCCTCTTCGCCCGCTACCTCGTCCTGTACACTGCCCTGACCAGACAATGGCTGACTGTCATCAAGGCTTCCCTCTTCCTCTGGTGCAGACGCCTGCTCCTTTATGTGCGTCAAACTTTGCATCAGCAGACGCATTAGGGGGATGCTCATGCTTATTACGGCGTTGTCTGCACTAACCAGCCGTGTGCATTCCTCAAAACACTGAAGGACTTGACACATGTCTTGTATCTTCGACCACTGCACACCTGACAACTCCATGTCTGCCATCCTACTGCCTGCCCGTGTATCCTCCCACAAATAAATAACAGCACGCCTCTGTTCGCACAGTCTCTGAAGCATGTGCAGTGTTGAGTTCCACCTTGTTGCAACGTCTATGATTAGGCGATGCTGGGGAAGGTTCAAAGACCGCTGATAGGTCTGCATACGGCTGGCGTGTACAGGCGAACGTCGGATATGTGAGCAAAGTGCACGCACTTTGAGGAGCAGGTCGGAGAACCCAGGATAAGTTTTCAATAAGCACTGCACCACCAGGTTTAAGGTGTGAGCCAGGCAAGGAATGTGTTTCAGTTGGGAAAGGGAGATGGCAGCCATGAAATTCCTTCCGTTATCACTCACTACCTTGCCTGCCTCAAGATCTACTGTGCCCAGCCACGACTGCGTTTCTTGTTGCAAGAACTCGGACAGAACTTCCGCGGTGTGTCTGTTGTCGCCCAAACACTTCATAGCCAATACAGCCTGCTGACGCTTGGCAGTAGCTGGCCCATAATGGGACAACTGGTGTGCAACAGTGTCATCTGCCGATGGAGTGGTTGGCCGACTGCGTTCTGTGGAAGAGCTGTAGCTTCTGCAGGAGGACGAGGAGGAGGAGGAGGGGGTGCGAACGCCTACAGCCAACTGTTTCCTAGACCGTGGGCTAGGCACAACTGTCCCTAAATTGATGTCGCCTGTGGACCCTGCATCCACCACATTCACCCAGTGTGCCGTGATGGACACATAACGTCCCTGGCCATGCCTACTGGTCCATGCATCTGTAGTCAGGTGCACCTTTGTACTCACAGATTGCCTAAGTGCATGGACGATGCGCTGTTTAACATGCTGGTGCAGGGCTGGGATGGCTTTTCTGGAAAAAAAGTGTCGACTAGGTAGCTCGTATCGTGGTTCAGCGTACTCCATCAGGGCTTTAAAAGCTTCGCTTTCAACTAAACGGTAGGGCATCATCTCTAACGAGATTAGTCTAGCTATGTGGGCGTTAAAACCCTGTGTACGCGGATGCGAGGATAAGTACTTCCTTTTTCTAACCAGAGTCTCATGTAGGGTGAGCTGGACTGGAGAGCAGGAGATCGTGGAACTTTCGGGTGTGCCGGTGTACATGGCAGACTGAGAGACGGTTGGAGACGGTATTGTTTCCGCCGGTGCCCTAGATGCAATATTTCCTCCTACTAAACTGGTGATTCCCTGACCCTGACTGCTTTTGGCTGGCAAAGAAACCTGCACAGATACTGCCGGTGGTGCGGAAAATGGTGGCCTTACAGTGACGGAAGGGATGTTGCGTTGCTGACTAGCTTCATTGGCCGAGGGTGCTACAACCTTAAGGGACGTTTGGTAGTTAGTCCAGGCTTGAAAATGCATGGTGGTTAAGTGTCTATGCATGCAACTAGTATTTAGACTTTTCAGATTCTGACCTCTGCTTAAGCTAGTTGAACATTTTTGACAGATGACTTTGCGCTGATCAGTTGGATGTTGTTTAAAAAAATGCCAGACTGCACTCTTCCTAGACTCGGATCCCTTTTCAGGGATTGCAGACTGAGCTTTAACCGGATGGCCACGCTGTCCTCCAACAGGTTTTGGCTTTGACACGCGTTTTGGGCCAGATACGGGCCCGGCAGATGGAACCTGTTGCGATGTTGATGCCTGCTGCGGCCCCTCCTCCACCTCCGCTTCTGAACTACTGCCGCCTGCACCCTGTTCCCCCAATGGCTGCCAATCGGGGTCAATAACTGGGTCATCTATTACCTCCTCTTCGAGCTCGTGTGCAACTTCGTCTGTGTCACTGTGTCGGTCGGTGGTATAGCGTTCGTGGCGGGGCAACATAGTCTCATCAGGGTCTGATTGTGGATCTGTACCCTGAGAGGGCAATGTGGTGGTCTGAGTCAAAGGAGCAGCATAGTACTCTGGCTGTGGCTGTGCATCAGTGCACTCCATGTCAGAATCTACTTGTAATGGGCATGGCCTGTTAAATGTTTCACTTTCTAAGCCAGGGACGGTATGTGTAAAGAGCTCCATGGAGTGACCCGTTGTGTCGCCTGCTGCATCCTTCTCTCTTGTTGTAGTTTTTGCTGAGGAGGACAAGGAAGCGACTTGTCCCTGACCGTGAACATCCACAAGCGACGCGCTGCTTTTACATTTACCAGTTTCGGAAGAGGAGGCAAAAGAGCTAGAGGCTGAGTCTGCAATGTAAGCCAAAACTTGCTGTTGCTGCTCAGCCTTTAAAAGCGGTTTTCCTACTCCCAGAAAAGAGAGCGTTCGAGGCCTTGTGTAGCCTGACGACGAAACTGGCTCCACAGCTCCAGACTTAGGTGGAATATTTTTATCCCCACGACCACCTGATGCTCCACTACCACTACCATCATTACCAGCTGACAATGAACGCCCACGACGACCTCTTGCACCAGACTTCCTCATTGTTTAAAAATCGTAACCAAACTAACTTTATTTGTTGCTGTCAAACAACTTACACGGTGAGCTATAACTTCAGTATGATTTCAATATCCCTTAACAGGTTGGTGAGACCACAAGGAAAATCAGGCACAATGTTACACACTCTGTTTTCTGTGACACCAAATCACAGAGATGACACACACGCAGGACTGTCACTCAAGCACTAATGTCAATATTAATCTCCCACCTAATTTATTTTTTTTTTTTTCTCTGTGAGACTTTAGAAACCAAATAATATTTAAAAAAAAAACAAAAAAACAAGGCTTTCTATGGCCCACTGAATGAGAGATGGCACGCACAGGAGTGGCACACAAGCCCTGACTGAGGCCAATATTTTTCTCCCACTGATTGATGTAGTGTTTTTGTGTTGAGGTTGATTTTAAAACACAAATGAAGGAAAAAAATAAAAAGGCTTTCTATGGCCCACAATTAGAGAGAGAGGTGGCACACCCAGGAGTCAAGACTGGCACACAAGCTGAAATGGCAATATTACTCTCCCACTGTTTTTTTATGTATTTTTTTTTTATTTTCAGGGAGACTTTAGAAACCAAATAATATTTAAAAAAAAAAAAAAAAACAAGGCTTTCTATGGCCCACTGAATGAGAGGGACAGAGGTGGCACACCCAGGAGTCAAGACTGGCACACAAGCTGAAATGGCAATATTACTCTCCCACTGTTTTTTTATGTATTTTTTTTTTTTATTTTCAGGGAGACTTTAGAAACCAAATAATATTAAAAAAACCAAAAAATAAATAGGCTTTCTATGGCCCACTGAATGAAAGGGAGAGAGGTGGCACACCCAGGAGTCAAGACTGGCACACAAGCTGAAAGGGCAATATTACTCTCCCACTGTTTTTTTATGTATTTTTTTTTTTTATTTTCAGGGAGACTTTAGAAACCAAATAATATTAAAAAAACCAAAAAATAAATAGGCTTTCTATGGCCCACAATTAGAGAGAGAGGTGGCACACCCAGGAGTCAAGACTGGCACACAAGCTGAAAGGGCAATATTACTCTCCCACTGTTTTTTTATGTATTTTTTTTTTTTATTTTCAGGGAGACTTTAGAAACCAAATAATATTAAAAAAACCAAAAAATAAATAGGCTTTCTATGGCCCACAATTAGAGAGAGAGGTGGCACACCCAGGAGTCAAGACTGGCACACAAGCTGAAATGGCAATATTACTCTCCCACTGTTTTTTTATGTTTTTTTTTTTTATTTTCAGGGAGACTTTAGAAACCAAATAATATTAAAAAAAAAACAAAAAAACAAGGCTTTCTATGGCCCACTGAATGAGAGGGAGAGAGGTGGCACACCCAGGAGTCAAGACTGGCACACAAGCTGAAATGGCAATATTACTCTCCCACTGTTTTTTTATGTATTTTTTTTTTTTATTTTCAGGGAGACTTTAGAAACCAAATAATATTAAAAAAACCAAAAAATAAATAGGCTTTCTATGGCCCACTGAATGAAAGGGAGAGAGGTGGCACACCCAGGAGTCAAGACTGGCACACAAGCTGAAAGGGCAATATTACTCTCCCACTGTTTTTTTATGTTTTTTTTTTTTTTTCAGGGAGACTTTAGAAACCAAATAATATTAAAAAAAAAAAAAAAAAAAAAAATAGGCTTGCTATAGCCCACTGAATGAGAGATAGCACACACAGCAGTGGCACACAAGCCCTGACTGAGGCCAATATTTTTCTCCCACTGATTGATGTAGTGTTTTTGTGTTGAGGTAGATTTTAGAACACAAATCACGGAAAAAATAAATAGGCTTTCTATGGCCCACTGAATGAAAGGGAGAGAGGTGGCACACCCAGGAGTCAAGACTGGCACACAAGCTGAAAGGGCAATATTACTCTCCCACTGTTTTTTTATGTATTTTTTGTTTTTTCAGGGAGACTTTAGAAACCCAATAATATTTAAAAAAAAAAATAAATAGGCTTTCTATGGCCCACTGAATGAGAGGGAGAGAGGTGGCACACCCAGGAGTCAAGACTGGCACACAAGCTGAAAGGGCAATATTATTCTCCCACTGTTTTTTTAGGTTTTTTTTTTTTTTTTCAGGGAGAATTAGAAACCAAATAATATTAAAAAAAAAAAAAAAAAATAGGCTTGCTATAGCCCACTGAATGAGAGATAGCACACACAGCAGTGGCACACAAGCCCTGACTGAGGCCAATATTTTTCTCCCACTGATTGATGTACTGTTTTTGTGTTGAGGTAGATTTTAGAACACAAATCACGGAAAAAATAAATAGGCTTTCTATGGCCCACTCAGTGAGAGATGGCACACACAGGGATGGCACTGTAGCAGAAATGCCAATCTTAATCTCCCACAAAAAAAAAAAACAAAAAAAAAAAAAAAACTGTCCTACAATTACTATCTCCCTGCAGTAATGTAAGCCAGGTATGGCAGGCAGCAATAGGAGTGGACTGATGCACAAATTAAATAAAAAGTGTGGAAAAACAGAAAAGATAGCTGTGCAGAAAGGAAGGAACAAGAGGATATGTGCTTTGAAAAAAGCAGTTGGTTTCCACAGTGGCGTACACACAGCAATACAGCTATCACGGAGCCTTCTAGGGCAGCCCAATGAGCTACAGCGCTGAGGGGAAAAAAAAAAAAAAATAGCTTCCACAGTCCCTGCACACCGAAGGTGGTGTTGGACAGTGGAAATCGCTGCAGCACAAGCGGTTTGGTGGTTAGTGGACCCTGCCTAACGCTCTCCCTGCTTCTGATGAAGCGGCAGCAACCTGTCCCTAAGCTCAGATCAGCAGCAGTAAGATGGCGGTCGGCGGGAACGCCCCTTTATAGCCCCTGTGACGCCGCAGACAGCAAGCCAATCACTGCAATGCCCTTCTCTAAGATGGTGGGGACCAGGATCTATGTCATCACGCTGCCCACACTCTGCGTTCACCTTCATTGGCTGAGAAATGGCGCTTTTCGCGTCATTGAAACGCGACTTTGGCGCGAAAGTCGCGTACCGCATGGCCGACAAGCACAGGGGTCGGATCGGGTTTCATGAGACGCCGACTTAGCCAAAAGTCGGCGACTTTTGAAAATGATCGACCCGTTTCGCTCAACCCTACTGGCCACATTTGTGTCTGCTGTGACTTCAAGCGTTCCGGAGTCACTTCTGGATTTTGTGGATGTGTTCTCTGAGAAGGGTTGTTCAGAGTTGCCGCCACATCGTCGCTATGACTGTATGATCAGGTTTAAACCAGGGGCCAAATTGCCTAAAGCAAGGATGTTTAAGATCTCTAGTCCGGAGAGACAAGCGTTAAAGGATTACATTGCTGAAAGTTTGAGCAAAGGGCACATCAGGCCTTCATCCTCGCCTGTGGCAGCAGGGTTCTTCTCGTGAAGAAGAAAGATGGCGGATTACGCCCGTGTTTGGATTTCAGGGAGTTGAACCAGATTACGGTTCGTGATCCATATCCTATGCCACTGATACCAGATTTGTTCAACCAGGTGGCAGGTGCTAAGTGGTTTACCAAGCTTGACCTCAGGGGGGTGTACAACCTCATAAGAGTCCGTCAAGGTGATGAGTGGAAGACGGCTTTTAATACCCCTGAGGGTCATTTTGAAAATTTGGTGATGCCATTTGGGTTGACTAACGCACCTGCAGTGTTCCAACATTTCATTAATGATGTGTTTTTGCATGTTTTGGGGAAATTCGTTATCGTGTACCTAGATGACATCCTCATATATGTATTTTCTGTTTAAGAGTTGCCTTTCTTGGGTTATATTGTGTCTGCTTCTGGTTTTAAAATGGACGCCGCTAAGGTGCAAGCGGTGCTGCATTGGGAACGTCCTGATAACCTGAAAGCACTTCAGCGGTTCCTTGGGTTTTCTAACTACTATAGGAAATTTATCAAGGATTTTTCCATCATTGCTAAACGGCTAACTGACATGACTAAAAAGGGTACCAATTCCTCCGTTTGGCCTGAGGCTGCTGTGCGCGCATTTGAATTTCTTAAGAACAGTTTTGTTTCAGCCCCCATTCTAGTGTATCAAAAGGCTCATCTTTGAGTGATTTGCGTCCATGCTCCTATTTCTCCAAGAAACTGTCGTCCGCCGAACGTAACTACGATATCGGCAACAGGGAGTTGTTGGCAATCAAGTTGGCCTTTGAGGAATGGCGACACTTCTTGGAGGGGTCGGTACATCAGGTTACTGTTATTACCGATCATAAGAATTTGCTGTATTTGGAGTCAGCCAAGCGTCTGTCCCCCAGGCAGGCTCGCTGGGCATTGTTTTTCACGCGGTTCAATTTTGTTGTCACTTACAGACCGGGGTCTAAAAACACTCAGGCGGATGCTCTGTCCAGGTGTTTTCCGGGGGAGAACCTCGGGAGGACTCAGTACCCATCCTCCAAAAGGGTGTTGTGGTTTCGGCTCTCACTACCGAGGTTGAGGCTGAGATTGCCGAGGCTCAGGAGGAGGTACCATCTGAGCTTCCCATCAACAAATCTTTTGTACCGCTTCATCTCCGCTTAAAGGTTTTGGCGGAGCATCATGATGCTGTCCTGACTGGCCACCCAGTGGTTAGAGGTACCTTGGAGTTGGTGTCATGTTGGTTTTGGTGGCCCAAGGTCTGACAGGATGTGGTCTCATACGTGTCAGCTTGTACCACGTGCGCTAAGGCTAAGACACCCCGCTCCCTTCCTGTTGGCACACTACTTCCACTTGAGGTACATAATACGCCATGGATGGAAATCTCCATGGATTTCATCACTGATTTGCCCTCCTCAGCTGGGAACACGGTCATCTTGGTGATTGTTGATTGGTTTTCAAAAATGTTGCACTTTGTGTCTTTGCCTTCGTTGCCTAACGCTAAGACCAGAGACACACTGGTGCGAGATACAGCCGAGTCTCGCTGGTTAAAAGCAAGCTGTGGCACCTGCACTCCGGAGCGGAGCGTGCAGCTGCATAGCAATACATGGAGCCGCACGCTCCGCTCCGGAGTGCAGGTGCCACAGCTTGCTTTTAACCAGCGAGACTCGGCCGTATCTCGCACCAGTGTGTCTCCGGCCTAAGACTCTGGCTCAGGTATTTGTGCAGGAGGTGGTCAGACTTCATGGGGTTCCATCTGACATCGTGTCTGATAGGGCTATTCAGTTTGTGGCAAAATTTTGGAAAGCATTTTGCTCACGGCTGGGGATCAAGTTGTCTCATTCTTCGGCGTTTCATCCTCAGTCAAATGGTCAGACTGAGCGTATGTCACGGGGAGACAAGGAAGGCGAGAGCTAATAAACCGGGCCCCTGCAATTTCCCTCAGACTAGGGAAACCCTGTCTGACCCTCTACCTGAAGTTTACACTGAAGGTGTGCATGTTCAGGCCTCCACCCTCACCCTGACTCCTGATTCATCCCTAGACTGAACACCACCGCCCACCACCCAGTGAATGCAATAGACCAATACCCAGAGTAATAACAAACAAGGATAAAGGAAAATATACACCACGCCGCAGTCATTCAGGAATACACTATAAATGTGCAGGGCAAAATAAATACAAATATAGGAAGGTGTAAATAAGACAGAGGAAAATACACCACCAGCAACGATTCTCCACCAACCAGCTCTCCACTCCAGATAACTAAGGATAAGACAGAAGCTATAATCGGCGACGCCCAAAGATCAGGAGAACCATTTAAAGGAAATGGGCATGGCCCAGCTTCCAATCCAAGGATCAGATAAATTTACCCCGGAGCAGCCAGACGAAAACTAGCCGACGCCAATGAGCAAACAGTGGTCAAACGCGGAATTACTGCTGTCTGTCAGACGACCTGGTCTGAACAGTGTCCGACATGACAGTACTCCGCCTTCTACGAGGGACCCCAGGGCCCTCACGGCTTATAGGACCCGGCTTGTCCGGATGGCGACGATGAAAACACCTGACCAGCCGATCCGCATGAATGTCCGAGGCTGGTACCCAGGACCTCTCCTCAGGCCCATAACCACGCCAGTGTACCAAATATTGTAAAGTGCGGCGCACCACACGAGAGTCAACCACCCTGGAGACTTCAAATTCTAGGTTACCATCCACCAAGACTGGAGGTGGCATAGGCGCCGCGTCCACAGAACCCACCACCTTCTTAAGAAGAGACCTGTGGAACACGTTGTGTATTTTATACACCGTAGGGAGCTCCAGTCGGTACGCTACTGGGTTAATGACGGCGGTGACCCTAAATGGACCAATAAACTGTGGACCCAATTTAAGGGATGGAATCTTTAGTCTTATGTTTTTTGTGGATAACCACACCCAGTCATACTGTCAGCCACACGTTTGTACCTAGCACCCACACTCAACAGGCACTGTTTAACTTTCCTCCAGACTGATGACAATTGTGTTCCTAACTGGTCCTCCTCCGGAACGCCGGAAGAGCCTCTCTGACTCAACGTACAAAACTGAGGATGTAGCCCGTAAACACAAAAAAACGGAGACTCCCCAGACGACTCCTGGCAGTGATTATTGATGGCAAACTCAGCCAAAGGAAGGAACGTAGACCACCCCTCCTGGTTATCTGAGAGAAAGCAGCGCAAGTGCTGCTTCAAATTTTGGTTCATACGCTCGGTCTGACCATTTGACTGCAGGGAGCAGGGAGCCTGTTTTTTCTGCGGTAAAACTGGTCATTTTATTAATATCTGTCCTCTGCTGTTAAAGAAAAACGCAACGGCGGAAAACTTCTGAGCTCAGAGGGAGTGGAGGAGTCCAATCTGAGCTTATGTATATCCTCTGTTATGATCCTAATGGTAAAGGATCTCTGGATTCCGGCTAAGTCTGCAGAAAACATAGGAACTGCTCTAGGGAGGTGGAAACTGGGCTAACCGCATATCTGATCCTAACACACAACTAGAAGTAGCCGGTGAATGTCCCTACGTTGGTTCTAGATGTCTCGAGCCATCCGGGGAACTGACTACCCCTAGAGGGAAAATAAGACCTCACTTGCCTCCAGAGAAATTAACCCCAAAGATGTAGAAAGCCCCCAACAAATAATAACGGTGAGGCAAGAGGAAAACACAAACGTAGAGATGAACTAGATTCAGCAAAGTGAGGCCCACTAATCTAGATAGGCAGAAAATAGAAAGTGAACTATGCAGTCAGCAGAAAACCCTGCAAAAACATCCACGCTGAATATTCAAGAACCCCCGCACCGACTGACGGTGTGAGGGGAGAATATCAGCACCCTAGAGCTTCCAGCGAGCTAGAAAATCACATTTTGAGCAAGCTGGACAAAAAACACTGATAATGCAAATGATCCAAAGTATGCAAACAGGACTTAGCTTTTCTTGCATGAGACAGATGGCAAGGAATCAGGAGGAGACCAAATTGGACTGAATACATCGATACCAGGCAAGAGACTGAGTCCTAAGGAGGACTAAATAGGGAACACCCACAGCTTAATAAAACAGCTGAAGTCCAGGCCTGCAGAAAGACAAGACTCATACCATACCATTAGTGACCACAAGAGGGAGCCCAGAAACACAGTTCACAACAGTACCCCCCCCTTGAGGAGGGGTCACCGAACCCTCACCAAGACCCCCAGGGCGATCAGGATGAGCAGCGTGAAAGGCATGAACCAAATCAGCCGCATGAACATCAGAGGCGACAACCCAGGAATTGTACTCCTGACCATAGCCCTTCCACTTAACCAAATACTGAAGTCGACATCTAGAGATACGAGAATCCAAGATCTTCTCTACCACGTACTCCAACTCGCCCTCAACCAAAACCGGGGCAGGAGGCTCAACAGCAGGAACCACAGGCACCACGTACCGCTGCAACAAGGACCTATGGAACACATTATGAATAGCAAATGACGCTGGAAGGTCCAAACGAAAAGACACCGGGTTAACATAGTAACATAGTTAGTAAGGCCGAAAAAAGACATTTGTCCATCCAGTTCAGCCTATATTCCTATATTCCATCATAATAAATCCCCAGATCTACATCCTTCTACAGAACCTAATAATTGTATGATACAATATTGTTCTGCTCCAGGAAGACATCCAGGCCTCTCTTGAACCCCTCGACTGAGTTCGCCATCACCACCTCCTCAGGCAAGCAATTCCAGATTCTCACTGCCCTAACAGTAAAGAATCCTCCTCTATGTTGGTGGAAAAACCTTCTCTCCTCCAGACGCAAAGAATGCCCCCTTGTGCCCGTCACCTTCCTTGGTATAAACAGATCCTCAGCGAGATATTTGTATTGTCCCCTTATATACTTATACATGGTTATTAGATCACCCCTCAGTCGTCTTTTTTCTAGACTAAATAATCCTAATTTCGCTAATCTATCTGGGTATTGTAGTTCTCCCATCCCCTTTATTAACTTTGTTGCCCTCCTTTGTACTCTCTCTAGTTCCATTATATCCTTCCTGAGCACCGGTGTCCAAAACTGGACACAGTACTCCATGTGCGGTCTAACTAGGGATTTGTACAGAGGCAGTATAATGCTCTCATCATGTGTATCCAGACCTCTTTTAATGCACCCCATGATCCTGTTTGCCTTGGCAGCTGCTGCCTGGCACTGGCTGCTCCAGGTAAGTTTATCATTAACTAGGATCCCCAAGTCCTTCTCCCTGTCAGATTTACCCAGTGGTTTCCCGTTCAGTGTGTAATGGTGATATTGATTCCTTCTTCCCATGTGTATAACCTTACATTTATCATTGTTAAACCTCATCTGCCACCTTTCAGCCCAAGTTTCCAACTTATCCAGATCCATCTGTAGCAGAATACTATATTCTCTTGTATTAACTGCTTTACATAGTTTTGTATCATCTGCAAATATCAATATTTTACTGTGTAAACCTTCTACCAGATCATTAATGAATATGTTGAAGAGAACAGGTCCCAATACTGACCCCTGCGGTACCCCACTGGTCACAGCGACCCAGTTAGAGACTATACCATTTATAACCACCCTCTGCTTTCTATCACTAAGCCAGTTACTAACCCATTTACACACATTTTCCCCCAGACCAAGCATTCTCATTTTGTGTACCAACCTCTTGTGCGGCAGGGTATCAAACGCTTTGGAAAAATCGAGATATACCACGTCCAATGACTCACCGTGGTCTAGCCTATAGCTTAACTCTTCATAAAAACTGATTAGATTGGTTTGACATGAGCAATTTCTCATAAACCCATGCTGATATGGAGTTAAACAGTTATTCTCATTGAGATAATCCAGAATAACATCCTTCAGAAACCCTTCAAATATTTTACCAACAGTAGAGGTTAGACTTACTGGCCTATAATTTCCAGGTTCACTTTTAGAGCCCTTTTTGAATATTGGCACCACATTTGCTATGCGCCAGTCCTGCGGAACAGACCCCGTCGCTATAGAGTCCCTAAAAATAAGAAATAATGGTTTATCTATTACATTACTTAGTTCTCTTAGTACTCGTGGGTGTATGCCATCCGGACCCGGAGATTTATCTATTTTAATCTTTTTTAGCCGGTTTCGCACCTCTTCTTGGGTTAGATTGGTGACCCTTAATATAGGGTTTTCATTGTTTTTTGGGATTTCACCTAGCATGTCATTTTCCACCGTGAATACCGTGGAGAAGAAGGTGTTTAATATGTTAGCCTTTTCCTCGTCATCTACAATTAAGGTTAAGGATTAAAGTTAAGGATTTCCAAAATCTTATAAGGACCGATAAAGCGAGGCTTGAACTTAGGAGAGGAGACCTTCAAAGGAACATGCCGAGAAGACAACCAAACCAAATCCCCAACACGAAGTCGGGGGCCCACACCGCGGCGGCGGTTGGCAAAACGCTGAGCCGTCTCCTGTGACAATTTCAAATTGTCCACCACATGGTTCCAAATCCGCTGCAACCTATCCACCACAGAATCAACCCCAGGACAGTCAGAAGGTTCAACCTGGCCCGAGGAAAAACGAGGATGAAAACCAGAATTGCAGAAAAAGGGCGAAACCAAAGTGGCAGAACTAGCCCTATTATTAAGGGCAAACTCGGCCAGTGGCAAAAAGGTCACCCAATCATCCTGATCAGCAGAAACAAAGCATCTTAAATAAGTTTCCAACGTCTGATTAGTTCGCTGGGTTTGGCCATTAGTCTGAGGATGAAAAGCCGATGAGAACGACAAGTCAATACCCATCTTAGCACAAAAGGATCGCCAGAATCTGGACACAAACTGGGATCCTCTGTCAGACACAATATTCTCAGGGATGCCGTGCAAACGAACCACATTCTGAAAGAACAAAGGAACCAAATCGGAGGAGGAAGGCAACTTAGGTAAGGGCACCAAATGGACCATTTTAGAAAAACGATCACACACCACCCAGATGACAGACATCTTCTGAGATACTGGAAGATCCGAAATGAAATCCATGGAAATGTGCGTCCAAGGCCTCTTCGGGATAGGCAAGGGCAAAAGCAACCCGCTGGCACGAGAACAGCAAGGCTTAGCCTGAGCACAAATCCCACAGGACTGCACAAAGGAACGCACATCCCGCGACAAGGAAGGCCACCAAAAGGACCTAGCCACCAAATCTCTGGTACCAAAAATCCCAGGATGCCTCGCCAACACCGAAGAATGAACCTCGGAAATAACTCTGCTGGTCCATCTATCAGGGACAAACAGTCTTTCTGGCGGGCAACGATCAGGTCTATCAGCCTGAAATTTCTGTAGCACTCGTCGCAAATCTGGGGAAATGGCAGACAAAATCACTCCCTCTCTGAGAATACCAGCCGGCTCTGAGACTCCCGGAGAGTCAGGCACAAAACTCCTAGAAAGCGTATTAGCCTTCACGTTCTTCAAACCAGGCAGGTATGAGACCACAAAGTCAAAACGGGAGAAAAACAACGACCAACGAGTCTGTCTAGGATTCAGACGCTTGGCAGACTCGAGATAAATCAGATTTTTTTGATCAGTCAAGACCACCACATGATGCTTAGCTCCCTCGAGCCAATGTCGCCACTCCTCAAATGCCCACTTCATAGCCAACAACTCCCGATTACCAACGTCATAGTTCCGCTCAGCAGGCGAAAATTTTCTGGAAAAGAAAGCACATGGCTTCATCACAGAGCCATCAGAGCTTCTCTGCGACAAAACGGCCCCCGCACCAATCTCAGAAGCATCAACTTCAACCTGGAAGGGAAGAGAGATATCCAGCTGGCACAAGACTGGTGCTGAAGTAAACCGGCGCTTCAGCTCCCGAAAGGCCTCCACGGCCGCAGGAGACCAATTAGCAACATCAGAACCTTTCTTGGTCATATCCGTCAAAGGTTTAACTACGCTAGAAAAATTAGCGATAAAACGACGGTAAAAATTAGCAAAGCCCAAGAACTTCTGAAGGCTCTTAACAGACGTGGGCTGAGTCCAGTCATGAATGGCACGGACCTTGACTGGGTCCATCTCCACAGTAGAAGGGGAAAAAATAAAACCCAAAAAAGAAACCTTCTGTACTCCAAAGAGACATTTTGAGCCCTTCACAAACAAAGCATTATCACGCAGAACCTGAAACACCATCCTGACCTGGTTCACATGGGACTCCCAATCATCAGAAAAAAACAAAATATCATCCAGATAAACAATCATAAATTTATCCAGATATTTCCGGAAGATAACATGCATGAAGGACTGAAACACAGAAGGAGCATTAGAGAGTCCAAAAGGCATCACCAAGTACTCAAAATGACCCTCGGGCGTATTGAATGCTGTTTTCCATTCATCTCCCTGCTTAATGCGCACAAGGTTATACGCACCGCGAAGATCTATCTTGGTGAACCAACTGGCACCCTTAATCCGAGCAAACAAATCAGACAACAATGGCAAAGGATACTGAAATTTGACCGTGATCTTATTCAGAAGACGATAATCTATACAAGGTCTCAAAGACCCGTCCTTCTTGGCCACAAAAAAGAATCCTGCACCAAGAGGGGAAGAGGATGGGCGAATATGTCCCTTCTCCAACGACTCCTTAATATAACTCCGCATCGCGGCATGCTCTGGTACAGATAAATTAAAGAGCCGACCCTTAGGAAATTTACTACCAGGAATCAAATTTATAGCACAATCACAGTCCCTATGAGGAGGAAGGGCACTGGACCTGGGCTCACTAAATACATCCTGGTAATCTGACAAAAACTCAGGGGTCTCAGAAGGAGTGGAAGAAGCAATAGACACCACTGGAGTATCGCCATGAATCCCCCGACAACCCCAACTTGACACAGTCATAGCTTTCCAATCCAAAACTGGATTATGGGTCTGTAGCCATGGCAGACCCAAAACGACAACATCATGCAAACTATGCAGAACAAGGAAGCAAATCACCTCCTGATGTACAGGAGTCATGCACATGGTCACCTGCGTCCAATACTGAGGTTTATTCTCTGCCAATGGCGTAGCATCAATTCCTCTAAGAGGAATAGGAAATTCCAAAGGCTCCAGGACAAAACCACAGCGCCTGGCAAACGACAAATCCATAAGACTCAGACCAGCACCAGAATCCACAAAAGCCATGACTGAGTAGGAAGATAATGAACAAATTAAAGTCACAGACAAAATAAATTTAGGCTGTAAAGTACTAATGGCGCCAGGATTAACAACTCTTTTTAAACGCTTAGAGCATGCTGAGATAACATGCGTTGAATCACCACAGTAAAAACATTTTGACGTCTATGATTTTGCCGTTCGGCTCTGGTCTGAATTTTGTCACATTGCATAGGGTCAGGTGGCCGTTCAGACAGCACCGCCAAAGGATTAGCAGATTTGTGCTCCCACAAACGCCGATCAATTTGAATGGCTAGAGCCATTGAATCATTCAGACTTGTAGGGATAGGAAACCCCACCATCACATTCTTAATGGCTTCAGAAAGACCATGTCTGAAATTTGCGGCCAGGGCACACTCATTCCACTGAGTAAGCACGGACCATTTCCAAAATTTTTGACAATACACCTCGGCTTCGTCCTGACCTTGAGAGATAGCTAGCAACGCCTTTTCAGCTTGATTTTCAAGATTAGGCTCCTCATAAAGCAAACCAAGCGCCAGAAAAAAACGCATCGACATTCACCAATGCAGGATCTCCTGGCGCCAGAGAGAAAGCCCAATCTTGAGGGTCGCCACGCAAGAAGGAGATAACAATTTTAACTTGCTGAGTGGAATCACCAGAGGAACGAGGTCTCAGAGACAGAAACAATTTACAATTATTCCTAAAATTCAGGAACTTAGATCTATCTCCAAAAAATAGCTCAGGGATAGGTATTTTTGGTTTAGACATAGCACTATGAGTGACAAAATCCTGAATGCTTTGCACCCTTGCAGCAAGCTGCTCCACACCATAAGTCAGAGTCTGAAAATCCATGTCTGCAGCAGAGCTCAAAACCACTCAGAGTATAAGTGGATGAAAGAAGTTAAACAAACTGCAGAAGGAAAAACACCACAAAAAAAAAAACAAAACTCAGAACTTCTTCTTAATCCCGCTTCTGCGATGCATTAAACATTTCCTTTTGGCCTGGTATACTGTTATGATCCTAGTGGTAGAGGATCTCTGGATTCCGGCTAAGTCTGCAGAAAACATAGGAACTGCTCTAGGGAGGTGGAAACTGGGCTAACCGCATATCTGATCCTAACACACAACTAGAAGTAGCCGGTGAACGTGCCTACGTTGGTTCTAGACGTCTCGAGCCAGCCGGAGAACTGACTACCCCTAGAGGGAAAATAAGACCTCACTTGCCTCCAGAGAAATTAACCCCAAAGATGTAGAAAGCCCCCAACAAATAATAACGGTGAGGCAAGAGGAAAACACAAACGTAGAGATGAACTAGATTCAGCAAAGTGAGGCCCACTAGATAGGCAGAAAATAGAAAGTGAAC
Organism: Ranitomeya variabilis; assembly: GCF_051348905.1. Classification (NCBI taxonomy): domain Eukaryota; kingdom Metazoa; phylum Chordata; class Amphibia; order Anura; family Dendrobatidae; genus Ranitomeya; species Ranitomeya variabilis. Next base: position 770,067,159 of record NC_135232.1, read on the forward strand.
TATGCAGTCAGCAGAAAACCCTGCAAAAACATCCACGCTGAATATTCAAGAACCCCCGCACCGACTGACGGTGTGAGGGGAGAATATCAGCACCCTAGAGCTTCCAGCGAGCTAGAAAATCACATTTTGAGCAAGCTGGACAAAAAACACTGATAATGCAAATGATCCAAAGTATGCAAACAGGACTTAGCTTTTCTTGCATGAGACAGATGGCAAGGAATCAGGAGGAGACCAAATTGGACTGAATACATCGATACCAGGCAAGAGACTGAGTCCTAAGGAGGACTAAATAGGGAACACCCACAGCTTAATGAAACAGCTGAAGTCCAGGCCTGCAGAAAGACAAGACTCATACCATACCATTAGTGACCACAAGAGGGAGCCCAGAAACACAGTTCACAACAATCCTCCATGATGATTTCTCAGTGCATGCTCCCTGCCAAAGTTATTGTCGCTGGCAGAGAGATACCAATCACTACTTTTGTTGATAGTGGTTCCGCCACAAATCTCACTGCTGGTTTTAAGATTGAAAAACTGCCTCATCCTATCCATGTGGTCACCATCAATTCTGCTCCTCTTCCACAGGGGGAGATTACTGAGTTCGTGGCTGAGGTTAAACTCCACATTGGGGTTCTTCATTTCAAGCAGGTCACATGTAAGGTGCTCAAGAGTCTTCCAGCTCAATTGGTTCTGGGTTTTCCATGGTTGTCTACACACAACCCGGTGATTGACTGGAAAACTCAGGACATAATCCAGTGGAGTGATTTCTGTCAGGAGAATTGCCTGGCCACATGTGTGTCCGCTGTGACTTCAAGCGTTCCTGAGTCACTTCAGGATTATGCGGATGTGTTCTCTGAGAAGGGTTGTTCAGAGTTGCCACCACACCGCTTTTATGACTGTTCTATCAGGTTTAAACCAGGGGCCAAGTTGCCTAAAGAAAGATGTTCAACATCTCCGGTCCGGAGAGACAAGCGCTCAAGGATTACATTTCTGAAAGTTTGAGCAAAGGGCACATCAGGCCGTCATCCTTGCCAGTGGCAGCAGGGTTCTTCTTCGTGAAGAAGAAAGATGGTGGATTACGCCCGTGTTTGGATTTCAGGGAGTTGAACAAGATTACGGTTCGTGATCCATACCCTATGCCACTGATACCTGACTTGTTCAACCAGGTGGCAGGTACTAAATGGTTTACCAAGCTTGACCTCAGGGGGGCGTACAACCTCATAAGAGTCCGTCAAGGTGATGAGTGGAAGATGGCTTTTAATACCCCTGAGGGTCATTTTGAAAATTTGGTGATGCCTTTTGGGTTGACTAACGCACCTGCAGTGTTCCAACATTTCATCAATGATGGGTTCAACTTCTCGCATGTTTTGGGGAAATTCGTTATCGTGTACCTAGATGACATCCTCATATATTCTTGCGACCGTGATGCTCATTTAGATCATGTCAGGCAGGTGTTACAGCTTCTCAGAGAGAATAAGCTGTATGCTAAACTTGAGAAATGTGTATTTTTTGCTCAAGAGTTGCCGTTCTTGGGTTATATTGTGTCTGCTTCTGGTTTTAAAATGGACGCCGCTAAGGTGCAAGCGGTGCTGCATTGGGAACGTCCTGATAACCTGAAAGCACTTCAGCGGTTCCTTGGGTTTTCGAACTACTATAGGAAATTTATCAAGGAATTTTCTATCATTGCTAAACGGCTAACTGACTGTTGTGAATTAGACTTTTTTGGCTCCCTCTTGTGGTCACTAGTGATATGACTCTGGGATTGTCTTTCCTCAGTTTGGCACCCACCTGGGTCGTTAGTCCAGGGGTGTTGCTATATGAACTCCCTGAATTCTCAGTCTGGTGCCTGGCATCGTTGTAATCAGTTCTTTCTGTTTGCTCCTGTCTGCTGGTCCTGGTTCGTGCAAAATTAAGCTAAGTCCTGCTTCCTTGTTTTTTGGTTATTTGTATTGCTCTTATTTTTTGTCCAGCTTGTACTAAATGTGATTCCTGATTTTGCTGGAAGCTCTAGGGGGCTGGTATTCTCCCCCCGGGCCGTTAGACGGTTCGGGGGTTCTTGAATATCCAGCGTGGAAATTTTGATAGGGTTTTTGCTGACCGTATAAGTCATCTTACTATATTCTGCTATTAGTCAGTGGGCCTCTCTTTGCTAAATACCTAGTTCATTCTTACGTTTGTCTTTTCTTCTTACCTCACCGTTATTATTTGTTGGGGGCTTGTATCCAACTTTTGGGGTCTTTTCTCTGCAGGCAAGAAAGGTCTTTCTTTTCCCTTCTAGGGTTAGTTAGTTCTCCGGCTGGCGCGAGACGTCTAGAACCAACGTAGGCACGTTCCCCGGCTACTTCTATTTGTGGTGCTAGGATTAGATATATGGTCAGCCCAGTTACCACTGCCCTATGAGCTGTTTTTTTGTGTTTGCAGACTTAGTATTTATTTCTGAGACCCTCTGCCATTGGGGTCATAACAGTATGCCAGGCCAAAGTTGAATGTTTAATGCATTGCAGAAGTGGGATTATAAGAAAGGAAATTCTGAGTTTGTTTTTTTTTTTCCTCTCTTTCTTCCTCCCCTTTACCTCTGAGTGGCTTGAGCTTGCTGCAGACATGAATGTCCAGACCTTGATTACAAGTGTGGACCAGCTTGCTGCTCGTGTGCAGGGCATACAAGATTTTGTTACCAGTAGTCCTATGTCTTAACCTAAAATACCTATTCCTGAACTGTTCTCTGGAGACCGATTTAAGTTTAGGAATTTCAGGAATAATTGTAAATTGTTTCTATCTCTGAGACCCCGTTCATCTGGAGACTCAGCTCAGCAAGTAAAAATTGTTATCTCTTTCTTACGGGGCGACCCTCAGGATTGGGCCTTCTCGCTAGCGCCAGGAGATCCGGCATTGGCAAATATTGATGCGTTTTTTCTGGCGCTCGGATTGCTTTACGAGGAACCCAATCTTGAAATTCAGGCAGAAAAAGCCTTGCTGGCTATTTCTCAGGGTCAGGATGAAGCTGAAGTGTATTGCCAAAAATTTCGGAAATGGTCCGTGCTTACTCAGTGGAATGAGTGTGCTCTGGCCGCAAATTTCAGAAATGGCCTTTCTGAAGCCATTAAGAATGTGATGGTGGGTTTCTCCATTCCTACAAGTCTGAATGATTCCATGGCGCTGGCTAGGGTTGAGCGAAACGGGTCGTTCATTTTCAAAAGTCGCCGACTTTTGGCTAAGTCGGCGTCTCATGAAACCCGATCCGACCCCTGTGCTTGTCGGCCATGCGGTACGCGACTTTCGCGCCAAAGTCGCGTTTCAATGACGCGAAAAGCGCCATTTCTCAGCCAATGAAGGTGAACGCAGAGTGTGGGCAGCGTGATGACATAGGTCCTGGTCCCCACCATCTTAGAGAAGGGCATTGCAGTGATTGGCTTGCTGTCTGCGGCGTCACAGGGGCTATAAAGGGGCGTTCCCGCCGACCGCCATCTCACTGCTGCTGATCTGAGCTTAGGGAGAGGTTGCTGCCGCTTCGTCAGAAGCAGGGAGAGCGTTAGGCAGGGTCCACTAACCACCAAACCGCTTGTGCTGTAGCGATTTCCACTGTCCAACACCACCTTCGGTGTGCAGGGACAGTGGAAGCTAATTTTTTTTTTTGTTTTTTTCTCTCAGCGCTGTAGCTCATTGGGCTGCCCTAGAAGGCTCCCTGATAGCTGTATTGCTGTGTGTACGCCACTGTGGAAACCAACTGCTTTTTTCAAAGCACATATCCTCTTGTTCCTTCCTTTCTGCACAGCTATCTTTTTTGTTTGTCCACACTTTTTATTTAATTTGTGCATCAGTCCACTCCTATTGCTGCCTGCCATACCTGGCTAAGATTACTGCAGGGAGAAAGTAATTGTAGGACAGTCCCTGTTTTTTTTTTTTTTGTGGGAGATTAAGATTGGCATTTCTGCTAGAGTGCCATCCCTGTGTGTGCCATCTCTCACTGAGTGGGCCATAGAAAGCCTATTTATTTTTTTCCTTGATTTGGGTTTTAAAATCTACCTTAACAAAAAAACACTACATCAATCAGTGGGAGAAAAATATTGGCCTCAGTCAGGGCTTGTGTGCCACTCCTGTGTGTGCCATCTCTCACTCAGTGGGCCATAGAAAGCCTATTTATTTTTTTCCTTGATTTGGGTTCGAAAATCTACCTTAAAAATAAACACTACATCAATCAGTGGGAGAAAAATATTGGCCTCAGTCAGGGCTTGTGTGCCACTCCTGTGTGTGCCATCTCTCACTCAGTGGGCCATAGAAAGCCTATTTATTTTTTTCCTTGATTTGGGTTCGAAAATCTACCTTAACAAAAAAACACTACATCAATCAGTGGGAGAAAAATATTGGCCTCAGTCAGGGCTTGTGTGCCACTCCTGTGTGTGCCATCTCTCACTCAGTGGGCCATAGAAAGCCTATTTATTTTTTTCCTTGATTTGGGTTCGAAAATCTACCTTAACAAAAAAACACTACATCAATCAGTGGGAGAAAAATATTGGCCTCAGTCAGGGCTTGTGTGTCACTCCTGTGTGTGCCATCTCTCACTCAGTGGGCCATAGAAAGCCTATTTATTTTTTTGCTTGATTTGGGTTCTAAAATCTACCTTAAAAATAAACACTACATCAATCAGTGGTAGAAAAATATTGGCCTCAGTCAGGGCTTGTGTGCCACTCCTGTGTGTGCCATCTCTCACTCAGTGGGCCATAGAAAGCCTATTTATTTTTTTGCTTGATTTGGGTTCGAAAATCTACCTTAAAAAAAAAACTCCATCAATCAGTGGGAGAAAAATATTGGCCTCAGTCAGGGCTTGTGTGCCACTCCTGTGTGTGCCATCTCTCACTCAGTGGGCCATAGAAAGCCTTTTTTTTTTTTTATTATTATTTGGTTTCTAAATTGTCCCTGAAAAAAACATGTTATCTTATTTGGGTTCTAAAGTCTCCCTGAGAAAAAAAATAAAATAAAAAAAAAACAGTGGGAGATTAATATTGCCCTTTCAGCTTGTGTGCCAGTCTTGACTCCTGGGTGTGCCACCTCTCTCTCTCAAATTGTGGGCCATAGAAAGCCTTTTTTTTTATTATTATTATTTGGTTTCTAAATTGTCCCTGAAAAAAACATTTTATCTTATTTGGTTTCTAAAGTCTCCCTGAGAAAAAAAATAAAATAAAAAAAAAAACAGTGGGAGATTAATATTGCCCTTTCAGCTTGTGTGCCAGTCTTGACTCCTGGGTGTGCCACCTCTCTCTCTCAAATTGTGGGCCATAGAAAGCCTTTTATTTTTTATTATTATTATTTGGTTTCTAAATTGTCACTGAAAAAAACATTTTATCTTATTTGGTTTCTAAAGTCTCCCTGAGAAAAAAAATAAAATAAAAAAAAAACAGTGGGAGATTAATATTGCCCTTTCAGCTTGTGTGCCAGTCTTGACTCCTGGGTGTGCCACCTCTCTCTCTCAAATTGTGGGCCATAGAAAGCCTATTTATTTTTTTCCTTGATTTGGGTTCGAAAATCTACCTTAACAAAAAAACACTACATCAATCAGTGGGAGAAAAATATTGGCCTCAGTCAGGGCTTGTGTGTCACTCCTGTGTGTGCCATCTCTCACTCAGTGGGCCATAGAAAGCCTATTTATTTTTTTGCTTGATTTGGGTTCTAAAATCTACCTTAAAAATAAACACTACATCAATCAGTGGTAGAAAAATATTGGCCTCAGTCAGGGCTTGTGTGCCACTCCTGTGTGTGCCATCTCTCACTCAGTGGGCCATAGAAAGCCTATTTATTTTTTTGCTTGATTTGGGTTCGAAAATCTACCTTAAAAAAAAACTCCATCAATCAGTGGTAGAAAAATATTGGCCTCAGTCAGGGCTTGTGTGCCACTCCTGTGTGTGCCATCTCTCACTCAGTGGGCCATAGAAAGCCTTTTTTTTTTTAATTGTATTATTTGGTTTCTAAAGTCTCCCTGAGAAAAAAATAAAATAAAAAAAAAACAGTGGGAGATTAATATTGCCCTTTCAGCTTGTGTGCCAGTCTTGACTCCTGGGTGTGCCACCTCTCTCTCTCAAATTGTGGGCCATAGAAAGCCTATTTATTTTTTTCCTTGATTTGGGTTCGAAAATCTACCTTAACAAAAAAACACTACATCAATCAGTGGGAGAAAAATATTGGCCTCAGTCAGGGCTTGTGTGCCACTCCTGTGTGTGCCATCTCTCACTCAGTGGGCCATAGAAAGCCTATTTATTTTTTTGCTTGATTTGGGTTCGAAAATCTACCTTAAAAAAAAAACTCCATCAATCAGTGGGAGAAAAATATTGGCCTCAGTCAGGGCTTGTGTGCCACTCCTGTGTGTGCCATCTCTCACTCAGTGGGCCATAGAAAGCCTTTTTTTAATTTATTTTATTATTTGGTTTCTAAATTGTCCCTGAAAAAAACATTTTATCTTATTTGGTTTCTAAAGTCTCCCTGAGAAAAAAATAAAATAAAAAAAAACAGTGGGAGATTAATATTGCCCTTTCAGATTGTGTGCCAGTCTTGACTCCTGGGTGTGCCACCTCTCTCTCTCAAATTGTGGGCCATAGAAAGCCTATTTATTTTTTTCCTTGATTTGGGTTCGAAAATCTACCTTAACAAAAAAACACTACATCAATCAGTGGGAGAAAAATATTGGCCTCAGTCAGCGCTTGTGTGTCACTCCTGTGTGTGCCATCTCTCACTCAGTGGGCCATAGAAAGCCTATTTATTTTTTTGCTTGATTTGGGTTCGAAAATCTACCTTAAAAAAAAAACTCCATCAATCAGTGGGAGAAAAATATTGGCCTCAGTCAGGGCTTGTGTGCCACTCCTGTGTGTGCCATCTCTCACTCAGTGGGCCATAGAAAGCCTTTTTTTAATTTATTTTATTATTTGGTTTCTAAATTGTCCCTGAAAAAAACATTTTATCTTATTTGGTTTCTAAAGTCTCCCTGAGAAAAAAATAAAATTAAAAAAAACAGTGGGAGATTAATATTGCCCTTTCAGATTGTGTGCCAGTCTTGACTCCTGGGTGTGCCACCTCTCTCTCTCAAATTGTGGGCCATAGAAAGCCTATTTATTTTTTTCCTTGATTTGGGTTCGAAAATCTACCTTAAAAAGAAACACTACATCAATCAGTGGGAGAAAAATATTGGCCTCAGTCAGGGCTTGTGTGCCACTCCTGTGTGTGCCATCTCTCACTCAGTGGGCCATAGAAAGCCTATTTATTTTTTTGCTTGATTTGGGTTCGAAAATCTACCTTAAAAAAAAAACTCCATCAATCAGTGGGAGAAAAATATTGGCCTCAGTCAGGGCTTGTGTGCCACTCCTGTGTGTGCCATCTCTCACTCAGTGGGCCATAGAAATCCTTTTTTTTTTTTAATTTTATTATTTGGTTTCTAAATTGTCCCTGAAAAAAACATTTTATCTTATTTGGTTTCTAAAGTCTCCCTGAGAAAAAATAAATAAATAAAAAAAAAACAGTGGGAGATTAATATTGCCCTTTCAGCTTGTGTGCCAGTCTTGACTCCTGGGTGTGCCACCTCTCTCTCTCAAATTGTGGGCCATAGAAAGCCTATCTATTTTTTTCCTTGATTTGGGTTCGAAAATCTACCTTAAAAATAAACACTACATCAATCAGTGGGAGAAAAATATTGGCCTCAGTCAGGGCTTGTGTGCCACTCCTGTGTGTGCCATCTCTCACTCAGTGGGCCATAGAAAGCCTATTTATTTTTTTGCTTGATTTGGGTTCGAAAATCTACCTTAAAAAAAAAACTCCATCAATCAGTGGGAGAAAAATATTGGCCTCAGTCAGGGCTTGTGTGCCACTCCTGTGTGTGCCATCTCTCACTCAGTGGGCCATAGAAAGCCTATTTATTTTTTTGCTTGATTTGGGTTCGAAAATCTACCTTAAAAAAAAAACTCCATCAATCAGTGGGAGAAAAATATTGGCCTCAGTCAGGGCTTGTGTGCCACTCCTGTGTGTGCCATCTCACTCAGTGGGCCATAGAAAGCCTTTTTTTTTTTTTTTATTATTATTTGTTTTCTAAATTGTCCCTGAAAAAAACATTTTATCTTATTTGGTTTCTAAAGTCTCCCTGAGGAAAAAAAAAAAAAAAAATAGGTGGGAGATTAATATTGACATTTGTGCTTGAGTGACAGTCCTGCGTGTGTGTCATCTCTGTGATTTGGTGCCACGGAAAACAGAGTGTGTAACATTGTGCCTGATTTTCCTTGTGGTCTCACCAACCTGTTAAGGGATATTGAAATCATACTGAAGTTATAGCTCACCGTGTAAGTTGTTTGACAGCAACAAATAAAGTTAATTTGGTTAAGTTTTTCAAACAATGAGGAAGTCTGGTGCAAGAGGTCGTGGCCGTGGGCGTTCATTGTCAGCTGGTAATGATGGTAGTGGTAGTGGAGCATCAGGTGGTCGTGGGGATAAAAATATTCCACCTAAGTCTGGAGCTGTGGAGGCTGTTTCGTCGTCTGGCTACACAAGGCCTCGAAAGCTTTCTTTTCTGGGATTAGGAAAACCGATTTTAAAGCCGGAGCAGCAACAGCAAGTTTTGGCTTACATTGCAGACTCAGCCTCTAGCTCTTTTGCCTCCTCTTCTGAAACTGGTAAATGTAAAAGCAGCGCGTCGCTTGTGGATGTTCACGGTCAGGGACAAGTCGCTTCCTTGTCCTCCTCAGCAAAAACAACAAGAGAGAAGGATGCAGCAGGCGACACAACGGGTTACTCCATGGAGCTCTTTACACATACCGTCCCTGGCTTAGAAAGTGAAACACTTAACAGGCCATGCCCATTACAAGTAGATTCTGACATGGAGTGCACTGATGCACAGCCACAGCCAGAGTACTATGCTGCTCCTTTGACTGAGACCACAACATTGCCCTCTCAGGGTACTGATCCGCAATCAGACCCTGATGAGACTATGTTGCCCCGCCACGAACGCTATACCACCGACCGACACAGTGACACAGACGAAGTTGCACACGAGCTCGAAGAGGAGGTAATAGATGACCCAGTTGTTGACCCCGATTGGCAGCCATTGGGGGAACAGGGTGCAGGTGGCAGTAGTTCAGAAGCGGAGGTGGAGGAGGGGCCGCAGCAGGCATCAACATCGCAACAGGTTCCATCTGCCGGGCCCGTATCTGGCCCAAAACATGTGTCAAAGCCAAAACCTGTTGGAGGACAGCATGGCCATCCGGTTAAAGCTCAGTCTGCAATCCCTGAAAAGGGATCCGATGCTAGGAAGAGTGCAGTCTGGCATTTTTTTAAACAACATCCAATTGATCAGCGCAAAGTCATCTGTCAAAAATGTTCAACTAGCTTAAGCAGAGGTCAGAATCTGAAAAGTCTCAATACTAGTTGCATGCATAGACACTTAACCACCATGCATTTTCAAGCCTGGACTAACTACCAAACGTCCCTTAAGGTTGTAGCACCCTCGGCCAATGAAGCTAGTCAGCAACGCAATATCCCTTCCGTCACTGTAAGGCCACCATTTTCCGCACCACCGGCAGTATCTGTGCAGGTTTCTTTGACAGCCAAAAGCAGTCAGGGTCAGGGAATCACCAGTTTTGTAGGAGGAAATATTGCATCTAGGGCACCGGCGGAAACAATACCGTCTCCAACCGTCTCTCAGTCTGCCAGTTCCACCGGCACACCCGCAAGTTCCACGATCTCCATCTCTCCAGTTCAGCTCACACTACATGAGACTCTGGTTAGGAAAAGGAAGTACTTATCCTCGCATCCGCGTACACAGGGTTTTAACGCCCACATAGCTAGACTAATCTCGTTAGAGATGATGCCCTACCGGTTAGTTGAAAGCGAAGCTTTCAAAGCCCTGATGGAGTACGCTGAACCACGATACGAGCTACCCAGTCGACACTTTTTTTCAAGAAAAGCCATCCCAGCCCTGCACCAGCACGTTAAACAGCGCATCGTCCATGCACTCAGGCAATCTGTGAGTACAAAGGTGCACCTGACTACAGATGCATGGACCAGTAGGCATGGCCAGGGACGTTATGTGTCCATCACGGCACACTCGGTGAATGTGGTGGATGCAGGGTCCACAGGGGACATCAATTTCGGGACAGTTGTGCCTAGCCCACGGTCTAGGAAACAGTTGGCTGTAGGCGTTCGCACCCCCTCCTCCTCCTCCTCCTCGTCCTCCTGCAGAAGCTACAGCTCTTCCACAGACCGCAGTCGGCCAACCACTCCATCGGCAGATGACACTGTTGCACACCAGTTGTCCCATTATGGGCCAGCTACTGGCAAGCGTCAGCAGGCTGTATTGGCTATGAAGTGTTTGGGCGACAACAGACACACCGCGGAAGTTCTGTCCGAGTTCTTGCAACAAGAAACGCAGTCGTGGCTGGGCACAGTAGATCTTGAGGCAGGCAAGGTAGTGAGTGATAACGGAAGGAATTTCATGGCTGCCATCTCCCTTTCCCAACTGAAACACATTCCTTGCCTGGCTCACACCTTAAACCTGGTGGTGCAGTGCTTATTGAAAACTTATCCTGGGTTCTCCGACCTGCTCCTCAAAGTGCGTGGACTTTGCTCACATATCCGACGTTCGCCTGTACACGCCAGCCGTATGCAGACCTATCAGCGGTCTTTGAACCTTCCCCAGCATCGCCTAATCATAGACGTTGCAACAAGGTGGAACTCAACACTGCACATGCTTCAGAGACTGTGCCAACAGAGGCGGGCTGTTATGTTTTTGTGGGAGGATACACATACACGGGCAGGCAGTAGGATGGCAGACATGGAGTTGTCAGGTGTGCAGTGGTCCAAGATACAAGACATGTGTCAAGTCCTTCAGTGTTTTGAGGAATGCACACGGCTGGTTAGTGCAGACAACGCTGTAATAAGCATGAGCATCCCCCTAATGCGTCTGCTGATGCAAAGTTTGACGCACATAAAGGAGCAGGCGTCTGCACCAGAGGAAGAGGAAAGCCTTGATGACAGTCAGCCATTGTCTGGTCAGGGCAGTGTACAGGACGAGGTAGCGGGCGAAGAGGAGGTGGAGGACGAGGAGGATGATGGGGATGAGTATATTTTTAATGCGGAAGCTTTCCCGGGGGCACTGGAAATTGGTTGCGTGGCAAGGCCGGGTTCTGGTTTTTTGAGGGACACAAGTGACGTAGATTTGCCTGAAACTGCCCCTCAACCAATCACAACCGGAGATTTGACAACTGGAACTTTGGCCCACATGGCGGATTATGCCTTACGTATCCTAAAAAAGGGACACACGCATTACGAAAATGATGAACGATGACGATTACTGGTTGGCCTGCCTCCTTGATCCACGCTATAAAGGCAAATTGCAAAATATTATGCCACATGAGAACTTGGAACTAATATTAGCAACCAAACAATCAACTCTTGTTGACCGTTTGCTTCAGGCATTCCCAGCACACAGCGCACGTGATCGTTCTCACACGAGCTCCAGGGGGCAGCAGACTAGGAGTGTTAGGGGTGCACACATCAGAAGTGGCATTGGACAGAGGGGTTTTCTGACCAGGTTGTGGAGTGATTTTGCTATGACCGCAGACAGGACAGGTACTTCTGCATCAATTGAAAGTGACAGGAGACAACATTTGTCCAGTATGGTTACTAACTATTTTTCATCCCTTATCGATGTTCTCCCTCAACCGTCATTCCCATTTGATTACTGGGCATCAAAATTAGACACCTGGCCAGAATTGGCAGAATATGCATTGCAGGAGCTTGCTTGCCCGGCAGCAAGTGTCCTATCAGAAAGAGTATTCAGTGCTGCAGGTTCAATATTAACCGAAAAAAGGACTCGTCTGGCTACCCAAAATGTTGACGATCTAACATTCATTAAAATGAACCACAACTGGATTTCGAAATCTTTTGCCCCACCTTGCCCGACCGACACCTAGCTTTCCTATGAAAAGCTCTTGCCTGTGGACTACTGTGAATTACTTTTCTAATGTCTAATTTTCTGCAGCTGATTGTCCAGCATACGACATGTTTACACCTCCCTAAATGGCCAAACTCCCCACACGGGGCCGTGGTATCGCGACTTGGCGCAAGCACCCGTGAGACTGATGTTTGTCTGAAGAGGTGGGTGTGGCCGCTTTTGTTCGACGGCACTGCCACTGGGTCCCTCATAGTACAATGTAGTGTCTCTGGCGGTGGTGGTGCGCACCCAACGTCAGACACACCGTTGTAACATGAGGGGCCCTGGGGCGGTCCCGCCGGCCTCAAGAGAGTTCCCCCTCCCCCAGCTCAAACTGTGCTCTACCACGTGCAAAATTATGTCACACAGCTCCACCAATCTTTAGTCTATTCGCTGACATCATTCAATGTCTGGCACTGACAATACAAATTTGTAGACATCTATGATGCAACTTAAAGTAGTCTGTGTCTGTGTCCTATATTGGCACCATTAAATAGTTACTGCCAAATTACTATGTCAGAAACTCAGCAGATGAGCCCACCCCTGTACCTAAGTATGCCACCTTTTTTTTTTTGTTTGTTTGTTTTGCGAGACATTAACATCTATTTATATTTTGGGAGTACTGGGACAGACACTCCTTGCAATACTCCTCCACTGACCACCAAGCTGCCTGTGTATCCATGTAACCGATGTAAAACTGCCATGAGCCTATTGTTTGTTATTTTAGGCCTTTGATAGCCTGTCTGCGGTCACTCCTTGCAATACTCCTCCACTGACCACCAAGCTGCCTGCCCGTGTATCCATGTAACCGATGTAAAACTGCCATGAGCCTATTGTTTGTTATTTTAGGCCTTTGATAGCCTGTCTGCGGTCACTCCTTGCAATACTCCTCCACTGACCACCAAGCTGCCTGCCCGTGTATCCATGTAACCGATGTAAAACTGCCATGAGCCTATTGTTTGTTATTTTAGGCCTTTGATAGCCTGTCTGCGGTCCCTACTTTAAATACTCCTCCACTGACCACCAAGCTGCCTGCCCGTGTATCCATGTAACCGATGTAAAACTGCCATGAGCCTATTGTTTGTTATTTTAGGCCTTTGATAGCCTGTCTGCGGTCCCTACTTTAAATACTCCTCCACTGACCACCAAGCTGCCTGCCCGTGTATCCATGTAACCGATGTAAAACTGCCACGAGCCTATTGTTTGTTATTTTAGGCCTTTGATAGCCTGTCTGCGGTCCCTACTTTAAATACTCCTCCACTGACCACCAAGCTGCCTGCCCGTGTATCCATGTAACCGATGTAAAACTGCCATGAGCCTATTGTTTGTTATTTTAGGCCTTTGATAGCCTGTCTGCGGTCACTCCTTGCAATACTCCTCCACTGACCACCAAGCTGCCTGCCCGTGTATCCATGTAACCGATGTAAAACTGCCATGAGCCTATTGTTTGTTATTTTAGGCCTTTGATAGCCTGTCTGCGGTCCCTACTTTAAATACTCCTCCACTGACCACCAAGCTGCCTGCCCGTGTATCCATGTAACCGATGTAAAACTGCCATGAGCCTATTGTTTGTTATTTTAGGCCTTTGATAGCCTGTCTGCGCTCACTCCTTGCAATACTCCTCCACTGACCACCAAGCTGCCTGCCCGTGTATCCATGTAACCGATGTAAAACTGCCATGAGCCTATTGTTTGTTATTTTAGGCCTTTGATAGCCTGTCTGCGGTCCCTACTTTAAATACTCCTCCACTGACCACCAAGCTGCCTGCCCGTGTATCCATGTAACCGATGTAAAACTGCCATGAGCCTATTGTTTGTTATTTTAGGCCTTTGATAGCCTGTCTGCGGTCACTCCTTGCAATACTCCTCCACTGACCACCAAGCTGCCTGCCCGTGTATCCATGTAACCGATGTAAAACTGCCATGAGCCTATTGTTTGTTATTTTAGGCCTTTGATAGCCTGTCTGCGGTCACTCCTTGCAATACTCCTCCACTGACCACCAAGCTGCCTGCCCGTGTATCCATGTAACCGATGTAAAACTGCCATGAGCCTATTGTTTGTTATTTTAGGCCTTTGATAGCCTGTCTGCGGTCCCTACTTTAAATACTCCTCCACTGACCACCAAGCTGCCTGCCCGTGTATCCATGTAACCGATGTAAAACTGCCATGAGCCTATTGTTTGTTATTTTAGGCGTTTGATAGCCTGTCTGCGGTCACTCCTTGCAATACTCCTCCACTGACCACCAAGCTGCCTGCCCGTGTATCCATGTAACCGATGTAAAACTGCAGTATTTTGCTTATAAAAAAGAAAATACTGGAGAGATATCAAATGCAGACATTTTAACATTAAAAACAAAAACACATACAACAAAAAACTGGTACAGTACAAAAATTGGCCACCAGCTACAAAAACTTTCTCCTGCAAGTAGTTAACTGAAAGGTTTTTTTCTATTGAAAACACAGATATGGCATCCACCGAGTGTTGTCCTGTCGCGTCTTCTTTATATTATTGCCAAGAAGCTGCAACTGAATAAAGCTGAGCTTCTACCTTCTGCCTCTTATTAACTGCTTTTTTTGAAAAAAATTGGCCACCAGCTACAAAAACTTTCTCCTGCAAGTAGTTAACTGAAAGGTTTTTTTCCATTGAAAACACAGATATGGCATCCAACCAAATGTGTTGTCCTGTCGCGTCTTCTTTATATTATTGCCAAGAAGCTGCAACTGAATAAAGCTGAGCTTCTACCTTCGGCCTCTTATTAACTGCTTTTTTTGAAAAAAATTGGCCACCAGCTACAAAAACTTTCTCCTGCAAGTAGTTAACTGAAAGGTTTTTTTCCATTGAAAACACAGATATGGCATCCACCGAGTGTTGTCCTGTCGCGTCTTCATTATATTATTGCCAAGAAGCTGCAACTGAATAAAGCTGAGCTTCTACCTTCCGCCTCTTATTAACTGCTTTTTTTGAAAAAAATTGGCCACCAGCTACAAAAACTTTCTCCTGCAAGTAGTTAACTGAAATGTTTTTTTCCATTAAAAACACAGATATGGCATCCACCGAGTGTTATCCTGTCGTGTCTTCTTTATATTATTGCCAAGAAGCTGCAACTGAATAAAGCTGAGCTTCTACCTTCGGCCTCTTATTAACTGCTTTTTTTGAAAAAAATTGGCCACCAGCTACAAAAACTTTCTCCTGCAAGTAGTTAACTGAAAGGTTTTTTTCTATTGAAAACACAGATATGGCATCCACCGAGTGTTGTCCTGTCGCGTCTTCTTTATATTATTGCCAAGAAGCTGCAACTGAATAAAGCTGAGCTTCTACCTTCGGCCTCTTATTAACTGCTTTTTTTGAAAAAAATTGTCCACCAGCTACAAAAACTTTCTCCTGCAAGTAGTTAACTGAAAGGTTTTTTTCTATTGAAAACACAGATATGGCATCCACCGAGTGTTGTCCTGTCGCGTCTTCTTTATATTATTGCCAAGAAGCTGCAACTGAATAAAGCTGAGCTTCTACCTTCTGCCTCTTATTAACTGCTTTTTTTGAAAAAAATTGGCCACCAGCTACAAAAACTTTCTCCTGCAAGTAGTTAACTGAAAGGTTTTTTTCCATTGAAAACACAGATATGGCATCCACCGAGTGTTGTCCTGTCGCGTCTTCTTTATATTATTGCCAAGAAGCTGCAACTGAATAAAGCTGAGCTTCTACCTTCGGCCTCTTATTAACTGCTTTTTTTGAAAAAAATTGGCCACCAGCTACAAAAAACTTTCTCCTGCAAGTAGTTAACTGAAAGGTTTTTTTCTATTGAAAACACAGATATGGCATCCACCGAGTGTTGTCCTGTCGCGTCTTCTTTATATTATTGCCAAGAAGCTGCAACTGAATAAAGCTGAGCTTCTACCTTCTGCCTCTTATTAACTGCTTTTTTTGAAAAAAATTGGCCACCAGCTACAAAAACTTTCTCCTGCAAGTAGTTAACTGAAAGGTTTTTTTCCATTGAAAACACAGATATGGCATCCACCGAGTGTTGTCCTGTCGTGTCTTCTTTATATTATTGCCAAGAAGCTGCAACTGAATAAAGCTGAGCTTCTACCTTCCGCCTCTTATTAACTGCTTTTTTTGAAAAAAATTGGCCACCAGCTACAAAAACTTTCTCCTGCAAGTAGTTAACTGAAAGGTTTTTTTCCATTGAAAATACAGATATGGCATCCACCGAGTGTTGTCCTGTCGCGTCTTCTTTATATTATTGCCAAGAAGCTGCAACTGAATAAAGCTGAGCTTCTACCTTCGGCCTCTTATTAACTGCTTTTTTTGAAAAAAATTGGCCACCAGGTACAAAAACTTTCTCCTGCAAGTAGTTAACTGAAAGGTTTTTTTCTATTGAAAACACAGATATGGCATCCACCGAGTGTTGTCCTGTCGCGTCTTCTTTATATTATTGCCAAGAAGCTGCAACTGAATAAAGCTGAGCTTCTACCTTCTGCCTCTTATTAACTGCTTTTTTTGAAAAAAATTGGCCACCAGCTACAAAAACTTTCTCCTGCAAGTAGTTAACTGAAAGGTTTTTTCCATTGAAAACACAGATATGGCATCCACCGAGTGTTGTCCTGTCGCGTCTTCTTTATATTATTGCCAAGAAGCTGCAACTGAATAAAGCTGAGCTTCTACCTTCCGCCTCTTATTAACTGCTTTTTTTGAAAAAAATTGGCCACCAGCTACAAAAACTTTCTCCTGCAAGTAGTTAACTGAAAGGTTTTTTTCCATTGAAAACACAGATATGGCATCCACCGAGTGTTGTCCTGTCGCGTCTTCTTTATATTATTGCCAAGAAGCTGCAACTGAATAAAGCTGAGCTTCTACCTTCTGCCTCTTATTAACTGCTTTTTTTGAAAAAAATTGGCCACCAGCTACAAAAACTTTCTCCTGCAAGTAGTTAACTGAAAGGTTTTTTCCATTGAAAACACAGATATGGCATCCACCGAGTGTTGTCCTGTCGCGTCTTCTTTATATTATTGCCAAGAAGCTGCAACTGAATAAAGCTGAGCTTCTACCTTCCGCCTCTTATTAACTGCTTTTTTTGAAAAAAATTGGCCACCAGCTACAAAAACTTTCTCCTGCAAGTAGTTAACTGAAAGGTTTTTTTCCATTGAAAACACAGATATGGCATCCACCGAGTGTTGTCCTGTCGCGTCTTCTTTATATTATTGCCAAGAAGCTGCAACTGAATAAAGCTGAGCTTCTACCTTCCGCCTCTTATTAACTGCTGTTTTTTAAAAAAAATTGGCTGTTCCGGCCTAGTAAAGGTGTCTGCCCCTGCCTGGTGTTGTCCTCAACTGAATAAAGCTGAGCTTCAACCTTCTGTTCCAAATGACGATTTTTAAAAATGAAATTGGCTGTTCCGGCCTAGTAAAGGTGTCTGCCCCTGCCTGGTGTTGTCCTCAACTGAATAAAGCTGAGCTTCAACCTTCTGTTCCAAATGACGATTTTTAAAAATGAAATTGGCTGTTCCGGCCTAGTAAAGGTGTCTGCCACTGCCTGGTGTTGTCCTCAACTGAATAATGCTGAGCTTCAACCTTCTGTTCCAAATGACGATTTTTAAAAATGAAATTGGCTGTTCCGGCCTAGTAAAGGTGTCTGCCCCTGCCTGGTGTTGTCCTCAACTGAATAAAGCTGAGCTTCAACCTTCTGTTCCAAATGACGATTTTTAAAAATGAAATTGGCTGTTCCGGCCTAGTAAAGGTGTCTGCCCCTGCCTGGTGTTGTCCTCAACTGAATAAAGCTGAGCTTCAACCTTCTGTTCCAAATGACGATTTTTAAAAATGAAATTGGCTGTTCCGGCCTAGTAAAGGTGTCTGCCCCTGCCTGGTGTTGTCCTCAACTGAATAAAGCTGAGCTTCAACCTTCTGTTCCAAATGACGATTTTTTAAAATGAAATTGGCTGTTCCGGCCTAGTAAAGGTGTCTGCCCCTGCCTGGTGTTGTCCTCAACTGAATAAAGCTGAGCTTCAACCTTCTGTTCCAAATGACGATTTTTAAAAATGAAATTGGCTGTTCCGGCCTAGTAAAGGTGTCTGCCCCTGCCTGGTGTTGTCCTCAACTGAATAAAGCTGAGCTTCAACCTTCTGTTCCAAATGACGATTTTTAAAAATGAAATTGGCTGTTCCGGCCTAGTAAAGGTGTCTGCCCCTGCCTGGTGTTGTCCTCAACTGAATAAAGCTGAGCTTCAACCTTCTGTTCCAAATGACGATTTTTAAAAATGAAATTGGCTGTTCCGGCCTAGTAAAGGTGTCTGCCCCTGCCTGGTGTTGTCCTCAACTGAATAAAGCTGATCTTCAACCTTCTGTTCCAAATGACGATTTTTAAAAATGAAATTGGCTGTTCCGGCCTAGTAAAGGTGTCTGCCCCTGCCTGGTGTTGTCCTCAACTGAATAAAGCTGAGCTTCAACCTTCTGTTCCAAATGACGATTTTTAAAAATGAAATTGGCTGTTCCGGCCTAGTAAAGGTGTCTGCCCCTGCCTGGTGTTGTCCTCAACTGAACAAAGCTGAGCTTCCACATTCTGGCTTTCGGCCTATACGATCAGATATTAAACTGCATTTGGCCTACTAGTGTGGTTAGGCCCTTGAAACAGTGTCTGCTGCTCTTGGGTTTGCTACTCCACTGAACAAAGCAATGCCGCCTGTTTAGTCCTGTTACCAATTTTGAACTGCATTTAGCCTACTTTATTCTTTGGCCCTATATCTGTTTCCTCCTCATCCTGCCCATTGCCCAGCCACTGCTAGATGAGTCTGCTGGTACATTGACCTAGACCACTACATTCCCCTTGTACTCTACACAGCCAGAATCTGACCCTGCTGAAAGTAAGGTTCCCCTTCCTGCATGTTATACCACCTTACACAGGGAAAAGAGGAAGGTGCAGATGAAAGTGCAGGTTCCTTCATCAGGTGGGGGGGGGCATACTCGTTGGCGACGTCACTGGCACAGGGCCCCTCAGAGTACGCAAAAGTGTCGCTGCTGGTGGGAGGCGCCCCCGCCATGCAAACACACCGCCGTACTTTGAGGGGCCCTGTGCCAGTGCCAATGCGAACGAGTGGGCCCCCCCTGCTTGCTCAGGATCACAGCTCTTGCAACGTTGAAATACTTACCTCTCCCTGCAACACCGCCGTGACGTAGTCCGCATTTCCTGGGCCCACGAAAAACTTGAGCCAGCCCTACTCCCCCCACAACTTTTGCCAAATGACCCCCAATTTCCTATGCCCAACTATTATTATAAAGTTAATTAAGATTGACAAGCTTCAGAAACAAGAATGGATGTTTTTGGCATTAAAATGGGCACTGTAGGTGTTTTCCTGGCCTCCACTCACTGCCGACTATGCTTCCCCATTGACTTGCATTGGGTTTCGCGTTTCGGTCGTTTGTGGATTCAGGTGCTGCCCTGAGTCTTATGGATCTGTCATTTGCCAAGCGCTGTGGTTTTGTTCTTGAGCCGTTGGTAAATCCTATCCCTCTTAGAGGTATTGATGCTACGCCATTGGCGGAAAATAAACCGCAGTTTTGGACACAGGTAACCATGTGCATGACTCCTGAACATCGGGAGGTGATTCGTTTTCTTGTTCTGCATAAAATGCATGATTTGGTCGTTTTGGGGCTGCCATGGTTACAGACCCATAATCCAGTCTTGGATTGGAAGGCAATGTCTGTGTCAAGTTGGGGCTGTCAGGGAATTCATGGTGATTCCCCGCCGGTGTCTATTGCTTCCTCTACTCCTTCGGAAGTTCCTGAGTATTTGTCTGATTTTCAGGATGTATTCAGCGAGTCCAGGTCCAGTGCTCTGCCTCCTCATAGGGACTGTGACTGCGCTATAGATTTGATTCCAGGCAGTAAATTTCCTAAGGGAAGACTATGTAATCTGTCTGTACCTGAGCATACCGCAATGCGTTCGTATATCAAGGAATCTCTGGAGAAGGGGCATATCCGTCCATCCTCTTCCCCTCTTGGTGC
Organism: Ranitomeya variabilis; assembly: GCF_051348905.1. NCBI lineage: Eukaryota > Metazoa > Chordata > Amphibia > Anura > Dendrobatidae > Ranitomeya > Ranitomeya variabilis. Next base: position 770,087,112 of record NC_135232.1, read on the forward strand.
TGGATTCTTTTTTGTGGCCAAGAAAGACGGATCTTTGAGACCTTGTATTGACTATTGGCTTCTGAATAAAATCACTGTTAAATTTCAGTATCCTTTGCCTCTGTTGTCAGACTTGTTTGCCCGGATTAAAGGTGCCAAGTGGTTCACCAAAATAGATCCTCGTGGTGCGTACAACCTTGTGCGCATTAAGCAAGGAGATGAATGGAAAACTGCATTTAATACGCCCGAAGGTCATTTTGAGTACTTGGTGATGCCTTTTGGGCTCTCTAATGCTCCTTAAGTGTTTCAGTCCTTTATGCATGATATTTTCCGGAAGTATCTGGATAAATTTATGATTGTTTATCTGGATGATATTCTGTTTTTTTCTGATGATTGGGACTCGCATGTAGAGCAGGTCAGGATGGTGTTTCAGGTTTTGCGTGAGAATGCTTTGTTTGTTAAGGGCTCAAAGTGTCTCTTTGGAGTACAGAAGGTTCCCTTTTTGGGTTTTATTTTTTCCCCTTCTGCGGTGGAGATGGACCCAGTCAAGGTCCGAGCTATTCATGATTGGACTCAACCCACGTCAGTTAAGAGTCTTCAGAAGTTCTTGGGTTTTGCTAACTTCTACCATCGTTTTATCGCTAATTTTTCTAGCGTTGTTAAACCTTTGACGGATATGACCAAGAAAGGTTCTGATGTTGCTAACTGGGCTCCTGCAGCCGTGGAAGCTTTCCAAGAGTTGAAGCGCCGGTTTACTTCAGCGCCTGTTTTGTGCCAGCCTGATGTCTCACTTCCCTTTCAGGTTGAAGTGGATGCTTCTGAGATTGGGGCAGGGGCCGTTTTGTCGCAGAGAGGCCCTGGTTGCTCTGTAACGAGACCATGTGCTTTTTTCTCTAGGAAGTTTTCGCCTGCTGAGCGGAATTATGATGTTGGCAATCGGGAGTTGCTGGCCATGAAGTGGGCATTTGAGGAGTGGCGTCATTGGCTCGAGGGTGCTAAGCATCGTGTGGTGGTCTTGACTGATCACAAAAATCTAATGTATCTCGAGTCTGCTAAACGCCTGAATCCTAGACAGGCCCGTTGGTCATTGTTTTTCTCCCGTTTTGACTTTGTGGTCTCGTATTTTCCAGGTTCAAAGAATGTGAAGGCTGATGCTCTTTCAAGGAGCTTTGTGCCTGACTCTCCTGGAGTCGCTGAACCAGTTGGTATTCTTAAAGAGGGAGTAATCTTGTCAGCCATTTCTCCGGATTTGCGACGTGTGTTGCAGAGATTTCAGGCTGGTAGACCTGACTCTTGTCCACCTGACAGACTGTTTGTTCCTGATAAGTGGACCAGCAGAGTCATTTCCGAGGTTCATTCCTCGGTGTTGGCAGGGCATCCGGGAATTTTTGGCACCAGAGATTTGGTGGCTAGGTCCTTTTGGTGGCCTTCCTTGTCACGGGATGTGCGGTCATTTGTGCAGTCCTGTGGGACTTGTGCTCGAGCAAAGCCTTGCTGTTCTCGTGCCAGCGGGTTGCTCTTGCCCTTGCCTGTCCCGAAGAGGCCTTGGACACACATTTCCATGGATTTCATTTCAGATCTTCCGGTGTCTCAGGGCATGTTTGTCATCTGGGTGGTATGTGATCGCTTTTCCAAGATGGTCCATTTGGTATCTTTGCCTAAGCTGCCTTCCTCTTCCGATCTGGTTCCTCTGTTCTTTCAGAATGTGGTTCGTTTACACGGCATTCCTGAGAATATCGTGTCTGACAGAGGATCCCAGTTTGTTTCCAGGTTCTGGCGATCCTTTTGTGCTAAGATGGGCATTGACTTGTCGTTTTCGTCTGCCTTTCATCCTCAGACTAATGGACAAACGGAGCGAACTAATCAGACTCTGGAGGCTTATTTGAGGTGTTTTGTTTCTGCAGATCAGGATGATTGGGTGACCTTCTTGCCGTTGGCTGAGTTTGCCCTTAATAATCGGGCTAGTTCCGCTACTTTGGTTTCGCCATTTTTCTGCAACTCTGATTTCCATCCTCGTTTTTCCTCGGGACATGTGGAGCCTTCTGACTGTCCTGGGGTAGATTCTGTGGTGGATAGGTTGCAGCAGATTTGGAATCATGTGGTGGACAACTTAAAGTTGTCACAGGAGAAGGCTCAGCGTTTTGCCAACCGCCGCCGCGGTGTGGGTCCCCGACTTCGTGTTGGGGATTTGGTATGGCTGTCTTCTCGATTTGTTCCTATGAAGGTCTCCTCTCCTAAATTTAAGCCTCGCTTCATCGGTCCTTACAAGATATTGGAAATTCTTAATCCTGTGTCCTTTTGCTTGGATCTTCCGGTGTCGTTTGCCATTCACAACGTGTTCCATAGGTCTTTGTTGCGGCGGTGCATTGTACCTGTGGTCCCTTCTGTTGAGCCTCCTGCTCCGGTGTTGGTTGAGTGCGAGTTGGAGTACGTGGTGGAGAAGATCTTGGATTCTCGTCTCTCCAGGCGGAGGCTTCAGTATCTGGTCAAGTGGAAGGGCTATGGTCAGGAGGATAATTCCTGGGTGGTTGCCTCTGATGTGCATGCGGCCGATTTATTTCGTGCCTTTCACGCTGCTCATCCTGATCGCCCTGGTGGTCTTGGTGAGGGTTCGGTGACCCCTCATTAAAGGGTGGGTACTGTTGTGAATTAGACTTTTTTGGCTCCCTCTTGTGGTCACTAGTGATATGACTCTGGGATTGTCTTTCCTCAGTTTGGCACCCACCTGGGTCGTTAGTCCAGGGGTGTTGCTATATGAACTCCCTGAATTCTCAGTCTGGTGCCTGGCATCGTTGTAATCAGTTCTTTCTGTTTGCTCCTGTCTGCTGGTCCTGGTTCGTGCAAAATTAAGCTAAGTCCTGCTTCCTTGTTTTTTGGTTATTTGTATTGCTCTTATTTTTTGTCCAGCTTGTACTAAATGTGATTCCTGATTTTGCTGGAAGCTCTAGGGGGCTGGTATTCTCCCCCCGGTGTCATGTTCCCAATGGCAGGGAATTAAACACATAACACGGGCAAAAACAGGACGAGCTCTAGGGTGATGGAACCTGAGCTGACCGCGATCCTGAACCTCAACACTCAACTAACAGCAGCCGGGGAACGTTCCTGGGGGGACTCTAGACGTCTCGCGCCAGCCGGAGATCTAGCTACCCCTATCAGAAGAATCACAGACCTATCTTGCCTCCAGAGAAATATTCCCACAGAAATAGCAGCCCCCCTCATATAATGACGGTGAAATGAGAGGAAGGCACAAACGTAGTTATGAAAACAGATTCAGCAAAATGAGGCCCGCTTAAGCTAGATAGCAGAGGATACAAAAGGTGAACTGCGCGGTCAGCTTAAAACCCTTCAAAATACCATCCTGAAATTACTTGAACTCATGTGCCAACTCATGGTACATGAGTGGTAATTTCAGCCCACTAGAGCAACCAGCAGCAGAGAATTACATATCTGCAAGCTGGACTAAAAACATGAAAGCAAACATGAAACAGGAAAATCCAGACTTAGCTTGTCTTGAAGGCCTAGGAGCAGGTAGCAAAGGTAACAGAGACACACTGATACATTGATAGCCGGCAAGGGAATGACAGGAAAGCCAGGTTAAATAGGAAACACCCAGCCTCTGATGGACAGGTGGAAACCAGAGACCGCAACCCACCAAAGTCACCCAGTACCAGCCGTAACCACCAGAGGGAGCCCAAAAACAGAATCCACAACAGTACTCCCCCCTTGAGGAGGGGTCACCGAACCCTCACGAGAACCCCCAGGGTGATCAGGATGAGCTCTATGGAAGGCGCGGACCAAATCAGTCGCATGAACATCAGAGGCGACCACCCAGGAATTATCCTCCTGACCATAACCCTTCCACTTAACCAAATACTGGAGTTTACGTCTGGAAACACGAGAATCCAAGATCTTCTCAACAACATAATCCAATTCTCCCTCCACCAGCACCGGAGCAGGAGGCTCAACCGAAGGAACAACGGGCACCTCATACCTCCGCAATAACGACCGATGGAACACATTATGAATAGCAAACGATGCTGGGAGATCCAAACGAAAAGATACAGGGTTAAGAATCTCCAAGATCTTATAAGGACCGATGAACCGAGGTTTGAACTTAGGAGAAGAGACCTTCATAGGGACAAAACGAGAAGACAACCACACCAAGTCCCCAACAAGAAGTCGGGGACCCACGCGGCGACGGCGATTAGCAAACTGCTGAGTCTTCTCCTGAGACAACTTCAAATTGTCCACCACCTGATTCCAAATCTGATGTAGCCTGTCCACCACCACGTCCACTCCAGGACAATCCGAAGGCTCCACCTGACCAGAGAAAAAACGAGGATGAAACCCCGAATTACAAAAGAAAGGAGAAACCAAAGTAGCAGAACTAGCCCGATTATTAAGGGCAAATTCGGCCAGTGGCAAAAAGGCAACCCAGTCATCTTGATCAGCAGAAACAAAACACCTTAAATAAGTTTCCAAGGTCTGATTAGTTCGCTCCGTCTGGCCATTCGTCTGAGGATGGAATGCGGATGAGAAAGACAAATCAATGCCCATCTTAGCACAAAACGTCCGCCAAAATCTAGACACAAACTGGGATCCCCTGTCAGAAACGATATTCTCCGGAATCCCATGCAAACGAACCACGTTCTGAAAAAATAAAGGGACCAACTCAGAGGAGGAAGGCAACTTAGGCAAGGGTACCAATTGAACCATCTTAGAAAAGCGGTCACACACAACCCAGATAACGGACATTTTCTGTGAGACAGGGAGATCTGAAATAAAATCCATGGAAATGTGCGTCCAAGGCCTCTTCGGGATAGGCAAGGATAACAACAACCCACTGGCCCGAGAACAGCAAGGCTTAGCCCGAGCACACACTTCACAAGACTGCACAAAGGTGCGCACATCCCTTGACAAGGAAGGCCACCAAATCTCTAGTACCAAATATTCCAGGATGACCAGCCAACACAGAAGAATGGACCTCGGAGATGACTCTACTGGTCCAATCATCCAGAACAAACAGTCTTTCTGGTGGACAACGATCAGGTTTATCCGCCTGAAACTCCTGCAATGCACGTCGCAAGTCTGGGGAGACGGCGAACAATATTACCCCATCCCTAAGGATACCAGTAGGCCCAGAGTCTCCAGGAGAGTCAGGCACAAAACTCCTGGAAAGAGCATCTGCCTTCACATTCTTTGAACCTGGCAGGTATGAAACCACAAAAATGAAACGAGAAAAAAACAATGACCAACGAGCCTGTCTAGGATTCAGACGCCTGGCAGACTCAAGGTAAATCAGATTTTTGTGATCAGTCAAGACCACCACACGATGTCTAGCACCCTCAAGCCAATGACGCCACTCCTCAAATGCCCACTTCATGGCCAAAAGCTCCCGATTACCCACATCATAATTGCGCTCGGCGGGCGAGAATTTTCTAGAAAAGAACGCACATGGCTTCATCACCGAGCCATCGGAACTTCTTTGTGACAAAACCGCCCCCGCTCCAATCTCGGAAGCATCAACCTCAACCTGAAAAGGAAGTGAAACATCTGGTTGGCATAACACAGGAGCAGAAGAAAACCGGCGCTTAAGTTCCTGAAAGGCCTCCACAGCCGTAGGAGACCAATTAGCAACATCAGCACCCTTTTTAGTCAAATCAGTCAAAGGTTTAACAACACTGGAAAAATTAGTAATGAACCGACGATAAAAATTAGCAAAACCCAAGAACTTCTGAAGACTCTTAACAGATGTAGGTTGTGTCCAGTCACAAATCGCCTGAACCTTGACGGGATCCATCTCAATAGTAGAAGGAGAAAAAATGTACCCCAAAAAAGAAATCTTCTGGACTCCGAAGAGACATTTTGAGCCCTTCACAAACAGAGAATTGGCCCGCAGGACTTGAAACACCTTCCTGACCTGTAGAACATGAGACTCCCAGTCATCAGAAAACACCAAAATATCATCCAAATACACAATCATAAACTTATCCAGATATTCACGGAAAATATTGTGCATAAAGGACTGAAAGACTGAAGGAGCATTAGAAAGTCCAAAAGGCATTACCAAATACTCAAAATGGCCCTCAGGCGTATTAAATGCGGTTTTCCACTCATCACCCTGCTTTATCCGCACAAGATTATACGCACAGCGAAGATCTATCTTAGTGAACCACCTAGCCCCCTTAATGCGAGCAAACAAATCAGTCAATAATGGCAATGGATACTGATATTTGACTGTAATCTTATTCAGAAGGCGATAATCTATACAAGGCCTCAGGGAACCATCTTTTTTTGCCACGAAAAAAAACCTGCTCCCAGAGGGGACGAAGATGGACGAATATGTCCCTTTTCCAAGGACTTCTTAATATAATTCCGCATAGCAGTATGCTCTGGCACTGACAGATTAAATAAACGACCCTTAGGGAACTTACTGCCAGGAATTAATTCTATAGCACAGTCACAATCCCTATGAGGAGGGAGCGAATTGAGCTTAGGCTCCTCAAAAACATCCCGATAGTCAGATAAAAACGCAGGGACCTCAGAAGGAGTAGATGAAGCGATTGAAATCAGAGGTGCATCATCATGAACCCCCTGACATCCCCAGCTTAACACAGACATTGTTTTCCAATCCAGGACTGGATTATGAGTTTGTAACCATTGCAGACCAAGCACTAGTACATCATGTAAATTATACAGTACAAGGAAGCAAATCACCTCCTGATGAACGGGAGTCATGCGCATGGTCACTTGTGTCCAGTACTGCGGTTTATTCATAGCCAATGGTGTAGAGTCAATTCCCTTCAAAGGAATAGGAACTTCCAGAGGCTCCAGACTAAAACCGCAGCGTTTGGCAAATGACCAATCCATAAGACTCAGGGCAGCGCCCGAATCCACATAGGCATCGACGGAAATGGATGACAGTGAACAAATCAGAGTTACAGACAAAATGAACTTAGACTGCAGAGTACTAATGGCAAAAGATTTATCAACCTTTTTTGTGCGTTTAGAGCATGCTGATATAACATGAGCTGAATCACCACAATAAAAACACAATCCATTTTTCTGCCTATAATTTTGCCGTTCACTTCTGGACTGAATTCTATCACATTGCATAGTCTCAGGTGCCTGTTCAGAAGACACCGCCAACTGGTGCACAGGTTTGCGCACCCGTAAACGCCGATCAATCTGAATGGCCATAGCCATAGACTCATTCAGACCTGTAGGCGCAGGGAACCCCACCATAATATCCTTAATGGCCTCAGAAAGACCATCTCTGAAGTTTGCAGCCAGGGCGCACTCATTCCACTGAGTAAGCACCGACCATTTCCGAAATTTTTGACAATATACTTCCGCTTCATCATGCCCCTGAGAGAGGGCTAATAAAGCCTTTTCAGCCTGAATCTCCAGGTTAGGTTCCTCATAGAGCAATCCCAGTGCCAGAAAAAACGCATCCACACTGAGCAATGCAGGATCCCCTGGTGCCAATGCAAATGCCCAATTCTGAGGGTCGCCCCGCAGGAAAGATATTACAATCTTGACCTGCTGAACAGGGTCTCCAGAGGAGCGAGATTTCAAAGAAAGAAACAATTCGCAATTGTTCCTGAAATTCAGGAAGGTAGATCTATCTCCAGAAAAAAACTCTGGAATAGGAATTCTAGGTTCAGACATAGGAGTGTGAACAACAAAATCCTGTATGTTTTGAACTTTTGCAGCAAGATTTGTCATGAATCCCAATGGCTAGGGATAGCAAGGGACAAGCAAAGTAATACAAAATATCGGACGAGCTCTAGGGTGATGGAACCTGGGCTGACCGCTGCCCTACGCCTGACAAACGCAACTAGAGTTAGCCAGGGAGCGTGCCTACGTTGGTTCTAGACGCCACGCACCAGCCTAAGAGCTAACTAGTACTGCAGAGAAAATAAAGACCTCACTTGCCTCCAGAGGAATGAACCCCAAAAGGTATAGTTGCCCCCCACATGTATTGACGGTGAAATGAGAGGAAGGCACACACATAGAGATGATATATATAGGTTCAGCAAATTGAGGCCCGCTGTAAACTAGAAAGCAGAACGATACAAAAGGGGTCTGAGCGGTCAGCAAAAAACCCTAATCAAAAAACTATCCTGAGATTTCAAGAACCCATGTGCCAACTCATGGCACATGGGGAGAACCTCAGTCCACTAGAGCTACCAGCTAGCATAGAGACATAATAAGCAAGCTGGACAAAAAAACAAACAACTGAAAATCAGCACTTAGCTTATCCTGAAAGATCTGGGAGCAGGTAGGCAGGAACCAAACAGAGCACATCTGAATACATTGATAGCCGGCAAGGATATGACAGAAAGGCCAGGTAAAATAGGAAACACCCAGCCACAGATGGACAGGTGGAAACCAAAGGCCACAACCCTCCAAAGTCACCCAGTACCAGCAGCAACCACCAGAGGGAGCCCACAAACAGAATCCACAACAGTACCCCCCCCTTGAGGAGGGGTCACCGAACCCTCACGAGAACCCCCAGGGCGATCAGGGTGAGCTCTATGGAAGGCGCGGACCAAATCAGTCGCATGAACATCGGAGGCGACCACCCAGGAATTATCCTCCTGACCATAACCCTTCCACTTAACCAAATACTGGAGTTTGCGTCTGGAAACACGAGAATCCAAGATCTTCTCAACAACATACTCCAATTCTCCCTCCACCAGCACCGGAGCAGGAGGCTCAACCGAAGGAACAACGGGCACCTCATACCTCCGCAACAACGAACCGATGGAACACATTATGAATAGCAAACGATGCTGGGAGATCCAAACGAAAAGATACAGGGTTAAGAATCTCCGAGATTCTATAAGGACCGATGAACCGAGGCTTGAACTTAGGAGAAGAGACCTTCATAGGGACAAAACGAGAAGACAACCACACCAAATCCCCAACAAGAAGTCGGGGACCCATGCGGCGACGGCGATTAGCAAACTGCTGAGTCTTCTCCTGAGACAACTTCAAATTGTCCACCACCTGATTCCAAATCTGATGTAGCCTGTCCACCACCATGTCCACTCCAGGACAATCCGAAGGCTCCACCTGACCAGAGGAAAAACGAGGATGAAACCCCGAATTACAAAAAAAAGGAGAGACCAACGTGGCAGAACTAGCCCGATTATTAAGAGCAAATTCGGCCAGTGGCAAAAAAGCAACCCAGTCATCTTGATCAGCAGAAACAAAACACCTCAAATAAGTTTCCAAGGTCTGATTAGTTCGCTCCGTCTGGCCATTCGTCTGAGGATGGAATGCAGACGAGAAAGACAAATCAATGCCCATCCTGGCACAAAATGTCCGCCAAAATCTAGACACAAACTGGGATCCCCTGTCAGAAACGATATTCTCCGGAATCCCATGCAAACGAACCACGTTCTGAAAAAATAAAGGGACCAACTCAGAGGAGGAAGGCAACTTAGGCAAGGACACCAAATGAACCATCTTAGAAAAGCGGTCACACACAACCCAGATAACGGACATTTTCTGTGAAACCGGGAGATCAGAAATAAAATCCATGGAAATGTGCGTCCAAGGCCTCTTCGGGATGGGCAAGGATAACAACAACCCACTGGCCCGAGAACAGCAAGGCTTAGCTCGAGCACACACTTCACAAGACTGCACAAAGGTACGCACATCCCTAGACAAGGAAGGCCACCAAAAAGACCTGGCCACCAAGTCTCTAGTACCAAATATTCCAGGATGACCAGCCAACACAGAAGAATGGACCACGGAGATGACTCTACTCGTCCAATCATCCGGAACAAACAGTCTTTCTGGTGGACAACGATCCGGTTTATCCACCTGAAACTCCTGCAATGCACGTCGCAAGTCTGGGGATACGGCGGACAATATTACCCCATCCCTAAGGATACCAGTAGGCCCAGAGTCTCCAGGAGAGTCAGGCACAAAACTCCTGGAAAGAGCATCTGCCTTCACATTCTTTGAACCTGGCAGGTATGAAACCACGAAATTGAAACGAGAAAAAAACAACGACCAACGAGCCTGTCTAGGATTCAAACGCCTGGCAGACTCAAGGTAAATGAGATTCTTGTGATCAGTCAAGACCACCACATGATGTTTAGCACCCTCAAGCCAATGACGCCACTCCTCAAATGCCCACTTCATGGCCAAAAGCTCCCGATTACCCACATCATAATTGCGCTCGGCGGGCGAGAATTTTCTAGAGAAGAATGCACATGGCTTCATCACCGAGCCATCAGAACTTCTCTGTGACAAAACCGCCCCTGCTCCAATCTCGGAAGCATCAACCTCAACCTGAAAAGGAAGCGAAACATCTGGTTGACACAACACAGGAGCAGAAGAAAACCGGCGCTTAAGTTCCTGAAAGGCCTCCACGGCCGCAGGAGACCAATCAGCAACATCAGCACCCTTTTTAGTCAAATCAGTCAAAGGTTTAACAATACTGGAAAAATTAGCAATGAACCGACGATAAAAATTAGCAAACCCCAAGAACTTCTGAAGGCTCTTAACAGATGTAGGTTGTGTCCAGTCACAAATCGCCTGAACCTTGACGGGATCCATCTCAATAGTAGAAGGAGAAAAAATGTACCCCAAAAAAGAAATCTTCTGGACTCCGAAGAGACACTTTGAGCCCTTCACAAACAGAGAATTGGCCCGCAGAACCTGAAACACCTTCCTGACCTGTAGAACATGAGACTCCCAGTCATCAGAAAACACCAAAATATCATCCAAATACACAATCATAAACTTATCCAGATATTCACGGAAAATATTGTGCATAAAGGACTGAAAGACTGACGGAGCATTGGAGAGTCCAAAAGGCATTACCAAATACTCAAAATGGCCCTCAGGCGTATTAAATGCGGTTTTCCACTCATCACCCTGTTTTATCCGCACCAGATTATACGCACCGCGAAGATCTATCTTAGTGAACCACCTAGCCCCCTTAATGCGAGCAAACAAATCAGTCAATAATGGCAATGGATACTGATACTTGACTGTAATCTTATTCAGAAGGCGATAATCTATACAAGGCCTCAGGGAACCATCTTTTTTTGCCACGAAAAAAAAACCTGCTCCCAGAGGGGACGAAGATGGACGAATATGTCCCTTTTCCAAGGACTCCTTAATATAATTCCGCATAGCAGTATTCTATCACATTGCATAGTCTCAGGTGCCTGTTCAGAAGACACCGCCAACTGGTGCACGGGTTTGCGCTCCCGTAAACGCCGATCAATCTGAATGGCCATAGCCATAGACTCATTCAGACCTGTAGGCGTAGGGAACCCCACCATAATATCCTTAATGGCCTCAGAAAGACCATTTCTGAAGTTTGCAGCCAGGGCGCACTCATTCCACTGAGTAAGCACCGACCATTTCCGAAACTTTTGACAATATATTTCCGCTTCATCATGCCCCTGAGAGAGGGCTAATAAAGCCATTTCAGCCTGAATCTCCAGGTTAGGTTCCTCATAGAGCAATCCCAATGCCAGAAAAAACGCATCCACACTGAGCAATGCAGGATCCCCTGGTGCCAATGCAAATGCCCAATTCTGAGGGTCGCCCCGCAGGAAAGATATTACAATCTTGACCTGTTGAGCAGGGTCTCCAGAGGAGCGAGATTTTAAAGAAAGAAACAATTTACAATTGTTCCTGAAATTCAGGAAGGTAGATCTATCTCCAGAAAAGAACTCTGGAATAGGAATTCTAGGTTCAGACATGGGAGTGTGAACAACAAAATCCTGTATGTTTTGAACTTTTGCCTCGAGATTACTCAGGCTGGAAGCCAAACTCTGGACATCCATGTTAAACAGCTAAGATCAGAGCCATTCAAGGGTTAAGAGGAGGTAAGAAGCAGCTAGACAGCAATTAAGGGCTAGGCAGCAAAACTCTGAAGGGAAAAAAAAAAAAATTTCCCTTAAACACTTCTCTTTCTCCTGCTTCAGCCCAAACAATTAACACTTTGCGGGCCGGCTATACTGTCATGAATCCCAATGGCTAGGGATAGCAAGGGACAAGCAAAGTAATACAAAATATCGGACGAGCTCTAGGGTGATGGAACCTGGGCTGACCGCTGCCCTACGCCTGACAAACGCAACTAGAGATAGCCAGGGAGCATGCCTACGTTGGTTCTAGACGCCACGCACCAGCCTAAGAGCTAACTAGTACTGCAGAGAAAATAAAGACCTCACTTGCCTCCAGAGGAATGAACCCCAAAAGGTATAGTTGCCCCCCACATGTATTGACGGTGAAATGAGAGGAAGGCACACACATAGAGATGATATATATAGGTTCAGCAAATTGAGGCCCGCTGTAAACTAGAAAGCAGAACGATACAAAAGGGGTCTGAGCGGTCAGCAAAAAACCCTAATCAAAAAACCATCCTGAGATTACAAGAACCCATGTGCCAACTCATGGCACATGGGGAGAACCTCAGTCCACTAGAGCTACCAGCTAGCATAGAGACATAATAAGCAAGCTGGACAAAAAAACAAACAACTGAAAATCAGCACTTAACTTATCCTGAAAGATCTGGGAGCAGGTAGGCAGGAACCAAACAGAGCACATCTGAATACATTGATAGCCGGCAAGGATATGACAGAAAGGCCAGGTAAAATAGGAAACACCCAGCCACAGATGGACAGGTGGAAACCAAAGGCCGCAACCCACCAAAGTCACCCAGTACCAGCAGCAACCACCAGAGGGAGCCCACAAACAGAATCCACAACAAAGATTATTCAGGCTGCAAGCCAAACTCTGGACATCCATGTTAAACAGCTAAGGTCAGAGCCATTCAAGGGTTAAGAGGAGGTAAGAAGCAGCTAGACAGCAATTAAGGGCTAGGCAGCAAAACTCTGAGGGAAAAAAAAAAAAAAATTCCCTTCAACACTTCTTTTTCTCCTGCTTCAGCCCAAACAATTAACACTTTGTGGGCCGGCTATACTGTCATGTTCCCAATGGCAGGGAATTAAACACATAACACGGGCAAAAACAGGACGAGCTCTAGGGTGATGGAACCTGAGCTGACCGCGATCCTGAACCTCAACACTCAACTAACAGCAGCCGGGGAACATTCCTGGGGGGACTCTAGACATCTCGCGCCAGCCGGAGATCTAGCTACCCCTATCAGAAGAATCACAGACCTATCTTGCCTCCAGAGAAATATTCCCACAGAAATAGCAGCCCCCCACATATAATGACGGTGAAATGAGAGGAAGGCACAAACGTAGTTATGAAAACAGATTCAGCAAAATGAGGCCCGCTTAAGCTAGATAGCAGAGGATACAAAAGGTGAACTGCGCGGTCAGCTTAAAACCCTTCAAAATACCATCCTGAAATTACTTGAACTCATGTGCCAACTCATGGTACATGAGTGGTAATTTCAGCCCACTAGAGCAACCAGCAGCAGAGAATTACATATCTGCAAGCTGGACTAAAAACATGAAAGCAAACATGAAACAGGAAAATCCAGACTTAGCTTGTCTTGAAGGCCTAGGAGCAGGTAGCAAAGGTAACAGAGACACACTGATACATTGATAGCCAACAAGGGAATGACAGGAAAGCCAGGTTAAATAGGAAACACCCAGCCTCTGATGGACAGGTGGAAACCAGAGACCGCAACCCACCAAAGTCACCCAGTACCAGCCGTAACCACCAGAGGGAGCCCAAAAACAGAATCCACAACACCCCGGGCCGTTAGACGGTTCAGGGGTTCTTGAATATCCAGCGTGGAAATTTTGATAGGGTTTTTGCTGACCGTATAAGTCATCTTACTATATTCTGCTATTAGTCAGTGGGCCTCTCTTTGCTAAATACCTAGTTCATTCTTACGTTTGTCTTTTCTTCTTACCTCACCGTTATTATTTGTTGGGGGCTTGTATCCAACTTTTGGGGTCTTTTCTCTGGAGGCAAGAAAGGTCTATCTTTTCCCTTCTAGGGTTAGTTAGTTCTCCGGCTGGCGCGAGACGTCTAGAACCAACGTAGGCACGTTCCCCGGCTGCTGCTATTTGTGGTGCTAGGATTAGATATACGGTCAGCCCAGTTACCACTGCCCTATGAGCTGGTTTTTTGTGTTTGCAGACTTAGTATTTATTTCTGAGACCCTCTGCCATTGGGGTCATAACACTGACATGACTAAAAAGGTTACCAATTTCTCCGTTTGGCCTGAGGCTGCTGTTCGCGCATTTGAATTTCTCAAGAACAGTTTTGTTTCAGCCCCCATTCTTGTGCAGCCAGATGTATCTAAACCCTTTGTCGTGGAAGTCGATGCGTCTGAGGTTGGTGTGGGGGCGGTACTATCTCAAGGCTCATCCTTGAGTGGTTTGCGTCCGTGCGCCTATTTCTCCAGAAAACTGTCGTCCGCTGAACGTAACTACGATATCGGCAACAGGGAGTGGTTGGCTATTAAGTTGGCCTTTGAGGAATGGTGACACTTCTTGGAGGGGTCGGTACATCAGGTCACTGTTATTACCGACCATAAGAATCTGCTGTATTTGGAGTCTGCCAAGCGTCTGTCCCCCATGCAGGCTCGCTGGGCATTGTGTTTCACGCGGTTCAACTTTGTTGTCACTTACAGACCAGGGTCTAAAAACACTAAGGTGGATGCTCTGTCCAGGTGTTTTCCGGGGGGAGAACCTCGGGAGGATCCAGTACCCATCCTCCAAAAGGGTGTTGTGGTTTCGGCTCTCACTACCGAGGTTGAGGCTGAGATTGCCGAGGCTCAGGAGGAGGTATCATCTGAGCTTCCCATCAACAAATCTTGTGTACCGCTTCATCTCCGCCTAAAGGTGTTGGCGGAGCATCATGATACTGTCCTGTCTGGCCACCCTGGGGTTAGAGGTACATTGGAGTTGGTGTCACGTCGGTTTTGGTGGCCCAAAATCCAACAGGACATGGTCTCATATGTGTCATAACGAAGTAACGAAGGCGTTCCAGCTCCATAAAATTCAAATGCTTTATTTCTCCATTAAAAATTGGTGTAGTACAAACAGTCCTTGCCTTAGCAATCCACCTGCCTGGATTGGTGAGCTGGCTGTGGCTTCTTAGGCCGGCCTCACACTGGGCGTAAGACAATACGCCACGTATTATACGTCCGTACTACGGCCATAATACGGAGAAATGTTCCCAAAATATTGATCCGTAGGCAGGGTGTGTCAGCGTATTTTGCGCATGGCATCCTCCGTATGTAATCCGTATGGCATCCGTACTGCGAGATTTTCGCGCAGGCTTGCAAAACCGACATCTAATGGATTTATGTGCTCAAATGTTCGGGAAAACATATATACAGTATATATATATATATATATATATATATATATATATGTCATTGAGACACATATATATATATTCTGTATTTATATTTCATTCAGCGCGATATGTGTTAAAAGTCGGTAATTCAATTGCCGGCTTTTCATTTCTCCTGCACAAACCCGACAGGATATGAGACATGGTTTTCATACAGTAAACCATCTCATATCCCCTTTTTTTTGCATATTCCACACTACTAATGTTAGTAGTGTGTATGTGCAAAATTTCAGCGCTGTAGCTGCTGAAATAAAGGGTTAAATGGCGGAAAAAATTGGCGTAGGCTCCCGCGCAATTTTCTCCGCCAGAATGGTAAAGCCAGTGACTGAGGGCAGATATTAATAGCCAGGAGAGGGTCCATGGTTATTGGCCCCCCCTGGCTACAAACATCTGCCCCCAGCCACCCCAGAAAAGGCACATCTGGAAGATGCGCCTATTCTGGCACTTGGCCACTCTCTTCCCACTCCCTGTATGTTATGACCCCAATGGCGAGGGTCTCAGAGGAACGTGGAAGTCTGCAGAATACAAAAATCCAGCTCATAGGGCAGTGGTAACTGGGTTGACCATATATCTACTCCTAACGCCAACACTAGAAGTAGCCGGGGATCATTCCTACGTTGATTCTAGATGACACGCGCCAGCCGGAGAATCTAGCTACCCCTAGTAGAGGAAAACAAAGACCTTTCTTGCCTCCAGAGAAGGGGACCCCAAAGCTGGATAGAAGCCCCCCACAAATAATGACGGTGAGGTAAGAGGAAATGACAAACACAGAAATGAACCAGGTTTAGCACAGAGAGGCCCGCTTACTGATAGCAGAATAAAGAAAGGTAACTTATATGGTCAACAAAAACCCTATCAAAATCCACACTGGAAATTCAAGAACCCCCGAACCGTCTAACGGTCCGGGGGGAGAACACCAGCCCCCCTAGAGCTTCCAGCAAAGGTCAGGATATAGTTTTGGAACAAGCTGGACAAAAATACAAAACCAAAACAAATAGCAAAAAGCAAAAGGCAGACTTAGCTGATATAACTGGAACCAGGATCAGTAGACAAGAGCACAGCAGACTAGCTCTGATAACTACGTTGCCAGGCATTGAACTGAAGGTCCAGGGAGCTTATATAGCAACACCCCTAACGAATGACCCAGGTGCGGATAAAAGGAATGACAGAAAAACCAGAGTCAAAAAACTAGTAACCACTAGAGGGAGCAAAAAGCAAATTCACAACAGTACCCCCCCCTTAGTGAGGGGTCACCGAACCCTCACCACAACCACCAGGGCGATCAGGATGAGCGGCATGAAAGGCACGAACTAAATCGGCCGCATGAACATCAGAGGCGACCACCCAGGAATTATCCTCCTGACCATAGCCCTTCCACTTGACCAGGTACTGAAGCCTCCGCCTGGAGAGGCGAGAATCCAAGATCTTCTCCACCACGTACTCCAACTCGCCCTCAACCAACACCGGAGCAGGAGGCTCAGCAGAAGGAACTACAGGCACAATGTACCGCCGCAACAAGGACCTATGAAATACATTGTGAATAGCAAACGACACAGGAAGATCCAGACGAAAAGATACAGGATTAAGGATTTCCAATATCTTGTAAGGCCCAATAAAACGAGGTTTAAATTTGGGAGAGGAGACCTTCATAGGAACAAAGCGGGAAGAAAGCCATACCAAATCCCCAATGCGTAGTCGGGGACCCACACCGCGGCGGCGGTTGGCAAAGCGCTGAGCCTTCTCCTGTGACAACTTCAAGTTGTCCACCACATGATTCCAGATCTGCTGCAACCTATCCACCACAGAATCCACCCCAGGACAGTCAGAAGGCTCCACATGACCCGAAGAAAAGCGAGGATGGAAACCAGAGTTGCAGAAAAAAGGTGAAACCAAGGTGGTGGAACTAGCCCGATTATTAAGGGCAAACTCAGCCAACGGCAAGAATGTCACCCAATCGTCCTGATCAGCAGAGACAAAACACCTCAAATAAGCCTCCAAAGTCTGATTGGTTCGCTCCGTCTGTCCATTAGTCTGAGGATGGAAAGCAGACGAAAACGACAAATCAATGCCCATCCTACTACAAAAGGATCGCCAGAACCTGGAAACGAACTGGGATCCTCTGTCAGACACAATATTCTCAGGGATGCCATGCAAACGAACCACGTTCTGGAAAAACACAGGAACCAGATCGGAAGAGGAAGGCAGCTTAGGCAAAGGAACCAAATGGACCATCTTGGAGAAGCGATCACATATCACCCAGATAACGGACATGCCCTGAGATAGCGGAAGATCAGAAATGAAATCCATGGAGATATGTGTCCAAGGTCTCTTCGGGACAGGCAAGGGCAAGAGCAAACCGCTGGCACGAGAACAGCAAGGCTTAGCTCGAGCACAAGTCCCACAGGACTGCACAAATGACCGCACATCCCTTGACAAGGAAGGCCACCAAAAGGACCTGGCCACCAGATCTCTGGTGCCAAAAATTCCCGGGTGACCTGCCAACACCGAGGAATGAATCTCGGAAATGACTCTGCTGGTCCACTTATCCGGGACAAACAGTCTGTCAGGTGGACAAGACTCAGGCCTATCAGCCTGAAATCTCTGCAACACACGTCGCAGATCCGGAGAAATAGCTGACAAGATAACTCCATCTTTAAGAATACCAACAGGATCAGCGACTCCAGGAGCATCAGGCACAAAGCTCCTAGAAAGAGCATCGGCCTTCACATTCTTTGAACCAGGTAAATACGAGACAACAAAATCAAAGCGGGAGAAAAACAATGACCAGCGGGCCTGTCTCGGATTAAGGCGTTTAGCAGACTCGAGATACATCAGATTTTTGTGATCAGTCAAGACCACCACACGATGCTTAGCACCCTCGAGCCAATGACGCCACTCCTCAAATGCCCATTTCATGGCCAACAACTCCCGATTGCCCACATCATAATTTCGCTCGGCAGGCGAAAACTTCCTAGAGAAAAAGGCACAAGGTTTCATAACAGAGCAACCAGGGCCTCTCTGCGACAAAACGGCCCCTGCCCCAATCTCCGAAGCATCCACCTCAACCTGAAAGGGAAGTGAGACGTCAGGCTGGCACAAAACAGGCGCCGAAGTAAACCGGCGTTTCAACTCCTGGAAAGCCTCCACGGCAGCAGGAGCCCAGTTAGCTACATCGGAGCCCTTCTTGGTCATATCCGTCAAAGGTTTCACAATGCTAGAAAAATTAGCGATAAAACGACGGTAGAAGTTAGCGAAGCCCAAGAACTTCTGAAGACTCTTAACTGACGAGGGCTGAGTCCAATCAAGAATAGCTCGGACCTTGACTGGGTCCATCTCCACAGCAGAAGGGGAAAAAATGAACCCCAAAAAGGGAACCTTCTGTACACCAAAGAGACACTTTGAGCCCTTGACAAACAAAGAATTTTCACGCAAAATTTTAAAGACCAACCTGACCTGCTCCACATGCGAATCCCAATTATCAGAAAAAACCAAAATATCATCCAGATAAACAATCAAAAATTTATCCAGATACTTCCGGAAAATGTCATGCATAAAGGACTGAAAAACTGAAGGCGCATTGGAGAGACCAAAAGGCATCACCAAGTACTCAAAATGACCTTCGGGCGTATTGAATGCGGTTTTCCATTCATCACCTTGCTTAATGCGCACAAGGTTGTACGCACCACGAAGGTCTATCTTGGTGAACCACTTGGCACCCTTAATCCGGGCAAACAAGTCAGACAACAGCGGTAAAGGATACTGAAATTTGACAGTGATCTTATTTAAAAGCCGATAATCAATACAAGGTCTCAAAGATCCGTCCTTTTTTGCCACAAAAAAGAATCCCGCACCAAGAGGGGAAGAAGACGGACGAATATGTCCTTTCTCCAGAGACTCCTTGATATATGAACGCATAGCGGTATGTTCAGGTACCGACAGATTAAACAGTCTTCCCTTAGGAAATTTACTGCCTGGGATCAAATCTATAGCACAGTCACAGTCCCTATGAGGAGGCAGTGCACTGGACTCAGACTCACTGAAGACGTCCTGATAATCAGACAAATACTCCGGAACTTCCGAAGGCGTAGAAGAAGCAATAGACACAGGCAGGGAATCCCCATGAATACCACGACAGCCCCAACTTGAGACTGACATAGCCTTCCAGTCCAGGACTGGATTATGGGTCTGTAACCATGGCAGCCCTAAAACAACCAAATCATGCATTTTATGTAAAACCAGGAAACGTATCACCTCGCGGTGTTCAGGAGTCATGCACATGGTAACCTGTGTCCAATACTGCGGTTTATTTGCAGCCAATGGTGTAGCATCAATACCCCTAAGAGGAATAGGATTTTCTAATGGTTCAAGAGTAAAACCACAGCGCTTAGCAAATGAGAGATCCATGAGACTCAGGGCAGCACCTGAATCTACAAACGCCATGACAGGATAAGATGACAGTGAGCAAATCAAAGTTACAGACAGAATAAACTTAGGATGCAAATTACCAACGGTGACAGGACTAACAACCTTAGCTATACGTTTAGAGCATGCTGAGATAACATGTGTAGAATCACCACAGTAGTAGCACAAGCCATTCCGGCGTCTATGAATTTTCCGCTCATTTCTAGTCAGGATTCTATCACATTGCATTAAATCAGGTGTCTGTTCAGACAACACCATGAGGGAATTTGCGGTTTTTCTATCACATTGCACCGAATTAGGTGTCTGTTCAGACAACACCATGAGGGAATTTGCGGTTTTGCGCTCCCGCAACCGCCGGTCAATTTGAATAGCCAGTGCCATAGTATCATTCAGACCTGTGGGAATGGGAAAACCCACCATAACATTCTTAATGGCTTCAGAAAGGCCATTTCTAAAATTAGCGGCCAGTGCACACTCGTTCCAATGTGTCAGCACGGACCATTTCCGAAATTTTTGGCAATACACTTCAGCCTCGTCCTGCCCCTGAGACATAGCCAGCAAGGCCTTTTCTGCCTGAATCTCAAGATTGGGTTCCTCATAAAGTAAACCGAGCGCCAGAAAAAACGCATCAAGATCAGCCAATGCCGGATCTCCTGGCGCCAGCGAAAAAGCCCAATCCTGAGGGTCGCCCCGTAAGAACGAAATAACAATTTTTACTTGCTGAGCAGAATCTCCAGATGAACAGGGTCTCAGGGACAAAAACAATTTACAATTATTCACGAAATTCCTAAACTTAAACCTGTCTCCGGAAAACAGTTCAGGAATCGGTATTTTAGGTTCTGACCTAGGATTTCTGATAACATAGTCTTGTATGCCCTGCACACGAGTAGCCAGCTGGTCCACACTTGTAATCAAGGTCTGGACATTCATGTCTGCAGCAAGCATAGCAACTCTGAGGTAAAGGGGAAGAAGAAAAAAAAAAAACTCAGAATCTTCTTTCTTATAATCCCTCTTCTGCAATGCATTAAACATTTAATACTGGCCTGGCAAACTGTTATGACCCCAATGGCGAGGGTCTCAGAGGAACGTGGAAGTCTGCAGAATACAAAAATCCAGCTCATAGGGCAGTGGTAACTGGGTTGACCATATATCTACTCCTAACGCCAACACTAGAAGTAGCCGGGGATCATTCCTACGTTGATTCTAGATGACACGCGCCAGCCGGAGAATCTAGCTATCCCTAGTAGAGGAAAACAAAGACCTTTCTTGCCTCCAGAGAAGGGGACCCCAAAGCTGGATAGAAGCCCCCACAAATAATGACGGTGAGGTAAGAGGAAATGACAAACACAGAAATGAACCAGGTTTAGCACAGAGAGGCCCGCTTACTGATAGCAGAATAAAGAAAGGTAACTTATATGGTCAACAAAAACCCTATCAAAATCCACACTGGAAATTCAAGAACCCCCGAACCGTCTAACGGTCCGGGGGGAGAACACCAGCCCCCCTAGAGCTTCCAGCAAAGGTCAGGATATAGTTTTGGAACAAGCTGGACAAAAATACAAAACCAAAACAAATAGCAAAAAGCAAAAGGCAGACTTAGCTGATATAACTGGAACCAGGATCAGTAGACAAGAGCACAGCAGACTAGCTCTGATAACTACGTTGCCAGGCATTGAACTGAAGGTCCAGGGAGCTTATATAGCAACACCCCTAACTAACGACCCAGGTGCGGATAAAAGGAATGACAGAAAAACCAGAGTCAAAAAACTAGTAACCACTAGAGGGAGCAAAAAGCAAATTCACAACACTGTAGCGGTGGGATATGGGGTAATGAAGGGTTAATGCCACCTTGCTATTGTAAGGTGACATTAAGCCAGATTAATAATGGAGAGGCGTCAATTATGTCACCTATCCATTATTAATCCAATTGTTGGAAAGGGTTAAAAAACACACACACACATGATTTAAAAGTAGTTTAATGAAATAAACACAGCGGTTGTTGTAATAATTTATTGTTCTCTCAATCCATCAGGAACACCCTCGCTTGGAAAAATAATAAACGCACAAGATACATACCTTCTGGTGAACCGTCTCGTCCCACGAAGTAATCCATCTGAAGGGGTTAACTAATATTACAGGCAGGAGCCCTGCTAAATGCAGCTGTGCTCCGTGCCTGTAATCCCCAGCGAATGAATGAAATGTAGGTCATTGACCTACATTTCCTTCAGTCGCGGTGATGCGCCCCCTGGTGGATGTCCTCATATGACCTGGAGCGTGGGAAAAAGTTCCCAGGCTGCAGTTCATGAGAACATCCACCAGAGGGCGCATCACCGCGACTCAATGTAAGTATAGATCACTGCTTTCCTTTCAGCACCCGGGGGATTACAGGCACGAGCGAGTGGTTTATCGCAGCTCTGCCTGTAATATTAGTTAACCCCTTCAGATGGATTACTTCGTGGGACGTGACAGTTCAGCTGAGGGTATGTATTTTGTGCGTTTATTATTTTGCCAAGCGAGGGTGTTCCTGATGGATTGAGAGAACAATAAATTATTACAACAACCGCTGTGTTTATTTCATTAAAATACTTTTAAATCATGTGTGTGTGTGTTTTTTAACCCTTTCCAACAATTGGATTAATAATGGATAGGTGTCATAATTGACGCCTCTCCATTATTAATCTGGCTTAATGTCACCTTCCAATAGCAAGGTGGCATTAACCCTTCATTACCCCATATCCCACCGCTACAGGGAGTGGGAAGAGAGTGGCCAAGTGCCAGAATAGGCGCATCTTCCAGATGTGCCTTTTCTGGGGTGGCTGGGGGCAGATGTTTTTAGCCACGGGGGGGCCAATAACCATGGACCCTCTCCTGGCTATTAATATCTGCCCTCAGTCACTGGCTTTACCATTCTGGCGGAGAAAATTGCGCGGGAGCCCACGCCAATTTTTTCCGCCATTTAACCCTTTATTTTAGCAGCTACAGCGCTGAAATTTTGCACATACACACTACTAACATTAGTAGTGTGGAATATGCAAAAAAAAAGGGGATATGAGATGGTTTACTGTATGTAAACCATGTCTCATATCCTGTCGGGTTTGTGCAGGAGAAATGAAAAGCCGGCAATTGAATTACCGACTTTTCACTAACACCGCTGCGTATTTCTCGCAAGTCACACTGCAGGTCCGTGTGGAATCCGTATTTTTCTCGCCCCCATAGACTTTCATTGGCGATTTTTTTGCGCAATACGGTGACAAACGCAGCATGCTGCGATTTTGTACGGCCGTAGAAAGCCGTATAATACTGAACCGTAATATACGGCTAATAGGAGCAACCCCATTGAGAATAATTGTGCCGTTTATTTTGCGAGTTTTACGGACGTAGTTTATGCGCTCATACGTCCGTAAAACTCGCTAGTGTGAGGCCGGCCTTATAGCCTTTTCTTTTTGCACATTTGCACTTTTGGACTTTGCCGAAGTCTCCCAATCTAATCTTGCCATTCACTGTATTTTTGCAAATGCTCACAGTACAGAGTTATCTAAGGTCATCATGAATCTTAATGATAGATCAGCAAAGGCTGCACAAGTTTTCGGTGACCTCAGCAGTACTCCAGCTGAAGATTCTGATTTTTCTATGCACATGCTGGAATTGGAAAAATTATCCAAACATGAAATGAAAATCTGGTGGAATAATACCACGCTGCAGAATTACCTAGCCAAGGATATGATCCCACGGGGCTTAAGGATAAAAAAAGTCTCCACGGTGTTGTATTCAGAGAACTTTCAAAGGGAGTGGAATCAGATCCTAACAAATTGCTCACTAAATCTGATGAAATTGTTGGTGAAACATGAAGAGTTAAAACTTGGTGAAGTACAAAAAAATATTGAAGAAATCACCATCACCATTGACAAGTTTAAAAATTCTTCACAGTATGAATCATCAATGAAAAAAATGAAAGATAATATCGGTGCGCTGGAAATTGAAATTATGGACCATAAAAAACGGAAATTTGAAAGGGATCTGAAAGACTATGCCTCAGACAAAGTATATGAGTGGGGCGAGTGGGACAGAAGTTATAAATCCCCGAGATCCATATTAAAAACTAGTTCAGCACACAGAAAACCGCTTGGCAAATCGCAAGTTGGATTTGTATCATCAGATGCGGAATCGTCGGATGCCAATTTAAGTGCGTCAGATGCATCTTTGGATAACAATACGTGGGAAAATAGAAGAACTTTCTACAAACCGCCAAAAAATGGAAAAGACGGGGGGGCAGAAAACACAAAAAGCATGCCGAGAATGACCACCAGACACAAGGGCAAGCAGAAAAGGAAACAAAATGCAATGTGATTAACCTTTCAACATCAAAACTCACGAAGGATCAATTGGATGTGTTGTCCTTAGGGTTAAATTTTGTGCCCGACACTGAATTTAATTTGTTCACAACTATTATGGATGTGAACAAATTTATCCGTAATCTAAAGGTACCGTCACACTAAGCAACGTCGCCAGCGATCTGTGACGTTGCAGCGTCCTAGGGAGCGATATCGCTGTATTTGACACGCAGCAGCGATCAGAATCCCGCTGTGAAATTGCTGGTCGCTGCTAGAAGGTCTGCACATTATTTGGTCGCTAGGTCGCCGTGTATCGCCGTGTTTGACAGCAAAAGCAACCATACCAGCGATATTTTACACTGGTAACCAGGGTAAACATCGGGTTACTAAGCGCAGGGCTGCGCTTAGTAACCCGATGTTTACCCTGGTTACCAGCGTAAAATGTAAAAAAAAACAAACACTACATACTCACATGCTTCCCCCGGCGTCCGCTTCCCACACTGACTGAGCGCCGCAAATTGAAAGTGAAAGCACAGCACAGCGGTGACGTCACCGCTGTGCCCTGCTACTGCCGGCGCTCAGTCATTACAGGAAGCGGACGCCGGGGGACGCATGTAAGTATGTACTTACATTTTACGCTGGTAACCAGGGTAAACATCGGGTTACTAAGCGCGGCCCTGCGCTTAGCAACCCGATGTTTACCCTGGTTACCCGGGGACCTCGGCATCGTTGGTCGCTGGAGAGCGGTCTGTGTGACAGCTCTCCAGCGACCACACAGCGACACTGCAGCGATCGGCATCGCTGTCGCTATCGCTGCAGCGTCGCTTAGTGTGACGGTACCCTTACAATAAAAAAACATTTTTTCAACAGTGAAGAGGAGAGAAACATAGAACCTGAAAAACAGGGGGTTAATGAGTTTGCACATATGGACTTCAGTGAACAATTAGCGCTTGTATGTCTTCAAGATCTGTCCACACAGGGTGCAACAGGGTTTTCATCAAATGATCAGTCTGCTTGCTTTAACACTAAAAATCCATACTTCTACCCTATCCAGTCCAGGGTGGAATGTATGGATAAATTCCAAGAAATGATGGAGAAAGATTTAAAACATCTCAAAGACAATATTACTAAAACAAACAAGAGCAACCTCACATATAGACAAAAAAAAGCCCTCAGGGAACTGAAAGAAATGAAAAATATTATCATTAAAAAAAGTGATAAGGGGGGCATGATAGTAATTATGAACATAAAAGATTATAAAGAAAAAATGTTAGAATTACTAATGGATAATGAAACTTACGGTAAAATGAAAGGCAATCTGTTGTGAATTTGCTTTTTGCTCCCTCTAGTGGTTACTAGTTTTTTGACTCTGGTTTTTCTGTCATTCCTTTTATCCGCACCTGGGTCGTTAGTTAGGGGTGTTGCTATATAAGCTCCCTGGACCTTCAGTTCTATGCCTGGCAACGTAGTTATCAGAGCTAGTCTGCTGTGCTCTTGTCTACTGATCCTGGTTCCAGTTATATCAGCTAAGTCTGCCTTTTGCTTTTTGCTATTTGTTTTGGTTTTGTATTTTTGTCCAGCTTGTTCCTAATCTATATCCTGACCTTTGCTGGAAGCTCTAGGGGGGCTGGTGTTCTCCCCCCGGACCGTTAGACGGTTCGGGGGTTCTTGAATTTCCAGTGTGGATTTTGATAGGGTTTTTGTTGACCATATAAGTTACCTTTCTTTATTCTGCTATTAGTAAGCGGGCCTCTCTGTGCTAAACCTGGTTCATTTCTGTGTTTGTCATTTCCTCTTACCTCACCGTCATTATTTGTGGGGGGCTTCTATCCAGCTTTGGGGTCCCCTTCTCTGGAGGCAAGAAAGGTCTTTGTTTTCCTCTACTAGGGGTAGCTAGATTCTCCGGCTGGCGCGTGTCATCTAGAATCAACGTAGGAATGATCCCCGGCTACTTCTAGTGTTGGCGTTAGGAGTAGATATATGGTCAACCCAGTTACCACTGCCCTATGAGCTGGATTTTTGTATTCTGCAGACTTCCACGTTCCTCTGAGACCCTCGCCATTGGGGTCATAACAGTTTGCCAGGCCAGTATTAAATGTTTAATGCATTGCAGAAGAGGGATTATAAGAAAGAAGATTCTGAGTTTTTTTTTTTTTTTTTTTTCTTTTTCCCCTTTACCTCAGAGTGGCTATGCTTGCTGCAGACATGAATGTCCAGACCTTGATTACAAGTGTGGACCAGCTGGCTACTCGTGTGCAGGGCATACAAGATTATGTTATCAGAAATCCTAGGTCAGAACCTAAAATACCGATTCCTGAACTGTTTTCCGGAGACAGGTTTAAGTTTAGGAATTTCGTGAATAATTGTAAATTGTTTTTGTCCCTGAGACCCTGTTCATCTGGAGATTCTGCTCAGCAAGTAAAAATTGTTATTTCGTTCTTACGGGGCGACCCTCAGGATTGGGCTTTTTCGCTGGCGCCAGGAGATCCGGCATTGGCTGATCTTGATGCGTTTTTTCTGGCGCTCGGTTTACTTTATGAGGAACCCAATCTTGAGATTCAGGCAGAAAAGGCCTTGCTGGCTATGTCTCAGGGGCAGGACGAGGCTGAAGTGTATTGCCAAAAATTTCGGAAATGGTCCGTGCTGACACATTGGAACGAGTGTGCACTGGCCGCTAATTTTAGAAATGGCCTTTCTGAAGCCATTAAGAATGTTATGGTGGGTTTTCCCATTCCCACAGGTCTGAATGATACTATGGCACTGGCTATTCAAATTGACCGGCGGTTGCGGGAGCGCAAAACCGCAAATTCCCTCATGGTGTTGTCTGAACAGACACCTGATTTAATGCAATGTGATAGAATCCTGACTAGAAATGAGCGGAAAATTCATAGACGCCGGAATGGCTTGTGCTACTACTGTGGTGATTCTACACATGTTATCTCAGCATGCTCTAAACGTATAGCTAAGGTTGTTAGTCCTGTCACCGTTGGTAATTTGCAACCTAAATTTATTCTGTCTGTAACTTTGATTTGCTCACTGTCATCTTATCCTGTCATGGCGTTTGTAGATTCAGGTGCTGCCCTGAGTCTCATGGATCTCTCATTTGCTAAGCGCTGTGGTTTTACTCTTGAACCATTAGAAAATCCTATTCCTCTTAGGGGTATTGATGCTACACCATTGGCTGCAAATAAACCGCAGTATTGGACACAGGTTACCATGTGCATGACTCCTGAACACCGCGAGGTGATACGTTTCCTGGTTTTACATAAAATGCATGATTTGGTTGTTTTAGGGCTGCCATGGTTACAGACCCATAATCCAGTCCTGGACTGGAAGGCTATGTCAGTCTCAAGTTGGGGCTGTCGTGGTATTCATGGGGATTCCCTGCCTGTGTCTATTGCTTCCTCTACGCCTTCGGAAGTTCCGGAGTATTTGTCTGATTATCAGGATGTCTTCAGTGAGTCTGAGTCCAGTGCACTGCCTCCTCATAGGGACTGTGACTGTGCTATAGATTTGATCCCAGGCAGTAAATTTCCTAAGGGAAGACTGTTTAATCTGTCGGTACCTGAACATACCGCTATGCGTTCATATATCAAGGAGTCTCTGGAGAAAGGACATATTCGTCCGTCTTCTTCCCCTCTTGGTGCGGGATTCTTTTTTGTGGCTAAAAAGGACGGATCTTTGAGACCTTGTATTGATTATCGGCTTTTAAATAAGATCACTGTCAAGTTTCAGTATCCTTTACCGCTGTTGTCTGACTTGTTTGCCCGGATTAAGGGTGCCAAGTGGTTCACCAAGATAGACCTTCGTGGTGCGTACAACCTTGTGCGCATTAAGCAAGGTGATGAATGGAAAACCGCATTCAATACGCCCGAAGGTCATTTTGAGTACTTGGTGATGCCTTTTGGGCTCTCCAATGCGCCTTCAGTTTTTCAGTCCTTTATGCATGACATTTTCCGGAAGTATCTGGATAAATTTTTGATTGTTTATCTGGATGATATTTTGGTTTTTTCTGATAATTGGGATTCGCATGTGGAGCAGGTCGGGTTGGTCTTTAAAATTTTGCGTGAAAATTCTTTGTTTGTCAAGGGCTCAAAGTGTCTCTTTGGTGTACAGAAGGTTCCCTTTTTGGGGTTCATTTTTTCCCCTTCTGCTGTGGAGATGGACCCAGTCAAGGTCCGAGCTATTCTTGATTGGACTCAGCCCTCGTCAGTTAAGAGTCTTCAGAAGTTCTTGGGCTTCGCTAACTTCTACCGTCGTTTTATCGCTAATTTTTCTAGCATTGTGAAACCTTTGACGGATATGACCAAGAAGGGCTCCGATGTAGCTAACTGGGCTCCTGCTGCCGTGGAGGCTTTCCAGGAGTTGAAACGCCGGTTTACTTCGGCGCCTGTTTTGTGCCAGCCTGACGTCTCACTTCCCTTTCAGGTTGAGGTGGATGCTTCGGAGATTGGGGCAGGGGCCGTTTTGTCGCAGAGAGGCCCTGGTTGCTCTGTTATGAAACCTTGTGCCTTTTTCTCTAGGAAGTTTTCGCCTGCCGAGCGAAATTATGATGTGGGCAATCGGGAGTTGTTGGCCATGAAATGGGCATTTGAGGAGTGGCGTCATTGGCTCGAGGGTGCTAAGCATCGTGTGGTGGTCTTGACTGATCACAAAAATCTGATGTATCTCGAGTCTGCTAAACGCCTTAATCCGAGACAGGCCCGCTGGTCATTGTTTTTCTCCCGCTTTGATTTTGTTGTCTCGTATTTACCAGGTTCAAAGAATGTGAAGGCCGATGCTCTTTCTAGGAGCTTTGTGCCTGATGCTCCTGGAGTCGCTGATCCTGTTGGTATTCTTAAAGATGGAGTTATCTTGTCAGCTATTTCTCCGGATCTGCGACGTGTGTTGCAGAGATTTCAGGCTGATAGGCCTGAGTCTTGTCCACCTGACAGACTGTTTGTCCCGGATAAGTGGACCAGCAGAGTCATTTCCGAGGTTCATTCCTCGGTGTTGGCAGGTCACCCGGGAATTTTTGGCACCAGAGATCTGGTGGCCAGGTCCTTTTGGTGGCCTTCCTTGTCAAGGGATGTGCGGTCATTTGTGCAGTCCTGTGGGACTTGTGCTCGAGCTAAGCCTTGCTGTTCTCGTGCCAGCGGTTTGCTCTTGCCCTTGCCTGTCCCGAAGAGACCTTGGACACATATCTCCATGGATTTCATTTCTGATCTTCCGCTATCTCAGGGCATGTCCGTTATCTGGGTGATATGTGATCGCTTTTCCAAGATGGTCCATTTGGTTCCTTTGCCTAAGCTGCCTTCCTCTTCCGATCTGGTTCCTGTGTTTTTTCAGAACGTGGTTCGTTTGCACGGCATCCCTGAGAATATTGTGTCAGACAGAGGATCCCAGTTCGTTTCCAGGTTCTGGCGATCCTTTTGTAGTAGGATGGGCATTGATTTGTCGTTTTCGTCTGCTTTCCATCCTCAGACTAATGGACAGACGGAGCGAACTAATCAGACTTTGGAGGCTTATTTGAGGTGTTTTGTCTCTGCTGATCAGGACGATTGGGTGACATTCTTGCCGTTGGCTGAGTTTGCCCTTAATAATCGGGCTAGTTCCGCCACCTTGGTTTCGCCTTTTTTCTGCAACTCTGGTTTCCATCCTCGTTTTTCTTCGGGTCATGTGGAGCCTTCTGACTGTCCTGGGGTGGATTCTGTGGTGGATAGGTTGCAGCAGATCTGGAATCATGTGGTGGACAACTTGAAGTTGTCACAGGAGAAGGCTCAGCGCTTTGCCAACCGCCGCCGCGGTGTGGGTCCCCGACTACGCGTTGGGGATTTGGTATGGCTTTCTTCCCGCTTTGTTCCTATGAAGGTCTCCTCTCCCAAATTTAAACCTCGTTTTATTGGGCCTTACAAGATATTGGAAATCCTTAATCCTGTATCTTTTCGTCTGGATCTTCCTGTGTCGTTTGCTATTCACAATGTATTTCATAGGTCCTTGTTGCGGCGGTACATTGTGCCTGTAGTTCCTTCTGCTGAGCCTCCTGCTCCGGTGTTGGTTGAGGGCGAGTTGGAGTACGTGGTGGAGAAGATCTTGGATTCTCGCCTCTCCAGGCAGAGGCTTCAGTACCTGGTCAAGTGGAAGGGCTATGGTCAGGAGGATAATTCCTGGGTGGTCGCCTCTGATGTTCATGCGGCCGATTTAGTTCGTGCCTTTCATGCCGCTCATCCTGATCGCCCTGGTGGTCGTGGTGAGGGTTCGGTGACCCCTCACTAAGGGGGGGGTACTGTTGTGAATTTGCTTTTTGCTCCCTCTAGTGGTTACTAGTTTTTTGACTCTGGTTTTTCTGTCATTCCTTTTATCCGCACCTGGGTCGTTAGTTAGGGGTGTTGCTATATAAGCTCCCTGGACCTTCAGTTCTATGCCTGGCAACGTAGTTATCAGAGCTAGTCTGCTCTGCTCTTGTCTACTGATCCTGGTTCCAGTTATATCAGCTAAGTCTGCCTTTTGCTTTTTGCTATTTGTTTTGGTTTTGTATTTTTGTCCAGCTTGTTCCTAATCTATATCCTGACCTTTGCTGGAAGCTCTAGGGGGGCTGGTGTTCTCCCCCTGGACCGTTAGACGGTTCGGGGGTTCTTGAATTTCCAGTGTGGATTTTGATAGGGTTTTTGTTGACCATATAAGTTACCTTTCTTTATTCTGCTATTAGTAAGCGGGCCTCTCTGTGCTAAACCTGGTTCATTTCTGTGTTTGTCATTTCCTCTTACCTAACCGTCATTATTTGTGGGGGGCTTCTATCCAGCTTTGGGGTCCCCTTCTCTGGAGGCAAGAAAGGTCTTTGTTTTCCTCTACTAGGGGTAGCTAGATTCTCCGGCTGGCGCGTGTCATCTAGAATCAACGTAGGAATGATCCCCGGCTACTTCTAGTGTTGGCGTTAGGAGTAGATATATGGTCAACCCAGTTACCACTGCCCTATGAGCTGGATTTTTGTATTCTGCAGACTTCCACGTTCCTCTGAGACCCTCGCCATTGGGGTCATAACAGCAATCCATCTAAACAATATAATGAGGAAATAAATATCATGGTAAATGAAGGTTTGAGTTTGGGTGTCCTTAGTAAAAAGCAGGCTGATTATTTATATGTTCCCAATCCCAAAATGCCCATATTATACGGTTTGCCTAAGGTGCATAAAGGAGTGGGTTTGCCGGCTATGAGACCCATAGTGTCGGGTATAGGGTCAATGAATGAACATCTCTGTGAGTGGGTGGACTCCGTCTTACAACCCCTTGTTGTTAAATTACCAGGCTATGTTAAAGATTCTAGGGAAGTTCTCAAAACCTTTTCAAATAAAATATGGCAGAAAAATTATTCATGGTTGTGCTGTGATGTTATATCACTGTACACATGCATACCACATACCCTGGCAATGGAAGCGCTACGTGATCACTTGGAAAATTTCAGCTCCTATACCCAGGATCTAATTAATTATGTGTTGCAAGTCACTTTTTTTCTTCTAAAACACAATATTTTTTCATTTGAAAATACGGTGTATGAGCAGAGGACAGGCGTTCCAATGGGGGCTAAGTATTCTCCCTCATTGGCAAATCTGACTATGGCGTATTGGGAACGCAAATATATCTACAGTGTGAACAATCCCTTTGCCGGGTCCATGGTCTGGTACTGCAGATACATCGATGACACCCTAATTATTTGGGGTGGCGATGTGTCTGCCGTACCGGATTTCATTGGATACATCAACGGCAACGATTTTGGTATCAAATTCACCCACAAATGGAATAAAAGTACTATTTCATTTTTAGATCTAGACTTGATGGGGGTAGAAAATCAGATTGTTGACAGCAAGACGCACATAAAACCCATCAGTGGGAATACTGTGCTACATGCGAGGAGTAGCCACCCCAAACATACTATAAAGTCAATTCCAGTGGGAGAATATACACGGCACAAGAGAAACTGTAGTAGTGAAATATCTAAAAAGGAGGAATTTGATGGCTTAAGAGTGCAGCTAAAAGAAAGACAGTATCCTGACTGGACCCTAAATAGAGCACAAAAAATAGTGGATAAAAAACCTAGAGATAGTCTTTTAACCCTAGATAGGGAGAATAAAAGAGAAAGAGAAGGTAAAAGTAAGAAACCATATGTTTGCTTCCAATACAGCAGCCAGTTCAACAAAATTAAAAATATAATATTGAAAAGGTTACCTATATTGCAGGAAGACGATTCACTATCAGATATTCTCAAAGATGGGCTCAATATTGTGGCCAGGAGAGCGCCAACTATTGGCAGCTCTTTATCACCTAGTCTCTTTCAATCACAGCCGGCTTCTAGTACATGGTTACAATGTAAAGGCTTTTACAAATGTGGTGTCACTGCGTGCAGTACATGCAGGTACGCATTAACAAATAACACATTCCAAGATAAGGATAAAAATAAAACTTTCCAAATAAAAAATTTTATTAATTGTCACTCAAAGAATGTAGT
Source organism: Ranitomeya variabilis (assembly GCF_051348905.1). Taxonomy (NCBI): domain Eukaryota; kingdom Metazoa; phylum Chordata; class Amphibia; order Anura; family Dendrobatidae; genus Ranitomeya; species Ranitomeya variabilis. The sequence continues at coordinate 770,119,646 of NC_135232.1, forward strand.
GTACAAAATTGACTGTAGAGAATGTAATTTGTCATACATAGGGTGCACTACGAGAAAGCTGAAAACTAGATTCACAGAGCACTTAAGGGACCTAGGAAGCACTAATATCCAAGGTAAAAATATATCAGCTGCTGCCAAACACTTTATCATGTGTCACTCAGGTAATACATCTATGATGACAATCCAGGGCATAGAACAAACTAAACTGTCACAGCGGGGTGGAGATATCAAAAGACAGCTTCTAACCAGAGAAGCTTTTTGGATATATAATTTGCGAACCAGATATCCATTTGGCCTGAATCGTAAAAATGAAATTATGTACCATTACTGCTGAATTTATTCCATTCTTATTCTTTGAATTTATCTTTGTATTAATCCTTGCATTGTTGATTGTTTTGTATGTATATTTATGATATGTCATTTAGTATTTTAACCACACTTGTGTGCAATTTCCGCAGCTGCGGCGAAGTTCATGTGTTCAGGACCTGTGGTAATAATCATGTGACCAGCATTGATCACTGGATTGGTCCTTGAACACTAGATAACAATCATTGCAAATCTCAGAAAATCATGCATTGACTAAGATCGGGTACGATCGAAACGCGTCGCATGTACTCTGTACTTGGACTTTTGCGCTAAGGCAAGGACTGTTTGTACTACACCAATTTTTAATGGAGAAATAAAGCATTTGAATTTTATGGAGCTGGAACGCCTTCCTTACTTCATTATGTATATCCATCTTAGTCCAAGATGATGTTCCGTGCACCTGCCTGGATTGGTGAGCTGGCTGTGGCTTCTGATAGCCTTTTCTTTTTGCACATTCTCATATGTGTCAGCTTGCACCACGTGCGCTAGTGCGAAGACGCACCGCTCCCGTCCTGTTGGCAAACTACTTCCTATGGAGGTACTTAGTAAGCCATGGACGGAAATCTCCATGGATTTCATCACTGATTTGCCTCCCTCAGCTGGGAACACGGTCATTTTGGTGATTGTGGATCAGTTTTCAAAAATGTCGCACTTTGTGTCTTTGCCTTCTTTACCTAACGCTAAAACTCTTGCTCAGGTATTTGTGCGTCAGGCTTCATGGAGTTCCATCTGACATCGTGTCAGATAGGGGTACTCAGTTTGTAGCAAAATTTTGGAAAGCATTTTGCTCACGGCTGGGGATCAAGTTGTCTCATTCGTCTGCGTTTCCTCTTGAAAAGAGCCGCACTGGCGTGAACAATCTGTCATTGGCCACTCTAAGCTGAATGTGCCAGCTCTGGTCAGATCGCAAATGCTAAGCAGCTTGAGGCTGGGCAAATTACTTTTTTTTTTTTTTTTGGTTTTATCAAAGCTTTCCCTTACAATTTTATATCTCTTGAAAAGACCCGCTGTGGTGCTAGTCGTCTGTCAATGGCCACTCTAAGCTGAATGTGCCTGCCCTCGTCAAATCGCAAACGCTAAGCAGCTTGAGGCTGGGCGAGTACCAGCATGGGAGACTGGCTGGGAGTCCCCAGTACCGTTGACTTACTATTTTGTTTTTCTCAAAGCTTTCCCTTACGATTGTTTTCATCTTGAAAAGACTAGCAGTCACAAAATCAATCTGTCAATGGCCACACTAAGCTGAATGTGCCTGCCCTCGTCAGATCGCAAATGCTAAGCAGCTTGAGGCTAGGCAAGTACCAGCATGGGAGACTGGCTGGGATTCCCTGGTACCGTTGACTTTGTTCTTTCGTTTTGATCCAAGCTTTCCCTGACGATTGTATTCCTCTTGAAAAGAGCCGCACTGGTGTGAACAATCTGTCATTGGCCACTCTAAGCTGAATGTGCCAGCTCTGGTCAGATCGCAAATGCTAAGCAGCTTGAGGCTGGGCAAGTTTCTTTTTTTTTTTTTGGTTTTATCAAAGCTTTCCCTTACAATTTTATATCTCTTGAAAAGACCCGCAGTGGTGCTAGTTGTCCGTCAATGGCCACTCTAAGCTGAATGGGCCTTCCCTCGTCAGATCGCAAATGCTAAGCATCTTGAGGCTGGGCAAGTACCAGCATGGGAGACTGGCTGGGAATCCCCGGTACCGTTGACTTGCTCTTTTGTTTTTCTCAAAGCTTTCCCTTACGATTGTTTTCATCTTGAAAAGACTAGCAGACGCAAAAGCATTCTGTCTATGGCCACAATAAGCTGAATGTGCCTGCCCTCATCAGATCGCAAATGCTGAGCAGCTTGAGGCTAGGCAAGTACCAGCATGGGACACTGTCTGGGAATTCCTGGTACCGTTGACTTAGTTTTTTCGTTTTGATCCAAGCTTTCCCTGACGATTGTATTCCTCTTGAAAAGAGCCGCACTGGTGTGAACAATCTGTCATTGGCCACTCTAAGCTGAATGTGCCAGCTCTGGTCAGATCGCAAATGCTAAGCAGCTTGAGGCTGGGCAAGTTTCTTTTTTTTGGGGGGGGGTTTATCAAAGCTTTCCCTTACAATTTTATATCTCTTGAAAAGACCCGCTGTGGTGCTAGTTGTCCGTCAATGGCCACTCTAAGCTGAATGTGCCTGCCCTCGTCAGATCGCAAATGCTTAGCAGCTTGAGGCTGGGCAAGTACCGGCATGGGAGACTGGCTGGGAATCCCCGGTACCGTTGACTTGCTATTTTGTTTTTCTCAAAGCTTTCCCTTACGATTGTTTTCATCTTGAAAAGACTAGCAGACGCGAAAGCAGTCGGTCAATGGCCACATTAAGCTGAATGTGCCTGCCCTCGTCAGATCGCAAATGCTAAGCAGCTTGAGGCTAGGCAAGTACCAGCATGGGAGACTGGCGGTGAATCCCTGGTACCGTTGACTTAGTTTTTTCGTTTTGATCCAAGCTTTCCCTGACGATTGTATTCCTCTTGAAAAGAGCCGCACTGGTGTGAACAATCTGTCATTGGCCACTCTAAGCTGAATATGCCAGCTCTGGTCAGATCGCAAATGCTAAGCAGCTTGAGGCTGGGCAAGTTTCTTTTTTTTTTTTTTTTTGGGGGGGGGGTTTATCAAAGCTTTCCCTTACAATTTTACATCTCTTGAAAAGACCCGCTGTGGTGCTAGTTGTCTGTCAATGTCCACTCTAAGCTGAATGTGCCTGCCCTCATCAGATTGCAAACGCTAAGCAGCTTGAGCCTGGGCAAGTACCGGCATGGGAGACTGGCTGGGAATCCCCGGTACCATTGACTTGCTATTTTGTTTTTCTCAAAGCTTTCACTTACGATTGTTTTCATCTTGAAAAGACTAGCAGACGCGAAAGCAATCGGTCAATGGCCACACTAAGCTGAATGTGCCTGCCCTTGTCAGATCGCAAATGCTAAGCAGCTTGAGGCTAGGCAAGTACCAGCATGGGAGACTGGCTGGGAATCACTGGTACCGTTGACTTGGTTTTTTCGTTTTGATCCAAGCTTTCCCTGACGATTGTATTCCTCTTGAAAAGAGCCGCACTGGTGTGAACAATCTGTCATTGGCCACTCTAAGCTGAATGTGCCAGCTCTGGTCAGATCGCAAATGCTAAGCAGCTTGAGGCTGGGCAAGTTTCTATTTTTTTTTGGGGGGGGGGTTTATCAAAGCTTTCCCTTACAATTTTATATCTCTTGAAAAGACCCGCTGTGGTGCTAGCTGTCCGTCAATGGCCACTCTAAGCTGAATGTGCCTGCCCTCGTCAGATCGCAAACGCTAAGCAGCTTGAGGCTGGGCATGTACCGGCATGGGAGACTGGCTGGGAATCCCCAGTACCGTTGACTTGCTATTTTGTTTTTCTCAAAGCTTTCCCTTACGATTGTTTTCATCTTGAAAAGACTAGCAGACGCGAAAGCTATCGGTCAATGGCCACACAAAGCTGAATGTGCCTGCCCTCGTCAGATCGCAAATGCTAAGCAGCATGAGGCTAGGCAAATACCAGCATGGGAGACTGGCTGGGAATCCCTGGTACCGTTGACTTAGTTTTTTCGTTTTGATCCAAGCTTTCCCTGACGATTGTATTCCTCTTGAAAAGAGCCGCACTGGTGTGAACAATCTGTCATTGGCCACTCTAAGCTGAATGTGCCAGCTCTGGTCAGATCGCAAATGCTAAGCAGCTTGAGGCAGGGCAAGTTTCTTTTTTTTTGGGGGGGGGTTTATCAAAGCTTTCCCTTACAATTTTATATCTCTTGAAAAGACCCGCTGTGGTGCTAGTTGTCCGTCAATGGCCACTCTAAGCTGAATGTGCCGGCCCTCGTCAGATCGCAAACGCAAAGCAGCTTGAGGCTTGGCAAGTACCGGCATGGGAGACTGGCTGGGAATCCCTGGTACCGTTGACTTGGTTTTTTCGTTTTGATCCAAGCTTTCCCTAACGATTGTATTCCTCTTGAAAAGAGCCGCACTGGTGTGAACAATCTGTCATTGGCCACTCTAAGCTGAATGCGCATGCTCTGGTCAAATCGCAAATGCTAAGCAGCTTGAGGCTGGGCAAGTTTCTTTTTTTTGGGGGGGGGTTTATCAAAGCTTTCCCTTACAATTTTATATCTCTTGAAAAGACCCGCTGTGGTGCTAGTTGTCCGTCAATAGCCACTCTAAGCTGAATGTGCCTGCCCTCGTCAGATCGCAAACGCTAAGCAGCTTGAGGCTGGGCAAGTACCGGCATGGGAGACTGGCTGGGAATCCCCAGTACCGTTGACTTGCTATTTTGTTTTTCTCAAAGCTTTCCCTTACGATTGTTTTCATCTTGAAAAGACTAGCAGACGCAAAAGCAATCGGTCAATGGCCACACTAAGCTGAATGTGCCTGCCCTTGTCAGATCGCAAATGCTAAGCAGCCTGAGGCTAGGCAAGTACCAGCATGGGAGACTGGCTGGGAATCCCTGGTACCGTTGACTTGGTTTTTTCGTTTTGATCCAAGATTTCCCTGACGATTGTATTCCTCTTGAAAAGAGCCGCACTAGTGTGAACAATCTGTCATTGGCCACTCTAAGCTGAATGTGCCAGCTCTGGTCAGATCGCAAATGCTAAGCAGCTTGAGGCTGGGCAAGTTTCTGTTTTTTTTTGGGGGGGGGGTTTATCAAAGCTTTCCCTTACAATTTTATATCTCTTGAAAAGACCCGCTGTGGTTCTAGTTGTCCGTCAATGGCCACTCTAAGCTGAATGTGCCTGCCCTCGTCAGATCGCAAACGCTAAGCAGCTTGAGGCTGGGCAAGTACCGGCATGGGAGACTGGCTGGGAATCCCCGGTACCGTTGACTTGCTATTTTGTTTTTCTCAAAGCTTTCCCTTACGATTGTTTTCATCTTGAAAAGACTAGCAGACGCGAAAGCAATCGGTCAATGGCCACACAAAGCTGAATGTGCCTGCCCTCGTCAGAACGCAAATGCTAAGCAGCTTGAGGCTAGGCAAGTACCAGCATGGGAGACAGGCTGGGAATCCCTGGTACCGTTGACTTAATTTTTTCGTTTTGATCCAAGCTTTCCCTGACGATTGTATTCCTCTTGAAAAGAGCCGCACTGGTGTGAACAATCTGTCATTGGCCACTCTAAGCTGAATGTGGCAGCTCTGGTCAGATCGCAAATGCTGAGCAGCTTGAGGCTGGGCAAGTTTCTATTTTTTTTTTCTTTTGGGGGGGGTTTATCAAAGCTTTCCCTTACAATTTTATATCTCTTGAAATGACCCGCTGTGGTGCAAGTTGTCCGTCAATGGCCGCTCTAAGCTGAATGTGCCTTCCCTCGTCAGATCGCAAACGCTAAGCAGCTTGAGGCTGGGCAAGTACCGGCATGGGAGACTGGCTGGGAATCCCCAGTACCGTTGACTTGCTATTTTGTTTTTCTCAAAGCTTTCCCTTACGATTGTTTTCATCTTGAAAAGACTAGCAGACGAGAAAGTAATCGGTCAATGGCCACATTAAGCTGAATGTGCCTGCCCTCGTCAGATCGCAAATGCTAAGCAGCTTGAGGCTAGGCAAGTACCAGCATGGGAGACTGGCTGGGAATCCCTGGTACCGTTGACTTAATTTTTTCGTTTTGATCCAAGCTTTCCCTGACGATTGCATTCCTCTTGAAAAGAGCCGCACTGATGTGAACAATCTGTCATTGGCCACTCTAAGCTGAATGTGCCAGCTCTGGTCAGATCGCAAATGCTAAGCAGCTTGAGGCTGGGCAAGTTTCTTTTTTTTTTTTGGGGGGGGGGGTTTATCAAAGCTTTCCCTTACAATTTTATATCTCTTGAAAAGACCCGCTGTGGTGCTAGTTGTCCGTCAATGGCCACTCTAAGCTGAATGTGCCTGCCCACATCAGATTGCAAACGCTAAGCAGCTTGAGCCTGGGCATGTACCGGCATGGGAGACTGGCTGGGAATCCCCGGTACCATTGACTTGCTATTTTGTTTTTCTCAAAGCTTTCCATTACGATTGTTTTCATCTTGAAAAGACTAGCAGACGCAAAAGCAATCGGTCAATGGCCACATTAAGCTGAATGTGCCTGCCCTCGTCAGATTGCAAATGCTAAGCAGCTTGAGGCTAGGCAAGTACCAGCATGGGAGACTGGCTGGGAATCCCTGGTACCGTTGACTTAGTTTTTTCGTTTTGATCCAAGCTTTCCCTGACGATTGTATTCCTCTTGAAAAGAGCCGCACTGGTGCGAACAATCTGTCATTGGCCACTCTAAGCTGAATGTGGCGGCTCTGGTCAGATCGCAAATGCTAAACAGCTTGAGGCTGGGCAAGTTTCTTTTTTTTTTTTTGGGGGGGGGGGTTTATCAAAGCTTTCCCTTACAATTTTATATCTCTTGAAAAGACCCGCTGGGGTGCTAGTTGTCCGTCAATGGCCACTCTAAGCTGAATGTGCCTGCCCTCATCAGATTGCAAACGCTAAGCAGCTTGAGCCTGGGCAAGTACCGGCATGGGAGACTGGCTGGGAATCCCCGGTACCATTGACTTGCTATTTTGTTTTTCTCAAAGCTTTCCCTTACGATTGTTTTCATCTTGAAAAGACTAGCAGACGCGAAAGCAATCGGTCAATGGCCACACTAAGCTGAATGTGCCTGCCCTTGTCAGATCGCAAATGCTAAGCAGCCTGAGGCTAGGCAAGTACCAGCATGGGAGACTGGCTGGGAATCCCTGGTACCGTTGACTTGGTTTTTTCGTTTTGATCCAAGCTTTCCCTGACGATTGTATTCCTCTTGAAAAGAGCCGCACTGGTGTGAACAATCTGTCATTGGCCACTCTAAGCTGAATGTGCCAGCTCTGGTCAGATCGCAAATGCTAAGCAGCTTGAGGCTGGGCAAGTTTCTATTTTTTTTTGGGGGGGGGGTTTATCAAAGCTTTCCCTTACAATTTTATATCTCTTGAAAAGACCCGCTGTGGTGCTAGTTGTCCGTCAATGGCCACTCTAAGCTGAATGTGCCTGCCCTCGTCAGATCGCAAACGCTAAGCAGATTGAGGCTGGGCAAATACCGGCATGGGAGACTGGCTGGGAATCCCCGGTACCGTTGACTTGCTATTTTGTTTTTCTCAAAGCTTTCCCTTACGATTGTTTTCATCTTGAAAAGACTAGCAGACGCGAAAGCAATCGGTCAATGGCCACACGAAGCTGAATGTGCCTGCCCTCGTCAGATTGCAAATGCTAAGCAGCTTGAGGCTAGGCAAGTACCAGCATGGGAGACTGGCTGGGAATCCCTGGTACCGTTGACTTAATTTTTTCGTTTTGATCCAAGCTTTCCCTGACGATTGTATTCCTCTTGAAAAGAGCCGCACTGGTGTGAACACTCTGTCATTGGCCACTCTAAGCTGAGTGTGCCAGCTCTTGTCAAATCGCAAATGCTAAGCAGCTTGAGGCTGGGCAAGTTTCTATTTTTTTTGGGGGGGGGTTTATCAAAGCTTTCCCTTACAATTTTATATCTGTTGAAAAGACCCGCTGTGGTGCTAGTTGTCTGTCAATGGCCACTCTAAGCTGAATGTGCCTTCCCTCGTCAGATCGCAAACGCTAAGCAGCTTGAGGCTGGGCAAGTACCGGCATGGGAGACTGGCTGGGAATCCCCGGTACCGTTGACTTGCTTTTTTGTTTTTCTCAAAGCTTTCCCTTACGATTGTTTTCATCTTGAAAAGACTAGCAGACGCGAAAGCAATCGGTCAATGGCCACACTAAGCTGAATGTGCCTGCCCTCGTCAGATAGCAAATGCTAAGTAGCTTGAGGCTAGGCAAGTACCAGCAGGGGATCACTGGTACCGTTGATTTGGTTTTTTCGTTTTGATCCAAGCTTTCCCTGACGATTGTATTCCTCTTGAAAAGAGCCGCACTGGTGTGAACAATCTGTAATTGGACACTCTAAGCTGAATGTCCCAGCTCTGGTCAGATCGCAAATGCTAAGCAGCTTGAGGCTGGGCAAGTTTCTTTTTTTTTTTTGGGGGGGGGGGTTTATCAAAGCTTTCCCTTACAATTTTATATCTCTTGAAAAGACCCGCTGTGGTGCTAGTTGTCCGTCAATGGCCACTCTAAGCTGAATGTGCCTGCCCTCGTCAGATCGCAAACGCTAAGCAGCTTGAGGCTGGGCAAGTACCGGCATGGGAGACTGGCTGGGAATCCCCGGTACCGTTGACTTACTATTTTGTTTTTCTCAAAGCTTTCCCTTACGATTGTTTTCATCTTGAAAAGACTAGCAGACGCGAAAGCAGTCGGTCAATGGCCACACTAAGCTGAATGTGCCTGCCCTTGTCAGATTGCAAATGCTAAGCAGCTTGAGGCTAGGCAAGTACCAGCATGGGAGACTGGCTGGGAATCCCTGGTACCGTTGACTTGGTTTTTTCGTTTTGATCCAAGCTTTCCCTGACGATTGTATTCCTCTTGAAAAGACCCGCACTGGTGTGAGCAATCTGTCATTGGCCACTCTAAGCTGAATGTGCCAGCTCTGGTCAGATCGCAAATGCTAAGCAGCTTGAGGCTGGGCAAGTTTCTTTTTTTTTTGGGGGGGGGGGGTTTATCAAAGCTTTCATTTACAATTTTATATCTCTTGAAAAGACCCGCTGTGGTGCTAGTTGTCCGTCAATGGCTACTCTAAGCTGAATTTGCCTGCCCTCGTCAGATAGCAAACGCTAAGCAGCTTGAGGCTGGGCAAGTACTGGCATGGGAGACTGGCTGGGAATCCCCGGTACCGTTGACTTGCTATTTTGTTTTTCTCAAAGCTTTCCCTTACAATTGTTTTCATCTTGAAAAGACTAGCAGACGCGAAAGCAATCGGTCAATGGCCACACTAAGCTGAATGTGCCTGCCCTCATCAGATCGCAAATGCTAAGCAGCTTGAGGCTAGGCAAGTACCAGCATGGGAGACTGGCTGGGAATCCCTGGTACCGTTAACTTATTTTTTTCGTTTTGATCCAAGCTTTCCCTGACGATTGTATTCCTCTTGAAAAGAGCCGCACTGGTGTGAACAATCTGTCATTGGCCACTCTAAGCTGAATGTGCCAGCTCTGGTCAGATCGCAAATGCTAAGCAGCTTGAGGCTGGGCAAGTTTCTTTTTTTGGGGGGGGGGTTTATCAAAGCTTTCCCTTACAATTTTATATCTCTTAAAAAGACCCGCTGTGGTGCTAGTTGTCCGTCAATGGCCACCCTAAGCTGAATGTGCCTGCCCTCGTCAGATCACAAACGCTAAGCAGCTTGAGGCTGGGCACGTACAGGCATGGGGGACTGGCTGGGAATCCACGGTACCGTTGACTTGCTATTTTGTTTTACTCAAAGCTTTCCCTTACGATTGTTTTCATCTTGAAAAGGCTAGCAGACGCAAAAGCAATTGGTCAATGGCCACACTAAGCTGAATGTGCCTGCCCTCGTCAGATCGCAAATGCTAAGCAGCTTGAGGCTAGGCAAGTACCAGCATGGGAGACTGGCTGGGAATCCCTGGTACCGTTGACTTGGTTTTTTCGTTTTGATCCAAGCTTTCCCTGACGATTGTATTCCTCTTGAAAAGAGCCGCACTGGTGTGAAAAATCTGTCATTGGCCACTCTAAGCTGAATGTGCCAGCTCTGGTCAGATCGCAAATGCTAAGCAGCTTGAGGCTGGGCAAGTTTTTTTTTTTTTTTTTTTGGGGGGGGGGTTTATCAAATCTTTCCCTTACAATTTTATATCTCGTGAAAAGACCCGCTGTGGTGCTAGTTGTCCATCAATGGCCACTCTCAGCTGAATGTGCCTGCCCTCGTCAGATCGCAAACGCTAAGCAGCTTGAGGCTGGGCAAGTACCGGCATGGGAGACAGGCTGGGAATCCCCGGTACCGTTGACTTGCTATTTTGTTTTTCTCAAAGCTTTCTCTTACGATTTTTTTCATCTTGAAAAGACTAGCAGACGCGAAAGCGATCGGTCAATGGCCACACTAAGCTGAATGTCCCTGCCCTCGTCAGATCGCATAATGCTAAGCAGCTTGAGGCTAGGCAAGTACCAGCATGGGAGACTGGCTGGGAATCCCTGGTACCATTGACTGTTGTGTATTTGCTTTTTGCTCCCTCTAGTGGTTACTAGTTTTTTGACTCTGGTTTTTCTGTCATTCCTTTTATCCGCACCTGGGTCGTTAGTTAGGGGTGTTGCTATATAAGCTCCCTGGACCTTCAGTTCAATGCCTGGCAACGTAGTTATCAGAGCTAGTCTGCTGTGCTCTTGTCTACTGATCCTGGTTCCAGTTATGTCAGCTAAGTCTGCCTTTTGCTTTTTGCTATTTGTTTTGGTTTTGTATTTTTGTCCAGCTTGTTCCAAATCTATATCCTGACCTTTGCTGGAAGCTCTAGGGGGGCTGGTGTTCTCCCCCCGGACCGTTAGACGGTTCGGGGGTTCTTGAATTTCCAGTGTGGATTTTGATAGGGTTTTTGTTGACCATATAAGTTACCTTTCTTTATTCTGCTATCAGTAAGCGGGCCTCTCTGTGCTAAACCTGGTTCATTTCTGTGTTTGTCATTTCCTCTTACCTAACCGTCATTATTTGTGGGGGGCTTCTATCCAGCTTTGGGGTCCCCTTCTCTGGAGGCAAGAAAGGTCTTTGTTTTCCTCTACTAGGGGTAGCTAGATTCTCCGGCTGGCGCGTGTCATCTAGAATCAACGTAGGAATGATCCCCGGCTACTTCTAGTGTTGGCGTTAGGAGTAGATATATGGTCAACCCAGTTACCACTGCCCTATGAGCTGGATTTTTGTACTCTGCAGACTTCCACGTTCCTCTGAGACCCTCGCCATTGGGGTCATAACAGTTTGCCAGGCCAGTATTAAATGTTTAATGCATTGCAGAAGAGGGATTATAAGAAAGAAGATTCTGAGTTTTTTTTTTTTTTTTTTTTCTTCTTCCCCTTTACCTCAGAGTGGCTATGCTTGCTGCAGACATGAATGTCCAGACCTTGATTACAAGTGTGGACCAGCTGGCTACTCGTGTGCAGGGCATACAAGACTATGTTATCAGAAATCCTAGGTCAGAACCTAAAATACCGATTCCTGAACTGTTTTCCGGAGACAGGTTTAAGTTTAGGAATTTCGTGAATAATTGTAAATTGTTTTTGTCCCTGAGACCCTGTTCATCTGGAGATTCTGCTCAGCAAGTAAAAATTGTTATTTCATTCTTACGGGGCGACCCTCAGGATTGGGCTTTTTCGCTGGCGCTAGGAGATCCGGCATTGGCTGATCTTGATGCGTTTTTTCTGGCGCTCGGTTTACTTTATGAGGAACCCAATCTTGAGATTCAGGCAGAAAAGGCCTTGCTGGCTATGTCTTAGGGGCAGGACGAGGCTGAAGTGTATTGCCAAAAATTTCGGAAATGGTCCGTGCTGACACATTGGAACGAGTGTGCACTGGCCGCTAATTTTAGAAATGGCCTTTCTGAAGCCATTAAGAATGTTATGGTGGGTTTTCCCATTCCCACAGGTCTGAATGATACTATGGCACTGGCTATTCAAATTGACCGGCGGTTGCGGGAGCGCAAAACCGCAAATTCCCTCATGGTGTTGTCTGAACAGACACCTAATTCGGTGCAATGTGATAGAAAAACTGCAAATTCCCTCATGGTGTTGTCTGAACAGACACCTGATTTAATGCAATGTGATAGAATCCTGACTAGAAATGAGCGGAAAATTCATAGACGCCGGAATGGCTTGTGCTACTACTGTGGTGATTCTACACATGTTATCTCAGCATGCTCTAAACGTATAGCTAAGGTTGTTAGTCCTGTCACCGTTGGTAATTTGCAACCTAAATTTATTCTGTCTGTAACTTTGATTTGCTCACTGTCATCTTATCCTGTCATGGCGTTTGTAGATTCAGGTGCTGCCCTGAGTCTCATGGATCTCTCATTTGCTAAGCGCTGTGGTTTTACTCTTGAACCATTAGAAAATCCTATTCCTCTTAGGGGTATTGATGCTACACCATTGGCAGCTAATAAACCGCAGTATTGGACACAGGTTACCATGTGCATGACTCCTGAACACCGCGAGGTGATACGTTTCCTGGTTTTACATAAAATGCATGATTTGGTTGTTTTAGGGCTGCCATGGTTACAGACTCATAATCCAGTCCTGGACTGGAAGGCTATGTCAGTCTCAAGTTGGGGCTGTCGTGGTATTCATGGGGATTCCCTGCCTGTGTCTATTGCTTCTTCTACGCCTTCGGAAGTTCCGGAGTATTTGTCTGATTATCAGGATGTCTTCAGTGAGTCTGAGTCCAGTGCACTGCCTCCTCATAGGGACTGTGACTGTGCTATAGATTTGATCCCAGGCAGTAAATTTCCTAAGGGAAGACTGTTTAATCTGTCGGTACCTGAACATACCGCTATGCGTTCATATATCAAGGAGTCTCTGGAGAAAGGACATATTCGTCCGTCTTCTTCTCCTCTTGGTGCGGGATTCTTTTTTGTGGCAAAAAAGGACGGATCTTTGAGACCTTGTATTGATTATCGGCTTTTAAATAAGATCACTGTCAAATTTCAGTATCCTTTGCCGCTGCTGTCTGACTTGTTTGCCCGGATTAAGGGTGCCAAGTGGTTCACCAAGATAGACCTTCGTGGTGCGTACAACCTTGTGCGCATTAAGCAAGGTGATGAATGGAAAACCGCATTCAATACGCCCGAAGGTCATTTTGAGTACTTGGTGATGCCTTTTGGGCTCTCCAATGCGCCTTCAGTTTTTCAGTCCTTTATGCATGACATTTTCCGGAAGTATCTGGATAAATTTTTGATTGTTTATCTGGATGATATTTTGGTTTTTTCTGATAATTGGGATTCACATGTGGAGCAGGTCAGGTTGGTCTTTAAAATTTTGCGTGAAAATTCTTTGTTTGTCAAGGGCTCAAAGTGTCTCTTTGGTGTACAGAAGGTTCCCTTTTTGGGGTTCATTTTTTCCCCTTCTGCTGTGGAGATGGACCCAGTCAAGGTCCGAGCTATTCTTGATTGGACTCAGCCCTCGTCAGTTAAGAGTCTTCAGAAGTTCTTGGGCTTCGCTAACTTCTACCGTCGTTTTATCGCTAATTTTTCTAGCATTGTGAAACCTTTGACGGATATGACCAAGAAGGGCTCCGATGTAGCTAACTGGGCTCCTGCTGCCGTGGAGGCTTTCCAGGAGTTGAAACGCCGGTTTACTTCGGCGCCTGTTTTGTGCCAGCCTGACGTCTCACTTCCCTTTCAGGTTGAGGTGGATGCTTCGGAGATTGGGGCAGGGGCCGTTTTGTCGCAGAGAGGCCCTGGTTGCTCTGTTATGAAACCTTGTGCCTTTTTCTCTAGGAAGTTTTCGCCTGCCGAGCGAAATTATGATGTGGGCAATCGGGAGTTGTTGGCCATGAAATGGGCATTTGAGGAGTGGCGTCATTGGCTCGAGGGTGCTAAGCATCGTGTGGTGGTCTTGACTGATCACAAAAATCTGATGTATCTCGAGTCTGCTAAATGCCTTAATCCGAGACAGGCCCGCTGGTCATTGTTTTTCTCCCGCTTTGATTTTGTTGTCTCGTATTTACCAGGTTCAAAGAATGTGAAGGCCGATGCTCTTTCTAGGAGCTTTGTGCCTGATGCTCCTGGAGTCGCTGATCCTGTTGGTATTCTTAAAGATGGAGTTATCTTGTCAGCTATTTCTCCGGATCTGCGACGTGTGTTGCAGAGATTTCAGGCTGATAGGCCTGAGTCTTGTCCACCTGACAGACTGTTTGTCCCGGATAAGTGGACCAGCAGAGTCATTTCCGAGGTTCATTCCTCGGTGTTGGCAGGTCACCCGGAAATTTTTGGCACCAGAGATCTGGTGGCCAGGTCCTTTTGGTGGCCTTCCTTGTCAAGGGATGTGCGGTCATTTGTGCAGTCCTGTGGGACTTGTGCTCGAGCTAAGCCTTGCTGTTCTCGTGCCAGCGGTTTGCTCTTGCCCTTGCCTGTCCCGAAGAGACCTTGGACACATATCTCCATGGATTTCATTTCTGATCTTCCGCTATCTCAGGGCATGTCCGTTATCTGGGTGATATGTGATCGCTTCTCCAAGATGGTCCATTTGGTTCCTTTGCCTAAGCTGCCTTCCTCTTCCGATCTGGTTCCTGTGTTTTTCCAGAACGTGGTTCGTTTGCACGGCATCCCTGAGAATATTGTGTCAGACAGAGGATCCCAGTTCGTTTCCAGGTTCTGGCGATCCTTTTGTAGTAGGATGGGCATTGATTTGTCGTTTTCGTCTGCTTTCCATCCTCAGACTAATGGACAGACGGAGCGAACCAATCAGACTTTGGAGGCTTATTTGAGGTGTTTTGTCTCTGCTGATCAGGACGATTGGGTGACATTCTTGCCGTTGGCTGAGTTTGCCCTTAATAATCGGGCTAGTTCCGCCACCTTGGTTTCGCCTTTTTTCTGCAACTCTGGTTTCCATCCTCGCTTTTCTTCGGGTCATGTGGAGCCTTCTGACTGTCCTGGGGTGGATTCTGTGGTGGATAGGTTGCAGCAGATCTGGAATCATGTGGTGGACAACTTGAAGTTGTCACAGGAGAAGGCTCAGCGCTTTGCCAACCGCCGCCGCGGTGTGGGTCCCCGACTACGCGTTGGGGATTTGGTATGGCTTTCTTCCCGCTTTGTTCCTATGAAGGTCTCCTCTCCCAAATTTAAACCTCGTTTTATTGGGCCTTACAAGATATTGGAAATCCTTAATCCTGTATCTTTTCGTCTGGATCTTCCTGTGTCGTTTGCTATTCACAATGTATTTCATAGGTCCTTGTTGCGGCGGTACATTGTGCCTGTAGTTCCTTCTGCTGAGCCTCCTGCTCCGGTGTTGGTTGAGGGCGAGTTGGAGTACGTGGTGGAGAAGATCTTGGATTCTCGCCTCTCCAGGCGGAGGCTTCAGTACCTGGTCAAGTGGAAGGGCTATGGTCAGGAGGATAATTCCTGGGTGGTCGCCTCTGATGTTCATGCGGCCGATTTAGTTCGTGCCTTTCATGCCGCTCATCCTGATCGCCCTGGTGGTCGTGGTGAGGGTTCGGTGACCCCTCACTAAGGGGGGGGTACTGTTGTGTATTTGCTTTTTGCTCCCTCTAGTGGTTACTAGTTTTTTGACTCTGGTTTTTCTGTCATTCCTTTTATCCGCACCTGGGTCGTTAGTTAGGGGTGTTGCTATATAAGCTCCCTGGACCTTCAGTTCAATGCCTGGCAACATAGTTATCAGAGCTAGTCTGCTGTGCTCTTGTCTACTGATCCTGGTTCCAGTTATATCAGCTAAGTCTGCCTTTTGCTTTTTGCTATTTGTTTTGGTTTTGTATTTTTGTCCAGCTTGTTCCAAATCTATATCCTGACCTTTGCTGGAAGCTCTAGGGGGGCTGGTGTTCTCCCACCGGACCGTTAGACGGTTCGGGGGTTCTTGAATTTCCAGTGTGGATTTTGATAGGGTTTTTGTTGACCATATAAGTTACCTTTCTTTATTCTGCTATCAGTAAGCGGGCCTCTCTGTGCTAAACCTGGTTCATTTCTGTGTTTGTCATTTCCTCTTACCTAACCGTCATTATTTGTGGGGGGCTTCTATCCAGCTTTGGGGTCCCCTTCTCTGGAGGCAAGAAAGGTCTTTGTTTTCCTCTACTAGGGGTAGCTAGATTCTCCGGCTGGCGCGTGTCATCTAGAATCAACGTAGGAATGATCCCCGGCTACTTCTAGTGTTGGCGTTAGGAGTAGATATATGGTCAACCCAGTTACCACTGCCCTATGAGCTGGATTTTTGTACTCTGCAGACTTCCACGTTCCTCTGAGACCCTCGCCATTGGGGTCATAACAGTTGACTTGGTTTTTTCGTTTTGATCCAAGCTTTCCCTGACGATTGTATTCCTCTTGAAAAGAGCCGCACTGGTGTGAAAAATCTGTTATTGGCCACTCTAAGCTGAATGTGCCAGCTTTGGTCAGATCGCAAATGCTAAGCAGCTTGAGGCTGGGCAAGTTTCTTTTTTTTTTGGGGGGGGTTTTATCAAAGCTTTCCCTTACAATGTTATTTCTCTTGAAAAGACCCGCTGTGGTGCTAGTTGTCCGTCAATGGCCACTCTAAGCTGAATGTGCCTGCCCTCGTCAGATCGCAAACGCTAAGCAGCTTGAGGCTGGGCAAGTACCGGCATGGGAGACTGGCTGGGAATCCCCGGTACCGTTGACTTGCTATTATGTATTTCTCAAAGCTTTCCCTTACGATTGTTTTCATCTTGAAAAGACTAGCAGACGCAAAAGCAATCTGTCAATGGCCACACTAAGCTGAATGTGCCTACCCTCGTCAGATCGCAAATGCTAAGCAGCTTGAGGCTAGGCAAGTACCAGCATGGGAGACTGTCTGGGAATCCCTTGTACCGTTGACTTTGTTTTTTCATTTTGTTCCAAGCTTTCCCTGACGATTGTATTCCTCTTGAAAAGAGCCGCACTGGTGTGAACAATCTGTCATTGGCCACTCTAAGCTGAATGTGCCAGCTCTGGTCAGATCGCAAATGCTAAGCAGCTTGAGGCTGGGCAAGTTTCTTTTTTTTTTGGGGGGGGGGGTTTATCAAAGCTTTCCCTTACAATTTTAAATCTCTTGAAAAGACCCGCTGTGTTGCTAGTTGTCCAACAAATGCCACTCTAAGCTGAATGTGCCTGCCCTCGTCAGATCGCAAACGCTAAGCAGCTTGAGGCTGGGCAAGTACCGGCATGGGAGACTGGCTGGGAATCCCGGGTACCGTTGACTTGCTATTTTGTTTTTCTCAAAGCTTTCCCTTACGATTGTTTTCATCTTGAAAAGACTAGCAGACGCAAAAGCAATTGGTCAATGGCCACACTAAGCTGAATGTGCCTGCCCTCGTCAGATCGCATTAATGCTAAGCAGCTTGAGGCTAGGCAAGTACCAGCATGGGAGACTGGCTGGGAATCCCTGGTACCGTTGACTTGTTTTTTTCGTTTTGATCCAAGCTTTCCCTGACGATTGTATTCCTCTTGAAAAGAGCCGCACTGGTGTGAACAATCTGTCATTGGCCACTCTAAGCTGAATGTGCCAGCTCTGGTCAGATTGCAAATGCAAAGCAGCTTGAGGCTGGGCAAGTTTCTTTTTTTTTTTTTTTTTGGGGGGGGGGTTTATCAAAGCTTTCCCTTACAATTTTATATCTCTTGAAAAGACCCGCTGTGGTGCTAGTTGTCCGTCAATGGCCACTCTAAGCTGAATGTGCCTTCTCTCGTCAGATTGCAAACGCTAAGCAGCTTGAGGCTGGCTGGGAATCCCTGGTACCGTTGACTTGGTTTTTTCGTTTTGATCCAAGCTTTCCCTGACGATTGTATTCCTCTTGAAAAGAGCCTCACTGGTGTGAACAATCTGTCATTGGCCACTCTAAGCTGAATGTGCCAGTTCTGGTCAGATCGCAAATGCTAAGCAGCTTGAGGCTGGGCAAGTTTCTTTTTTTTGGGGGGGGTGTTTTATCAAAGCTTTCCCTTACAATTTTATATCTCTTGAAAAGACCCGCTGTGGTGCTAGTTGTCCGTCAATGGCCACTCTAAGCTGAATGTTCCTGCCCTCGTCAGATCGCAAACGCTAAGCAGCTTGAGGCTGGGCAAGTACCGGCATGGGAGACTGGCTGGGAATCCCTGGTACCGTTGACTTGCTATTTTGTTTTTCTCAAAGCTTTCCCTTACGATTGTTTTCATCTTGAAAAGACTAGCAGACGTGAAAGCAATCGGTCAATGGCCACACTAAGCTGAATGTGTCTGCCCTCGTCAGTTCGCAAATGCTAAGCAGCTTGAGGCTAGGCAAGTACCAGCATGGGAGACTGGCTGGGAATACCTGGTACCGTTGACTTGGTTTTTTCGTTTTGATCCAAGCTTTCCCTGACGATTGTATTCCTCTTGAAAAGAGCCGCAATGGTGTGAACAATCTGTCATTGGCCACTCTAAGCTGAATGTGCCAGCTCTGGTCAGATCGCAAATGCTAAGCAGCTTGAGGCTGGGCAAGTTTCTTTTTTTTTGGGGGGGGGGAGTTTTATCAAAGCATTCCCTTACAATTTTATATCTCTTGAAAAGACCCGCTGTGGTGCTAGTTGTCCGTCAATGGCCACTCTAAGCTGAATGTGCCTGTCCTCCTCAGATCGCAAACGCTAAGCAGCTTGAGGCTGGGCAAGTACCGGCATGGGAGACTGGCTGGGAATCCCCGTTACCGTTGACTTGCTATTTTGTTTTTCTCAAAGCTTTCCCTTACGATTGTTTTCATCTTGAAAAGACTAGCAGACGCGAAAGCAATCGGTCAATGGCCACACTAAGCTGAATGTGCCTGCCCTCGTCGGATCGCAAATGCTAAGCAGCTTGAGGCTAGGGAAGTACCAGCATGGGAGACTGCCTGGGAATCCCTGGTACCGTTGACTTGGTTTTTTCGTTTTGATCCAAGCTTTCCCTGACGATTGTATTCCTCTTGAAAAGAGCCGCACTGGTGTGAACACTCTGTCATTGGCCAGTCTAAGCTGAATGTGCCAGCTCTGGTCAGATCGCAAATGCTAAGCAGCTTGAGGCTGGGCAAGTTTTTTTTTTTGGGGGGGGGGTTTATCAAAGCATTCCCTTACAATTTTATATCTCTTGAAAAGACCCGCTGTGGTGCAAGTTGTCCGTCAATGGCCACTCTAAGCTGAATGTGCCTGCCCTCGTCAGATCGCGAAACGCTAAGCAGCTTGAGTTTGGGCAAGTACCGCATGGGAGACTGGCTGGGAATACCCGGTACCGTTGACTTGCTATTTTGTTTTTCTCAAAGCTTTCCCTTACGATTGTTTTCATCTTGAAAAGACTAGCAGACGCGAAAGCAATCGGTCAATGGCCACACTAAGCTGAATGTGCCTGCCCTCGTCAGATTGCAAATGCTAAGCAGCTTGAGGCTAGGCAAGTACCAGCATTGGAGACTGGCTGGGAATCCCTGGTACCGTTGACTTGTTTTTTTCGTTTTGATCCAAGCTTTCCCTGACGATTGTATTCCTCTTGAAAAGAGCCGCACTGGTATGAACAATCTGTCATTGGCCACTCTAAGCTGAATGTGCCAGCTCTGGTCAGATCGCAAATGCTAAGCAGCTTGAGGCTGGGCAAGTTTCTTTTTTTTTGGGGGGGGGGGTTTATCAAAGCTTTCCCTTACAATTTTATATCTCTTGAAAAGACCCGCTGTGGTGCTAGTTGTCCGTCAATGGCCACTCTAAGCTGAATGTGCCTGCCCTCATCACATCGCAAACGCTAAGCAGCTTGAGGCTGGGCAAGTACCGGCATGGGAGACTGGCTGGGAATCCCCGGTACCGTTGACTTGCTATTTTGTTTTTCTCAAAGCTTTCCCTTACGATTGTTTTCATCTTGAAAAGACTAGCAGACGCGAAAGCAATCGGTCAATGGTCAATGGCCACACTAAGCTGAATGTGCCTGCCCTCGTCAGATCGCAAATGCTAAGCAGCTTGAGGCTAGGCAAGTACCAGCATGGGAGACTGGCTGGCAATCCCAGGTACCGTTGACTTGGTTTTTTCGTTTTGATCCAAGCTTTCCCTGACGATTGTATTCCTCTTGAAAAGAGCCGCACTGGTGTGAACAATCTGTCATTGGCCACTCTAAGCTGAATGTGCCAGCTCTGGTTAGATCGCAAATGCTAAGCAGCTTGAGGCTGGGCAAGATTCTTTTTTTTTTGGGGGGGGGGGTTTATCAAAGCTTTCCCTTACAATTTTATATCTCTTGAAAAGACCCGCTGTGGTGCTAGTTGTCTGTCAATGGCAACTCTAAGCTGAATGTGCCTGCCCTTGTCAGATCGCAAACGCTAAGCAGCTTGAGGCTGGGCAAGTACCGGCATGGGAGACTGGCTGGGAATCCCCGGTACCGTTGATTTGCTATTTTGTTTTTCTCAAAGCTTTCCCTTACGATTGTTTTCATCTTGAAAAGACTAGCAGACGCGAAAGCAATCGGTCAATGGCCACACTAAGCTGAATGTGCCTGCCCTCGTCAGATCGCAAATGCTAAGCAGCTTGAGGCTAGGCAAGTACCAGCATGGGAGACTGGCTGGAAATCCCTGGTACCGTTGACTTAGTTTTTTCGTTTTGATCCAAGCTTTCCCTGACGATTGTATTCCTCTTGAAAAGAGCCGCACTGGTGTGAACAATCTGTCATTGGCCACTCTAAGCTGAATGTGCCAGCTCTGGTCAGATCGCAAATGCTAAGCAGCTTGAGGCTGGGCAAGTTTCTTTTTTTTGGGGTGGGGGGGGGTTTATCAAAGCTTTCCCTTACAATTTTATATCTCTTGAAAAGACCCGCTGTGGTGCTAGTTGTCCGTCAATGGCCACTCTAAGCTGAATGTGCCTGCCCTCGTCAGATCGCAAACGCTAAGCAGCTTGAGGCTGGGCAAGTACCGGCATGGGAGACTGGCTGGGAATCACCGGTACCATTGACTTGCTATTTTGTTTTTCTCAAAGCTTTCCCTTACGAATGTTTTCATCTTGAAAAGACTAGCAGACGCGAAAGCAATTTGTCAATGGCCACACTAAGCTGAATGTGCCTGCCCTCGCCAGATCACAAATGCTAAGCAGCTTGAGGCTAGGCAAGTACCAGCATGGGAGACTGGCTGGGAATCCCTGGTACCATTGACTTATTTTGATCCAAGCTTTCCCTGACGATTGTATTCCTCTTGAAAAGAGCCGCACTGGTGTGAACAATCTGTCATTGGCCACTCTAAGCTGAATGTGCCAGCTCTGGACAGGTTGCAAATGCTAAGCAGCTTGAGGCTGGGCAAGTTTCTTTTTTTTTGGGGGGGGGGTTTATCAAAGCTTTCCCTTACAATTTTATATCTCTTGAAAAGACCCGCTGTGGTGCTAGTTGTCCATCAATGGCCACTCAAAGCTGAATGTGCCGGCCACTCTAAGCTGAATGTGCCTGCGCTTGTCAGATCGCAAACGCTAAGCAGCTTGAGGCTGGGCAAGTACCGGCATGGGAGGCTGGCTGCGAATACCCGGTACCGTTGACTTGCTATTTTGTTTTTCTCAAAGCTTTCCCTTATGATTGTTTTCATCTTGAAAAGACTAGCAGACGCGAAAGCAATTGGTTAATGGCCACACTAAGCTGAATGTGCCTGCCCTCCTCAGATCGCAAATGCTAAGCAGCTTGAGGCTAGGCAAGTACCAGCATGGGAGACTGGCTGGGAATCCCTGGTACCGTTGACTAGGTTTTTTCGTTTTGATCCAAGCTTTCCCTGACGATTGTATTCCTCTTGAAAAGAGCCGCACTGGTGTGAACAATCTGTCATTGGCCACTCTAAGCTGAATGTGCTAGCTGTGGTCAGATCGCAAATGCTAAGCAGCTTGAGGCTGGGCAAGTTTCTTTTTTTTGGGGGGGGGGGGGTTTAATCAAAGCTTTCCCTTACAATTTTATATCTCTTGAAAAGACCTGCTGTGGTGCTAGTTGTCCATCAATGGCCACTCTAAGCTGAATGTGCCTGCCTTCGTCAGATCGCAAACGCTAAGCAGCTTGAGGCTAGGCAAGTACCAGCATGGGAGACTGGCTGGGAATCCCTGGTACCGTAGACTTAGTTTTTTCATTTTGATCCAAGCTTTCCCTGACGATTGTATTCCTCTTGAAAAGAGCCACACTGGTGTGAACAATCTGTCATTGGCCACTCTAAGCTGAATGTGCCAGCTCTGGTCAGATCGCAAATGCTAAGCAGCTTGAGGCTGGGCAAGTTTCTTTTTTTTTTGGGGGGGGGTTTAATTAAAGCTTTCCCTTACAATTTTATATCTCTTGAAAAGACCTGCTGTGGTGCTAGTTGTCCGTCAATGGCCACTCTAAGCTGAATGTGCCTGCCCTCGCCAGATCGCAAACGCTAAGCAGCTTGAGGCTGGGCAAGTACCGGCATGGGAGACTGGCTGGGAATCCCCGGTACCGTTGACTTGCTATTTTGTTTTTCTCAAAGCTTTCCCTTACGATTGTTTTCATCTTGAAAAGACTAGCAGACGCGAAAGCAATTGGTCAATGGCCACACTAAGCTGAATGTGCCGGCCCTCGTCAGATCGCAAATGCTAAGCAGCTTGAGGCTAGGCAAGTACCAGCATGGGAGACTGGCTGGGAATCCCTGGTACCGTTGACTTGGTTTTTTCGTTTTGATCCAAGCTTTCCCTGACGATTGTATTCCTCTTGAAAAGAGCCGCACTGGTGTGAACAATCTGTCATTGGCCACTCTAAGCTGAATGTGCCAGCTCTGGTCAGATCGCAAATGCTAAGCAGCTTGAGGCTGGGCAAGTTTCTATTTTTTTTGGGGGGGGGTTTTATCAAAGCTTTCCCTTACAATTTTATATCTCTTGAAAAGACCCGCTGTGGTGCTAGTTGTCCGTCAATGGCCACTCTAAGCTGAATGTGCCTGCCCTCGTCAGATCGCAAACGCTAAGCAGCTTGAGGCTGGGCAAGTACCGGCATGGGAGACTGGCTGGGAATCCCCGGTACCGTTGACTTGCTATTTTGTTAATCTCAAAGCTTTCCCTTACGATTGTTTTCATCTTGAAAACACTAGCAGACGCCAAAGCAACTGGTCAATGGCCACACTAAGCTGAATGTGCCGGCCCTCGTCAGATCGCAAATGCTAAGCAGCTTGAGGCTAGGCAAGTACCAGCATGGGATACTGGCTGGGAATCCCTGGTACCGTTGACTTGGTTATTTCGTTTTGATCCAAGCTTTCCCTGACGATTGTATTCCTCTTGAAAAGAGCCGCACTGGTGTGAACAATCTGTCATTGGCCACTCTAAGCTGAATGTGCCAGCTCTGGTCAGATCGCAAATGCTAAGCAGCTTGAGGCTGGGCAAGTTTCTATTTTTTTGGGGGGGGGGTTTATCAAAGCTTTCCCTTACAATTTTATATCTCTTGAAAAGACCCGCTGTGGTGCTAGTTGTCCGTCAATGGCCACTCTAAGCTGAATGTGCCTGCCCTCGTCAGATTGTAAACGCTAAGCAGCTTGAGGCTGGGCAAGTTTTTTTTTTTTTTTTTGGGGGGGGGGTTTATCAAAGCTTTCCCTTACAATTTTATATCTCTTGAAAAGACCCGCTGTGGTGCTAGTTGTCCGTCAATGGCCACTCTAAGCTGAATGTGCCTGCCCTCGTCAGATTGTAAACGCTAAGCAGCTTGAGGCTGGGCAAGTACCGGCATGGGAGACTGGCTGGGAATCCCCGGTACCGTTGACTCGCTATTTTGTTTTTCTCAAAGCTTTCCCTTACGATTGTTTTCATCTTGAAAAGACTAGCAGACGTGAAAGCAATCGGTCAATGGCCACACTAAGCTGAATGTGCCTGCCCTCGTCAGATCGAAAATGCTAAGCAGCTTGAGGCTAGGCAAGTACCAGCATTGGAGACTGGCTAGGAATCCCTGGTACCGTTGACTCGTTTTTTTCGTTTTGATCCAAGCTTTCCCTGACGATTGTATTCCTCCTGAAAAGAGCCGCACTGGTGTGAACAATCTGTCATTGGCCACTCTAAGCTGAATGTGCCAGCTCTGGTCAGATCGCAAATGCTAAGCAGCTTGAGGCTGGGCAAGTTTCTTTTTTTTTTTTTGGGGGGGGGGGGGGTTAATCAAAGCTTTCCCTTACAATTTTATATCTCTTGAAAAGATCCGCTGTGGTGCTAGCTGTCTGTCAATGGCCACTCTAAGCTGAATGTTCCTGCCCTCGTCACATTGCAAACGCTAAGCAGCTTGAGGCTGGGCAAGTACCGGCATGGGAGACTGGCTGGGAATCCCCATTACCGTTGACTTGCGATTTTGTTTTTCTCAAAGCTTTCCCTTACGATTGTTTTCATCTTGAAAAGACTAGCAGACGTGAAAGCAATCGGTCAATGGCCACACTAAGCTGAATGTGCCTGCCCTCGTCAGATCGAAAATGCTAAGCAGCTTGAGGCTAGGCAAGTACCAGCATGGGAGACTGGCTGGGAATCCCTGGTACCGTTGACTTGGTTTTTTCGTTTTGATCCAAGCTTTCCCTGACGATTGTATTCCTCTTGAAAAGAGCCGCACTGGTGTGAACAATCTGTCATTGGCCACTCTAAGCTGAATGTGCCAGCTCTGGTCAGATCGCAAATGCTAAGCAGCTTGAGGCTGGGCAAGTTCCTTTTTTTTTGGGGGGGGGGGGGTTTAATCAAAGCGTTCCCTTACAATTTTATATCTCTTGAAAAGACCCGCTGTGGTGCTAGTTGTCCGTCAATGGCCACTCTAAGCTGAATGTGCCTTCCCTCGTCAGATCGCAAACGCTAAGCAGCTTGAGGCTGGGCAAGTACCGGCATGGGAGACTGGCTGGGAATCCCCGGTACCATTGACTTGCTATTTTGTTTTTCTCAAAGCTTTCCCTTACGATTGTTTTCATCTTGAAAAGACTAGCAGACGCGAAAGCAATCGGTCAATGGCCACACTAAGCTGAATGTGCCTGCCCTCGTCAGATCGCAAATGCTAAGCAGCTTGAGGCTAGGCAAGTACCAGCATGGGAGACTGGCTGGGAATCCCTGGTACCGTTGACTTGGTTTTTTCGTTTTGATCCAAGCTTTCCCTGACGATTGTATTCCTCTTGAAAAGAGCCGCACTGGTGTGAACAATCTGTCATTGGCCACTCTAAGCTGAATGTGCAAGCTCTGGTCAGATCGCAAATGCTAAGCAGCTTGAGGCTGGGCAAGTTTCTTTTTTTTTTTGGGGGGGGGTTTCAAAGCTTTCCCTTACAATTTTATATCTCTTGAAAAGACCCGCTGTGGTGCTAGTTGTCCATCAATGGCCACTCTAAGCTGAATGTGCCTGCCCTCGTCAGATCGCAAACGCTAAGCAGCTTGAGGCTGGGCAAGTACCGGTATGGGAGACTGGCTACGAATCCCCGGTACCGTTGACTTGCTATTTTGTTTTTCTCAAAGCTTTCCCTTACGATTGTTTTCATCTTGAAAAGACTAGCAGATGCGAAAGCAATCGGTCAATGGCCACACTAAGCTGAATGTGCCTGCCCTCATCAGATTGAGGCTAGGCAAATACCAGCATGGGAGACTGGCTGGGAATCCCTGGTACCATTGACTTGCTATTTTGTTTTTCTCAAAGCTTTCCCTTACGATTGTTTTCATCTTGAAAAGACTAGCAGACGCAAAAGCAATTGGTCAATGGCCACACTAAGCTGAATGTGCCTGCCCTCGTCAGATCGCAAATGCTAAGCAGCTTGAGGCTAGGCAAGTACCAGCATGGGAGACTGGCTGGGAATCCCTGGTACCGTTGACTTGGTTTTTTCGTTTTGATCCAAGCTTTCCCTGACGATTGTATTCCTCTTGAAAAGAGCCGCACTAGTGTGAACAATCTGTCATTGGCCACTCTAAGCTGAATGTGCCAGCTCTGGTCAGATCGCAAATACTAAGCAGCTTGAGGCTGGGCAAGTTTCTTTTTTTGGGGGGGGGGGGTTTATCTAAGCTTTCCCTTACAATTTTATATCTCTTGAAAAGACCCGCTGTGGTGCTAGTTGTCCATCGATGGCCACTCTAAGCTGAATGTGCCTGCCCTCGTTAGATTGTAAACGCTAAGCAGCTTGAGGCTGGGCAAGTACCGGCATGGGAGACTGGCTGGGAATCCCCGGTACCGTTGACTCGCTATTTTGTTTTTCTCAAAGCTTTCCCTTACGATTGTTTTCATCTTGAAAAGACTAGCAGACTTGAAAGCAATCGGTCAATGGCCACACTAAGCTGAATGTGCCTGCCCTCATCAGATTGAGGCTAGGCAAATACCAGCATGGGAGACTGGCTGGGAATCCCTGGTACCATTGACTTGCTATTTTGTTTTTCTCAAAGCTTTCCCTTACGATTGTTTTCATCTTGAAAAGACTAGCAGACGCAAAAGCAAATGGTCAATGGCCACACTAAGCTGAATGTGCCTGCCCTCGTCAGATCGCAAATGCTAAGCAGCTTGAGGCTAGGCAAGTACCAGCATGGGAGACTGGCTGGGAATCCCTGGTACCGTTGACTTGGTTTTTTCGTTTTGATCCAAGCTTTCCCTGACGATTGTATTCCTCTTGAAAAGAGCCGCACTAGTGTGAACAATCTGTCATTGGCCACTCTAAGCTGAATGTGCCAGCTCTGGTCAGATCGCAAATACTAAGCAGCTTGAGGTTGGGCAAGTTTCTTTTTTTTGGGGGGGGGGTTTATCTAAGCTTTCCCTTACAATTTTATATCTCTTGAAAAGACCCGCTGTGGTGCTAGTTGTCCATCGATGGCCACTCTAAGCTGAATGTGCCTGCCCTCGTCAGATTGTAAACGCTAAGCAGCTTGAGGCTGGGCAAGTACCGGCATGGGAGACTGGCTGGGAATCCCCGGTACCGTTGACTCGCTATTTTGTTTTTCTCAAAGCTTTCCCTTACGATTGTTTTCATCTTGAAAAGACTAGCAGACTTGAAAGCAATCGGTCAATGGCCACACTAAACTGAATGTGCCTGCCCTCGTCAGATCGAAAACGCTAAGCAGCTTGAGGCTAGGCAAGTACCAGCATTGGAGACTGGCTAGGAATCCCTGGTACCGTTGACTCGTTTTTTTCGTTTTGATCCAAGCTTTCCCTGACGATTGTATTCCTCTTGAAAAGAGCCGCACTGGTGTGAACAATCTGTCATTGGCCACTCTAAGCTGAATGTGCCAGCTCTGGTCAGATCGCAAATGCTAAGCAGCTTGAGGCTGGGCAAGTTTTTTTTTTTTTTTTTTGGGGGGGGGGGGTTTAATCAAAGCTTTCCCTTACAATTTTATACCTCTTGAAAAGATCCGCTGTGGTGCTAGCTGTCCGTCAATGGCCACTCTAAGCTGAATGTTCCTGCCCTCGTCACATCGCAAACGCTAAGCAGCTTGAGGCTGGGCAAGTACCGGCATGGGAGACTGGCTGGGAATCCCCGGTACCGTTGACTTGCTATTTTGTTTTTCTCAAAGCTTTCCCTTATGATTGTTTTCATCTTGAAAAGACTAGCAGACGCGAAAACAATAGGTCAATGGCCACACTAAGCTGAATGTGCCTGCCCTCGTCAGATCGCAAATGCTAAGCAGCTTGAGGCTAGGCAAGTACCAGCATGGGAGACTGGCTGGGAATCCCTGGTACCGTTGACTTGGTTTTTTCGTTTTGATCCAAGCTTTCCCTGACGATTGTATTCCTCTTGAAAAGAGCCGCACTGGTGTGAGCAATCTGTCATTGGCCACTCTAAGCTGAATGTGCCAACTCTGGTCAGATCGCAAATGCTAAGCAGCTTGAGGCTGGGCAAGTTTTTTTTTTTTTTTTTGGGGGGGGGGTTTATCAAAGCTTTCCCTTACAATTTTATATCTCTTGAAAAGACCCGCTGTGGTGCTAGTTGTCCGTCAATGGCCACTCTAAGCTGAATGTGCCTGCCCTCGTCAGATCGCAAACGCTAAGCAGCCTGAGGCTGGGCAAGTACCGGCATGGGAGACTGGCTGGGAATCCCCGGTACCATTGACTTGCTATTTTGTTTTTCTCAAAGCTTTCCCTTACGATTGTTTTCATCTTGAAAAGACTAGCAGACGCAAAACCAATCAGTCAGTGGCCACACTAAGCTGAATGTGCCTGCCCTCGTCAGATCGCAAATGCTAAGCAGCTTGAGGCTAGGCAAGTTCCAGCATGGGAGACTGGCTGGGAATCCCTGGTACCGTTGACTTGGTTTTTTCGTTTTGATCCAAGCTTTCCCTGACGATTGTATTCCTCTTGAAAAGAGCCGCACTGGTGTGAACAATCTGTCGTTGGCCACTCTAAGCTGAATGTGCCAGCTCTGGTCAGATCGCAAATACTAAGCAGCTTGAGGCTGGGCAAGTTTCTTTTTTTGGGGGGGGGGGTTTATCTAAGCTTTCCCTTACAATTTTATATCTCTTGAAAAGACCCGCTGTGGTGCTAGTTGTCCGTCGATGGCCACTCTAAGCTGAATGTGCCTGCCCTCGTCAGATTGTAAACGCTAAGCAGCTTGAGGCTGGGCAAGTACCGGCATGGGAGACTGGCTGGGAATCCCCGGTACCGTTGACTCGCTATTTTGTTTTTCTCAAAGCTTTCCCTTACGATTGTTTTCATCTTGAAAAGACTAGCAGACGTGAAAGCAATCGGTCAATGGCCACACTAAGCTGAATGTGCCTGCCCTCGTCAGATCGAAAATGCTAAGCAGCTTGAGGCTGGGCAAGTTTCTTTTTTTTTTTTTGGGGGGGGGGGTTTAATCAAAGCTTTCCCTTACAATTTTATATCTCTTGAAAAGATCCGCTGTGGTGCTAGCTGTCCGTCAATGGCCACTCTAAGCTGAATGTTCCTGCCCTCGTCACATCGCAAACGCTAAGCAGCTTGAGGCTGGGCAAGTACCGGCATGGGAGACTGGCTGGGAATCCCCGGTACCGTTGACTTGCTATTTTGTTTTTCTCAAAGCTTTCCCTTATGATTGTTTTCATCTTGAAAAGACTAGCAGACGCGAAAACAATAGGTCAATGGCCACACTAAGCTGAATGTGCCTGCCCTCGTCAGATCGCAAATGCTAAGCAGCTTGAGGCTAGGCAAGTACCAGCATGGGAGACTGGCTGGGAATCCCTGGTACCGTTGACTTGGTTTTTTCGTTTTGATCCAAGCTTTCCCTGACGATTGTATTCCTCTTGAAAAGAGCCGCACTGGTGTGAGCAATCTGTCATTGGCCACTCTAAGCTGAATGTGCCAGCTCTGGTCAGATCGCAAATGCTAAGCAGCTTGAGGCTGGGCAAGTTTTTTTTTTTTTTTGGGGGGGGGGTTTATCAAAGCTTTCCCTTACAATTTTATATCTCTTAAAAAGACCCGCTGTGGTGCTAGTTGTCCGTCAATGGCCACTCTAAGCTGAATGTGCCTGCCCTCGTCAGATTGTAAACGCTAAGCAGCTTGAGGCTGGGCAAGTACCGGCATGGGAGACTGGCTGGGAATCCCCGGTACCGTTGACTCGCTATTTTGTTTTTCTCAAAGCTTTCCCTTACGATTGTTTTCATCTTGAAAAGACTAGCAGACGTGAAAGCAATCGGTCAATGGCCACACTAAGCTGAATGTGCCTGCCCTCGTCAGATCAAAAATGCTAAGCAGCTTGAGGCTAGGCAAGTACCACCATTGGAGACTGGCTAGGAATCCCTGGTACCGTTGACTCGTTTTTTTCATTTTGATCCAAGCTTTCCCTGACGATTGTATTCCTCCTGAAAAGAGCCGCACTGGTGTGAACAATCTGTCATTGGCCACTCTAAGCTGAATGTGCCAGCTCTGGTCAGATCGCAAATGCTAAGCAGCTTGAGGCTGGGCAAGTTTCTTTTTTTTTTTTTGGGGGAGGGGGGTTAATCAAAGCTTTCCCTTACAATTTTATATCTCTTGAAAAGATCCGCTGTGGTGCTAGCTGTCTGTCAATGGCCACTCTAAGCTGAATGTTCCTGCCCTCGTCACATCGCAAACGCTAAGCAGCTTGAGGCTGGGCAAGTACCGGCATGGGAGACTGGCTGGGAATCCCCGGTACCGTTGACTTGCGATTTTGTTTTTCTCAAAGCTTTCCCTTATGATTGTTTTCATCTTGAAAAGACTAGCAGACGCGAAAACAATAGGTCAATGGCCACACTAAGCTCAATGTGCCTGCCCTCGTCAGATCGCAAATGCTAAGCAGCTTGAGGCTAGGCAAGTACCAGCATGGGAGACTGGCTGGGAATCCCTGGTACCGTTAACTTGGTTTTTTCGTTTTGATCCAAGCTTTCCCTGAAGATTGTATTCCTCTTGAAAAGAGCCGCACTGGTGTGAACAATCTGTCATTGGCCACTCTAAGCTGAATGTGCCAGCTCTGGTCAGATCGCAAATGCTAAGCAGCTTGAGGCTGGGCAAGTTTCTTTTTTTTTTTTTTTGGGGGGGGGGGGTTAATCAAAGCTTTCCCTTACAATTTTATATCTCTTGAAAAGACCCGCTGTGGTGCTAGCTGTCCGTCAATGGCCACTCTATGCTGAATGTGCCTGCCCTCGTCAGATCGCAAACGCTAAGCAGCTTGAGGCTGGGCAAGTACTGGCATGGGAGACTGGCTGGGAGTCCCTGGTACCGTTGACTTGCTATTTTGTTTTTCTCAAAGCTTTCCCTTATGATTGTTTTCATCTTGAAAAGACTAGCAGACGCAAAAGCAATCGGTCAATGGCCATACTAAGCTGAATGTGCTTGCCCTTGTCAGATCGCAAATGCTAAGCAGCTTGAAGCTAGGCAAGTACCAGCATGGGAGACTGGCTGGGAATCCCTGGTACCGTTGACTTGGTTTTTTCGTTTTGATCCAAGCTTTCCCTGACGATTGTATTCCTCTTGAAAAGAGCCGCACTGGTGTGAACAATCTGTCATTGGCCACTCTAAGCTGAATGTGCCAGCTCTGGTCAGATCGCAAATGCTAAGCAGCTTGAGGCTGGGCAAGTTTCTTTTTTTTGGGGGGGGGGGGTTTATCAAAGCTTTCCCTTACAATTTTATATCTCTTGAAAAGACCCGCTGTGGTGCTAGTTGTCCGTCAATGGCCACTCTAAGCTGAGTGTGGCTGCCCTCGTCAGATCGCAAACGCTAAGCAGCTTGAGGCTGGGCAAGTACCGGCATGGGAGCCTGGCTGGGATTCCCCGGTACCATTGACTTGCTATTTTGTTTTTCTCAAAGCTTTCCCTTACGATTGTTTTCATCTTGAAAAGACTAGCAGACGCAAAAGCAATCGGTCAATGGCCACACTAAGCTGAATGTGCCTGCCCTCATCAGATCGCAAATGCTAAGCAGCTTGAGGCTAGGCAAGCACCAGCATGGGAGACTGGCTGGGAATCCCTGGTACCGTTGACTTGGTTTTTTCGTTTTGAGCCAAGCTTTCCCTGACGATTGTATTCCTCTTGAAAAGAGCCGCACTGGTGTGAACAATCTGTCATTGGCCACTCTAAGCTGAATGTGCCTGCCCTCGTCAGATCGCAAACGCTAAGCAGCTTGAGGCTGGGCAAGTACCGGCATGGGAGACTGGCTGGGAATCCCCGGTACCATTGACTTGCTATTTTGTTTTTCTCAAAGCTTTCCCTTACGATTGTTTTCATCTTGAAAAGACTAGCAGCCTCGAAAGCAATCGGTCAAAGGTCACACTAAGCTAAATGTGCCTGCCCTCGTCAGATCGCAAATGTTATGCAGCTTGAGGCTAGGCAAGTACCAGCATGGGAGACTGGCTGGGAATCCCTGGTACCGTTGACTTGGTTTTTTCGTTTTGATCCAAGCTTTCCCTGACGATTGTATTCCTCTTGAAAAGAGCCGCACTGGTGTGAACAATCTGTCATTGGCCACTCTAAGCTGAATGTGCCAGCTCTGGTCAGATCGCAAATGCTAAGCAGCTTGAGGCTGGGCAAGTTTCTTTTTTTTTTTTGGGGGGGGGGGTCAATCAAAGCTTTCCCTTACAATTTTATATCTCTTGAAAAGACCCGCTGTGGTGCTAGTTGTCCGTCAATGGCCACTCTATGCTGAATGTGCCTGCCCTCGTCAGATCGCAAACGCTAAGCAGCTTGAGGCTGGGCAAGTACTGGCATGGGAGACTGGCTGGGAGTCCCTGGTACCGTTGACTTGCTATTTTGTTTTTCTCAAAGCTTTCCCTTATGATTGTTTTCATCTTGAAAAGACTAGCAGACGCAAAAGCAATCGGTCAATGGCCACACTAAGCTGAATGTGCCTGCCCTCGTCAGATCGCAAATGCTAAGCAGCTTGAAGCTAGGCAAGTACCAGCATGGGAGACTGGCTGGGAATCCCTGGTACCGTTGACTTGGTTTTTTCGTTTTGATCCAAGCTTTCCCTGACGATTGTATTCCTCTTGAAAAGAGCCGCACTGGTGTGAACAATCTGTAATTGGCCACTCTAAGCTGAATGTGCCAGCTCTGGTTAGATCGCAAATGCTAAGCAGCTTGAGGCTGGGCAAGTTTCTTTTTTTTTTTGGGGGGGGGTTTAATCAAAGCTTTCCCTTACAATTTTATATCTCTTGAAATGACCCGCTGTGGTGCTAGCTGTCCGTCAATGGCCACTTTAAGCTGAATGTGCCTGCCCTCGTCAGATCGCAAATGCTAAGCAGCTTGAGGCTGGGCAAGTACCGGCATGGGAGACTGGCTGGGAATCCCCGGTACCGTTGACTTGTTATTTTGTTTTTCTCAAAGCTTTCCCTTACGATTGTTTTCATCTTGAAAAGACTAGCAGACGCGAAAGCAATTGGTCAATGGCCACACTAAGCTGAATGTGCCTGCCCTCGTCAGATCACAAATGCTAAGCAGCTTGAGGCTAGGCAAGTACCAGCATGGAAGACTGGCTGGGAATCCCTAGTACCGTTGACTTGGTTTTTTCGTTTTGATCCAAGCTTTCCCTGACGATTGTATTCCTCTTGAAAAGAGCCGCACTGGTGTGAGCAATCTGTCATTGGCCACTCTAAGCTGAATGTGCCAGCTCTGGTCAGATCGCAAATACTAAGCAGCTTGAGGCTGGGCAAGTTTCTTTTTTTTTGGGGGGGGTTTATCTAAGCTTTCCCTTACAATTTTATATCTCTTGAAAAGACCCGCTGTGGTGCTAGTTGTCCATCGATGGCCACTCTAAGCTGAATGTTCCTGCCCTCGTCACATCGCAAACGCTAAGCAGCTTGAGGCTGGGCAAGTACCGGCATGGGAGACTGGCTGGGAATCCCCGATACCGTTGACTTGCTATTTTGTTTTTCTCAAAGCTTTCCCTTATGATTGTTTTCATCTTGAAAAGACTAGCAGACGCGAAAACAATTGGTCAATGGCCACACTAAGCTGAATGTGCCTTCCCTCGTCAGATCGCAAATGCTAAGCAGCTTGAGGCTAGGCAAGTACCAGCATGGGAGACTGGCTGGGAATCCCTGGTACCGTTGACTTGGTTTTTTCGTTTTGATCCAAGCTTTCCCTGATGATTGTATTCCTCTTGAAAAGAGCCGCACTGGTGTGCACAATCTGTCATTGGCCACTCTAAGCTGAATGTGCCTGCCCTCGTCAGATCGCTAAACGCTAAGCAGCTTGAGGCTGGGCAAGTACCGGCATGGGAGACTGGCTGGGAATCCCCGGTACCATTGACTTGCTATTTTGTTTTTCTCAAAGCTTTCCCTTACGATTGTTTTCATCTTGAAAAGACTAGCAGACGCGAAAGCAATCGGTCAATGGCCACACTAAGCTAAATGTGCCTGCCCTCGTCAGATCGCAAATGCTATGCAGCTTGAGGCTAGGCAAGTACCAGCATGGGAGACTGGCTGGGAATCCCTGGTACCGTTGACTTGGTTTTTTCGTTTTGATCCAAGCTTTCCCTGACGATTGTATTCCTCTTGAAAAGAGCCGCACTGGTGTGAACAACCAGTCATTGGCCACTCTAAGCTGAATGTGCCAGCTCTGGTCAGATCGCAAATGCTAAGTAGCTTGAGGCTGGGCAAGTTTCTTTTTTTTTTTTTTTTTTTTTTTTTGGGGGGGGGGGGGGTTAATCAAAGCTTTCCCTTACAATTTTATATCTCTTGAAAAGACCCACTGTGGTGCTAGTTGTCCGTCAATGGCCACTCTATGCTG
Source organism: Ranitomeya variabilis (assembly GCF_051348905.1). Classification (NCBI taxonomy): domain Eukaryota; kingdom Metazoa; phylum Chordata; class Amphibia; order Anura; family Dendrobatidae; genus Ranitomeya; species Ranitomeya variabilis. The sequence goes on from NC_135232.1 coordinate 770,153,596, forward strand.
AATGTGCCTTCCCTCGTCAGATCGCAAACGCTAAGCAGCTTGAGGCTGGGCAAGTACTGGCATGGGAGACTGGCTGGGAGTCCCTGGTACCGTTGACTTGCTATTTTGTTTTTCTCAAAGCTTTCCCTTATGATTGTTTTCATCTTGAAAAGACTAGCAGACGCAAAAGCAATTGGTCAATGGCCACACTAAGCTGAATGTGCCTCCCCTCGTCAGATCGCAAATGCTAAGCAGCTTGAAGCTAGGCAAGTACCAGCATGGGAGACTGGCTGGGAATCCCTGGTACCGTTGACTTGGTTTTTTCGTTTTGATCCAAGCTTTCCCTGACGATTGTATACCTCTTGAAAAGAGCCGCACTGGTGTAAACAATCTGTCATTGGCCACTCTAAGCTGAATGTGCCAGCTCTGGTCAGATCGCAAATGCTAAGCAGCTTGAGGCTGGGCAAGTTTCTTTTTTTTTTTTGGGGGGGGGTTATCAAAGCTTTCCCTTACAATTTTATATCTCTTGAAAAGATCCGCTGTGGTGCTAGTTGTCCGTCAATGGCCACTCTAAGCTGAATGTGCCTGCCCTCGTCAGATCGCAAACGCTAAGCAGCTTGAGGCTGGGCAAGTACCGGCATGGGAGACTGGCTGGGAATCCCCGGTACCGTTGACTTGCTATTTTGTTTTTCTCAAAGCTTTCCCTTACGATTGTTTTCATCTTGAAAAGACTAGCAGACGCGAAAGCAATCGGTCGATGGCCACACTAAGCTGAATGTGCCTGCCCTCGTCAGGTCGCAAATGCTAAGCAGCTTGAGGCTGGGCAAGTTTTTTTTTTTTTTTTGGGGGGGGGGTTTATCAAAGCTTTCCCTTACAATTTTATATCTCTTGAAAAGACCCGCTGTGGTGCTAGTTGTCCGTCAATGGCCACTCTAAGCTGAATGTGCCTGCCCTTGTCAGGTCGCAAACGCTAAGCAGCTTGAGGCTGGGCAAGTACCGGCATGGGAGACTGGCTGGGAATTCCCGGTACCATTGACTTGCTATTTTGTTTTTCTCAAAGCTTTCCCTTACGATTGTTTTCATCTTGAAAAGACTAGCAGACGCGAAAGCAATCGGTCAATGGCCACACTAAGCTGAATGTGCCTGCCCTCGTCAGATCGCAAATGCTAAGCAGCTTGAGGCTAGGCAAGTACCAGCATGGGAGACTGGCTGGGAATCCCTGGTACCGTTGACTTTATTTTTTCGTTTTGATCCAAGCTTTCCCTGACGATTGTATTCCTCTTGAAAAAAGCCGCACTGGTGTGAACAATCTGTCATTGGCCACTCTAAGCTGAATGTGCCAGCTCTGGTCAGATCGCAAATGCTAAGCAGCTTGAGGCTGGGCAAGTTTCTTTTTTTTTTTGGGGGGGGGGGTTTATCAAAGCTTTCCCTTACAATTTTATATCTCTTGAAAAGACCCGCTGTGGTGCTAGTTGTCCGTCAATGGCCACTCTAAGCTGAATGTGCCTGCCCTTGTCAGATCGCAAACGTTAAGCAGCTTGAGGCTGGGCAAGTACCGGCATGGGAGCCTGGCTGGGAATCCCCGGTACCGTTGACTTGCTATTTTGTTTTTCTCAAAGCTTTCCCTTACGATTGTTTTCATCTTGAAAAGACTAGCAGACGCGAAAGCAATCGGTCAATGGCCACACTAAGCTGAATGTGCCTACCCTCGTCAGATTGCAAATGCTAAGCAGCTTGAGGCTAGGCAAGTACCAGCATGGGAGACTGGCTGGGAATACCTGGTACAGTTGACTTGGTTTTTTCGTTTTGATCCAAGCTTTCCCTGACGATTGTATTCCTCTTGAAAAGAGCCGCACTGGTGTGAATAATCTGTCATTGGCCACTCTAAGCTGAATGTGCCAGCTCTGGTCAGATCGCAAATGCTAAGCAGCTTGAGGCTGGGCAAGTTTTTTTTTTTTTGGGGGGGGGTTTATCAAAGCTTTCCCTTACAATTTTATATCTCTTGAAAAGACCCGCTGTGGTGCTAGTTGTCCGTCAATGGCCACTCTAAGCTGAATGTGCCTGCCCTCGTCAGGTCGCAAACGCTAAGCAGCTTGAGGCTGGGCAAGTACCGGCATGGGAGACTGGCTGGGAATACCCGGTACCGTTGACTTGCTACTTTGTTTTTCTCAAAGCTTTCCCTTACGATTGTTTTCATCTTGAAAAGACTAGCAGACGCAAAAGCAATCAGTCAATGGCCACACTAAGCTGAATGTGCCTGCCCTCGTCAGATCGCAAATGCTAAGCAGCTTGAGGCTAGGCAAGTACCAGCATGGGAGACTGGCTGGGAATCCCTGGTAACCCTGACTTAGTTTTTTCGTTTTGATCCAAGCTTTCCCTGACGATTGTATTCCTCTTGAAAAGAGCCGCACTGATGTGAACAATCTGTCATTGGTCACTCTAAGCTGAATGTGCCAGCTCTGGTCAGATCGCAAATGCTAAGCAGCTTGAGGCTGGGCAAGTTTTCTTTTTTTTTTGGGGGGGGGGGTTTATCAAAGCTTTCACTTACAATTTTATATCTCTTGAAAAGACCCGCTGTGGTGCTAGTTGTCTGTCAATGGCCACTCTAAGCTGAATGTGCCTGCCCTCGTCAGATCACAAACGCTAAGCAGCTTGAGGCTAGGCAAGTACCAGCATGGGAGACTGGCTGGGAATCCCTGGTGCCGTTGACTTGGTTTTTTCGTTTTGATCCAAGCTTTCCCTGACGATTCTATTCCTCTTGAAAAGAGCCGCACTGGTGTGAACAATCTGTCATTGGCCACTCTAAGCTGAATGTGCCAACTCCGGTCAGATCGCAAATGCTAAGCAGCTTGAGGCTGGGAAAGTTTCTTTTTTTTTTTTTTGGGGGGGGGGTTTTATCAAAGCTTTCCCTTACAATTTAATATCTCTTGAAAAGACCCGCTGTGGTGCTAGTTGTCCGTCAATGGTCACTCTAAGCTGAATGTGCCTGCCCTCGTCAGATCGCAAACGCTAAGCAGTTTGAGGCTGGGCAAGTACCGGCATGGGAGACTGGCTGGGAATCCCCGGTACCGTTGACTTGCTATTTTGTTTTTCTCAAAGCTTTCCCTTACGATTGAATTCATCTTGAAAAGACTAGCAGACGCGAAAGCAATCGGTCAATGGCCACACTAAGCTGAATGTGCCTGCCCTCGTCAGATCGCAAATGCTAAGCAGCTTGAGGCTAGGCAAGTACCAGCACGGGAGACTGGCTGGGAATCCCTGGTATCGTTGACTTGGTTTTTTCGTTTTGATCCAAGCTTTCCCTGACGATTGTATTCCTCTTGAAAAGAGCCGCACTGGTGGGAATAATCTGTCATTGGCCACTCTAAGCTGAATGTGCCAGCTCTGGTCAGATCGCAAATGCTAAGCAGCTTGAGGCTGGGCAAGTTTCTTTTTTTTTTTTTTGGGGGGGGGGGTTTATCAACGCTTTCCCTTACAATTTTATATCTCTTGAAAAGACCCGCTGTGGTGCTAGTTGTCCGTCAATGGCCACTCTAAGCTGAATGTACCTGCCCTCGTCAGATCGCAAACGCTAAGCAGCTTGAGGCTGGGCAAGTACCGGCATGGGAGACTGGCTGGGAATCCCCGGTACCGTTGACTTGCTGTTTTGTTTTTCTCAAAGCTTTCCCTTACGATTGTTTTCATCTTGAAAAGACTAGCAGACGCGAAATCAATCGGTCAATGGCCACACTAAGCTAAATGTGCCTGCCCTCGTCAGATCGCAAATGCTAAGCAGCTTGAGGCTAGGCAAGTACCAGCATTGGAGACTGGCTGGGAATCCATGGTACCATTGACTTGGTTTCTTCGTTTTGATCCAAGCTTTCCCTGACGATTGTATTCCTCTTGAAAAGAGCCGCACTGGTGTGAACAATCTGTCATTGGCCACTCTAAGCTGAATGTGCCAGCTCTGGTCAGATCGCAAATGCTAAGCAGCTTGACCCTGGGCAAGTTTCTATTTTTTTTTTTTGGGGGGGAGGTTTATCAAAGCTTTCCGTTACAATTTTATATCTCTTGAAAAGACCCGCTGTGGTGCTAGTTGTCTGTCAATGGCCACTCTAAGCTGAATGTGCCTGCCCTCGTCAGATCGCAAAAGTCTAAGCACCTTGAGGCTAGGCAAGTACCAGCATGGGAGACTGGCTGGGAATCCCTGGTACCGTTGACTTAGTTTTTTCGTTTTGATCCAAGCTTTCCCTGACGATTGTATTCCTCTTGAAAAGAGCCGCACTGGTGTGAACAATCTGTCATTGGCCACTCTAAGCTGAATGTGCCAGCTCTGGTCAGATCGCAAATGCTAAGCAGCTTGAGGCTGGGCAAGTTTCTTTTTTTTTTTGGGGGGGAGGGGTTTTATCAAAGCTTTCCCTTACAATTTTATATCTCTTGAAAAGACCCGCTGTGTTGCTAGTTGTCCGTCAATGGCCACTCTAATCTGAATGTGCCTGCCCTCGTCAGATCGCAAACGCTAAGCAGCTTGAGGCTGGGCGAGTACCGGCATGGGAGACTGGCTGGGAATCCCCGGTACCGTTGACTTGCTATTTTGTGTTTCTCAAAGCTTTCCCTTACGATTGTTTTCATCTTGAAAAGACTAGCAGACGCAAAAGCAATCGGTCAATGGCCACACTAAGCTGAATGTGCCTGCCCTCGTCAGATCGCAAATGCTAAGCAGCTTGAGGCTAGGCAAGTACCAGCATGGGAGACTGGCTGGGAATCCCTGGTGCTGTTGACTTGGTTTTTTCGTTTTGATCCAAGCTTTCCCTGATGATTGTATTCCTCTTGAAAAAAGCCGCACTGGTGTAAACAATCTGTCATTGGCCACTCTAAGCTGAATGTGCCAGCTCTGGTCAGATCGCAAATGCTAAGCAGCTTGAGGCTGGGCAAGTTTCTTTTTTTTTTGGGGGGGGGGGGGTTTATCAAAGCTTTCCCTTACAATTTTATATCTCTTGAAAAGACCCGCTGTGGTGCTAGTTGTCCGTCAATGGCTACTCTAAGCTGAATGTGCCTGCCCTCATCAGATCGCAAACGCTAAGCAGCTTGAGGCTGGGCAAGTACCGGCATGGGAGACTGGCTGGGAATCCCTGGTACCGTTGACTTGCTATTTTGTTTTTCTCAAAGCTTTCCCTTACGATTGTTTTCATCTTGAAAAGACTAGCAGACGCAAAAGCAATCGGTCAATGGCCACAC